>NC_056746.1:464443099-464738099 GCF_019279795.1 Protopterus annectens
TATGTCTGGGCATCCCCATTTCCTTGTTATCATGTTGAAGACTTGTGGATCCAGTTTCCACTCGTGGGGATCCATGAGGTTTCTGCTTAGTTCGTCTGCCAGAGTATTTATCTTTCCTGGCAGGAATTGTGCTTACAGGTGAACTTGATAAGTCAATGCTGTGTCCCACAAAGTCATGGCTTGTTGCAGAGGGAGTAGGAATGTGTGCCTCCCTGCTTGTTTATGTACCACATGACTGTAGTATTGTCCGTCTTTATCAGTAGTTGTCCTGGATGAAGTAGATCCTTGAAAGTTGTCAGGGCATTTTGAACAGCTAGCATCTCTTTTTGATTTATATGAAGATGCATCTGGCATGTGAGCCATGTGCCCTGAATACATTTTTCTGCCACGTGGGCCCCCCAGGCATAATCTGATGCATCCGTTGTTAGTGTCTGCCTGGCTGTGGGTAAAGTGAATGGCTGTCCCTTGTTGTGGTGACAGGCCTGTGCCCACCATTGAAACTCCTGTTGCAGGCAGGAAATGAGGGTAATTAATGTTTCCAGGCTGTGGCAATGTTGAGTCCAAACACATTTTAGATACCATTGTAGTTTCCTCATATGCAGTCTGGCATATGGAATTAGCAGGATGCAAGATGCAATGAAGCCCAAAGCCTGCAGAATTTTTCTTGCAGATAACTGGGTCTTTGTTGCCAACATTTTGAAGTAAGAAGTCGGTTGCCTTTGTTTGTCTGGCGTGAGATAAGCCATCTGGGCAGTTGTATTTAAGCTTGCACCCAGGAATATTATCTCTTGAGAGGGTACTAGTTTTGATTTATTTTCGTTTACTGTGTACCCTAGGCAAATTAGTAATCTTTTTACAAACGCCAGATGCTTTAGTAGAATGTCCTTGTTCTCTGCTTGAATAAGGCAGTCATCCAAGTAAGGATATATTTGAATTCCTCTTTGTCTGCAAAATGCAATTACTGGTGCCAGGCATTTTCTGAAGACCCTGGGCGCAGTAGATAAGCCAAAGGGCAGTGCAGAGAATTGGTAGTGCATTGAGCCAGCTATGAATCTGAGGTATCTTCTGGATCTTCTGAAGAAAGTTTTGTTCAAGATATTGTTTCATTTTGTAGAAATCTTAACCTTAAACTATTTTTCCAGGAACAAGAACCAAAGATCTCTGATGAATTTAAATACCATAGGTCTTTGTTCATGCCACCCATGAATCACCAAGTTTACATGTTTCAACAAGCCATTATCAAAGATCTACATTTTCAGTTTAGATCAATTCCGCCATTACCTAATAATGTATCCAAAATTTGCATGGAAAATATCAACACATTGGCAAACAATCACAATATAGCCATAATTGGTGCTGACAAAGGTGGTTCTATAGTGATTCAGGGCACATTACAATATGATCATGAAGCACTGAACCAATTATCCAACGCACGCTATTACTCGGAACTCACCATTGATCCAACACCAGTATTCAAGGAGCAGATTGATTCTTTCTTTAGTTTAGCTGTTGCAGAAGGTATCATCACTCAAAACACACAGCATCAACTCACCATTGCCAACCCTTG
The DNA here is from genome assembly GCF_019279795.1 of Protopterus annectens. NCBI lineage: Eukaryota > Metazoa > Chordata > Ceratodontiformes > Protopteridae > Protopterus > Protopterus annectens. The sequence goes on from NC_056746.1 coordinate 464,444,667, forward strand.
TCCACAATATATTTATTTCCTACCTAAAATACACAAGGACCTTCAACACCCACCCGGCAGACCCATTGTTTCAGGTAGAAATTCATTAACAGAACCATTATCTCTATTCCTTACCAAATTTCTTAAGCCCCTTTTACAATGTGTCCGTTCTAGAATTCAAGATACCATGTAATTTTTACAGATTATCTCTGATACACAGCTTGAGCCCGACTGGTTACTTTGCATATTGAATGTAAAATCATTATATACCAACATACCACATTGGGCTGGCCTAGAGGTGTTGGGATACTGGCTCAACAAAACTGAAATATACAAGCCAGGTTTCAACACCCTTTTGTTGTGCTTAACAGAACATGTTTTAACAAAAAATGTGTTTTTTTACAAAGACAAATGCTATTTACAAACCAAGGGGACAGCTATGGGTGCATCTTTTGCACCCATATATGCCGATTTGTTCATGGCATACTTTGAAGAACAGGTTATTTACGACAACTCTCATAACATTTACATGGTTGAAATGGACATTTGGCACAGATATTTGGATGACTGCTGGTTGGTATGGAGAGCGAATAAAGAATACCTTTCGGAATTTGTTTCTTATTTGAACGAAAATAAATGGGGGATTGAATTTTCTGTCAGCTATGATAGAGATAAAATTATTTTCTTAGATGTATTGGTTTGCCCTGCATCTGATCATATGCTGACTACAGAAATTCATCGTAAATTCCCCCAAAATAATTCACTTCTCCATGCAACCAGCTCTCATCCTCCTCACATTTCCAAAAACATTCCCAAATCACAGTTCATGCACCTTAAACGCATTTGTTCTGATCAGCACAGTTATAGACACTTCAGAGATGATTTAGTAGATCGATTCCATGACCGTGGGTATAAAATGGGTCAACTATTACATACCAAACACACAGTTGACCAGATGGAACGCACTGAATTGCTTCATTACAAAACTAGACACAAATCACCTTCAGTAACACCTAGATTTATCACCACATATGGTTGGAATACCAACATATTGATGCAAATTGTTCAACATAATTGGAACATATTAACATGTGAGCCTAGACTTCAGGACATTCTTGGAGACAGATGTTCGTTTTCCTTTCGGAAAGGCAAAAATCTATCTGCCTTTTTTAATCACTTTAAACATCTTGAGAAGAAAGGTACCAACATATCCAGACCACATTATCAGGGGATCCATTAATTGATTGCTTCCCTTGTGGACACTGTATCTATTGTAACATCATACTCAAAACCACCAGTTTCAGTAGACAAAACACCTCTCAAATATTCAGTATAACATTTTTTGCTAACTGTTCCTCAGATTGGGTCATTTATTTGGCCAAATGCACATGTCCTACATTCTATATTGGCCAAACCTCCAGACCCTTGAAGCTTCGAATCTCTGAACACTTTAGTGATATCAGACACAAGAGAGACACCAATGCTTCATATAAACATTCTTTGGTACATCCAAAGGCTACTTTTAGTTTTACCATTACTGATAAAATTAGAAGATCCAGGCATAACAAATCAGGTTGGCATAATTTATTAAATTCAATGGAGAAAAAATGGATTATTAAACTTGCTGGTCTCTTTAAGCCAGGTCTGAATGAGCATATGTAATTAAGCACATGACTCACTTGAGTATTTAAATACAGGTTCTTTTTTGTTGTTTTTTTAAACACTGAAGAAGACTTTGTTAAATATTTGCCCAAACCGGTCTGTTTTTTAAGAACCTCAATCAATAAATTTATTTTTAAGGTGCCTTGTATGCTGGTCCTATTTTCTTTTTCTTTTCTTTCTTTTTTTTTTTTTTTTTCTTTTTGTTTGAATACTTTGCTCTTTGGGATCCTGCAGCTGCCTCACTCGCAGAGGTTTGTACTATTTGGACTTTTAAAAGAGAAGACCAAAATCCAGCTCAAGTAACTCTACTAAAACTCATTAAAACATGTTTAATAAACACAGGCTTTCACAAATACAAGTGCTTCCTCCAATGTTTAAAAAATGCACATAAGAATAAGAACCTATATAAAGGTATTCCGAAGCAATCACGCCACAGGCAGTCCAATTAAATGCAGTCAATTAAAATACTTAAAGAGAACAAATCACCTTCTAAAATGTCTTAATTTTAAGACCAGCTTTAAAGATACAGTTTCATTTAAACCAGGGTACTTATCTGCCCTGAGCCTTAAAATCCATTTATATTCAGCTTTTTCAGTTAAAGCTACTATGTTACCCCCTCTTAGGTTTTGCTTAACTACTTGCAAAGCAGCAAAACAAAACTGATGATGTTCACCCTTCTCGGTAATATGTTTGCTAAGAGCATTATGAGTACACCTTCTTTTAATACCTGATTGATGCTGACATATCCTATCTTTAAACTTTGTATTGGTCTTGCCTACATAAAGGGCAAGGCAGATGTCATATATAGCTAGATAAATCTCATTGACAGTATTGCACAGTATTGATAATTATGTTATCCCTGGAAATTAGCAAAGTCAAGAAACTCTGTACTACTTCTATGCCATATAAATTAGGTATCAGAATCAAAAGTGAATTCACATCCAGTCACTAGTAAGTAATTAGCTGTTTCATTTTTACAATATCATTTATGTCTTTACTAAAACATGGCATCAATTGTAAAAAAAAAAAACTTCAGTTCTTTTCTAAGTAAGTAGATATTGTCTCAGTGAGCCAGCCTTGTGATGATACAACTGGGCACATTGGGGGAGTCTGAATTTCCTTATGTATCTTTGGAAGGCCACAATACATCGGTGTAACAGGATGCATAACATGAAAAACTGTAGCAAATCACCTGTAAAGGTACATTCACAATGCAGATCAAAAATATCTATATTGACCTTATGTATGACAAGGTATATATCCTTTTTCAAGATGTAGGGATAGTGAATCATGAAGTACAATGGATTAGCAAGGCGGAAATAAGGATAGCTATGAAGAGAATGAAGAATGGAAAGGCTATTGGCCCAGATGACATACCTGTGGAAGAATGGAGGTGTTTAGATGAAATGGCAGTGGAGTTTTTAACCAGATTGTTTAATGAAATCTTATAAAGTGAGAGGATGCCTGAGGAATGGAGAAAAAGTGTTTTGGTACCGATTTTAAGAATAAGGGTGATGTGCAGAGCTGTAGTAACTACAGAGGGATTAAATTGATCAGTCACAGCATGAAGTTATGGGAAAAAGTAGTGGAAGCTAGGTTAAGAAGGGACGTGATGATTAGTAAACAGCAGTATGGTTTCATGCCGGGAACGAGCACTATAGATGCGATGTTTGCGAGTGTTGATGGAGAAGTACAGAGAATGTCAGAAGGAGTTGCATTGTGTTTTTGTAGACTTAGAGAAAGCATATGACAGAGTGCGTAGAGAGGAGTTGTGGTATTGTATGAGGAAGTCAGAAGTGTCAGAGAAGTATGTAAGAGTGGTACAGGATATGTACGAGGGTAGTGTGACAGCGGTGAGGTCTGCGGTGGGAGTGACGGATGCGTTTAAGGTGGAGGTGGGGTTACATCAAGGATCAACTCTGAGCCCTTTCTTATTTGCAATGGTGATGGACAGGTTGACAGACGAGATCAGACGGAAGTCCCCATGGACTATAATGTTTGCAGATGACATTGTGATCTCTAGTGAGAGTAGGGAACAGGTGGAGGAGACCCTGGAGAGATGGAGATATGCTCTAGAGAGAAGAGGAATGAAGGTCAACAGGACTAAGACAGAATATATGTGTGTGAATGATAAGGAGGATAGAAGAATGGTGAGGATGCAAGGAGTAGAGGTGGCGAAGGTGGATGAGTTTAAATACTTGGGGTCAATAGTTCAGAGTAACGGTGAGTGCGGAAGAGAGGTGAAGAAGAGAGTACAGGTAGAATGGAGTGGGTGGAGAAGAGTGTCAGGAGTGATTTATGACAGATGAGTACCTGTAAGAGTTAAAGGGAAGATCTACAAGAGGGTAGTGAGACCAGCTATGTTATATGGGTTGGAGACAGTGGCATTGACAAAAAGGCAGGAGTTTGAGCTGGATGTGGCAGAGTTAAAGATGTTAAGATTTGCACTGAGTGTGGCGAGGGTGGATAGGATTAGGAATAAGTATATTAGAGGGTCAGCCCAGGTTGGAAGGTTTGGAGACAAAGCCAGAGAGGCAAGATTACATTGGTTTGGACATGTGCTGAGGAGGGATGCTGAGTTTATTGGGAAAAATATGCTAAGGATGAAGGTAACAGGAAAAGAGGAAGGCCTAAGATAAGGTTTATAGATGTGGTGAGAGAGGACATGCAGGTGGTTGGTGTGACAGAGCAAGATGCAGAGGACAGGAAGAAATAGAAACAGGTGATCCGCTGTGGCAAACACTAACGGGAACAGCCGAAAGAAGATGATGTACATATGTACTAACATCTCTTAACAATGTATTAATAGAATCCGTATAACTCTTAAAGTTCATGACAAGAATCACATTCCTTTTGTCAGGATTTTTTATCACAATCTCTTTGTTATTAGTCAATGATGTTAATGCTTCTAACTCCCTTCTAAATAAACTGGAACTACATAGTTCCTTTTGCCCCATGCCAGTGTTATAAATGTCCTCCATATAGATCTTTTCAAAAACTTCAACAGCAGGATTTGAAACAGGTATGAACACACCTGGTCTGCATAGTATGGCTGCCTAAGCCATCTCTGGCAAAAAAAAAAAAAAAAATCAATTTGACTATCTAGTGAACAGGTGTAATTCCTTAATAACATCAAAAATGTCTCCCTTTTTTGGTGTCTATATTATATTTTCGAAAGTTTCAGACATCAAACACCATATGGTCGACACCATATGAGCGATGTTTGAAATTTCGAAAATATAATTTAAAAAAAAATAAAAAATTATACTTACCTAAATGCTGTAGGCAGGGGGGCAAGCCCCCTGCACCCCCCCATGTGGGGAGCTGTGCCCCCACACCCCCGCTACTTAAATATTCCTACTCCGAAATCACACTGCATTGAAATAAAGGAAAAATATTCCCTATGGCGATTTCCGTGTTACATGCGTGATGTTTCGACATTTCAACCAATTAGGTTCTCTCAATATGCGTTTGCCATTTACGATTTTCGATCACGTGATAGGAACCCCTTTTTTGAGGGTAAAATATCAAGCCTTTCTGCAATAGACCCAATTTATATGTATCAAGCGCAGAGCTTGTATGAGAAGTTAATATTATTTCATTGATATGAGTACATTGCACATTGTTAGAACTGTGAGAATTAAAGGATGTTTTAGGTTGTTGTAATACTTTTAGCAGTTCTAGGCAATTAATCTTCTTTAACTTAGCATAGGCAATATATACGTTTTACAAAAGGGACAAGAACCTCACCTTAGGAAAGAGGATCTAAGCACAAATGGAGGATTTTCTTGTTTTGGCAGGTAATTGAAGGAAAGCAGTAGTGGGAGGTTAGAATATTAACGTGGAATGAAGGAGGAGGATGTTCTAATCCAGTTAAATGAAACAGAATATTTCAAGGAGTTAAGATAGCTGAAGCTCAAGTGATTTTGTTACAAGAAACTAAACTAAAGATAAAAAGATAAATATAAATCAACATGAAAAGAATTTTCAGCAGTGTTTACCGACTACAAAGGAGGAGGAGAAAAGAGGGGGTATCCATTCATTTTTACAAGAACACAACTCCCTATTTTTAAAGTTTTTTTTTTAATTCAGGAAGGAATTTATTTCAAAGGAAATATATAAGTTCTTGGAGATTACTTTAATGTTACATTGCACATGTTTTTGAATAGATTATTAGAGGAAAATAATTTCTTATGAAGGCCATGAAGCAAGTAATGGAATAATTTGAAATTCAATAATGGGTGAATGCCTAAAGACATAAAAATAAGAGCAGAGTGTATATACCTTCTCCAGAAAGGAGGATGCTCAGGCAAGTAGGTTAGATTATTTTTGATCCCTGCATAACAAAGTATGCATATTTTAAAGAAAGATACATTTGAGACCACACACTTGTATAACTAAATATTGCAGAGGATAAAGAAAAATAAAACAAGTGGAAGTGGTTGTAGTATGAGTGAACAGCATTGCAGACACATAAAACTGCAGAATCTGCTTAGACAGTGAGACAAGATAATAAAGAAGTAGAAGAAGAGAGGGAGATCATATGATGAGACAATATGAAGACAATGTTAAGAGCCCATTAATAGCCAAGTAATGTAAAGACGGGCATAGAAGACCAAATGTGGTAACAGAGACATAAGTTATATAAATTATGAGGAAATATAAAAAAGCAAAATGTGATAAAAACTAACATTTTAAATTGTGAATTGGAAATGTACGAGTACATAGACAAGAACTGCATCCTGACCATCCTTCTAACTGTACCCTGCAGAGTTAGTCTCTTATCTTGGATTCCACTATGGAATGCTGACTTTCTGAATGCCTACAAGATGAAAGGATAAAAAAGAAATGTCACAAACACAGAAGGGTGAAAAAAAACTTTAACTGTTTTTTTTTTCTGGTGGCAAGCCCCCTCTACCTCCAATGTGGAGATAAGCCCTCCCCCCATTCACCCTCCTGAACTTCTATATTCGAAGAAGGGAGAAATCTCCCTAAATAAGGGAATCATTGTTGTCACACACTTAGAAACCTCACCAGCAATGATTTCCTATGGAAAACAGCATTTCATATTTTTCTTTGTGCTATAGATGCAGAGGCAATTTCACCTCAAGCAGCTTTGGGAGAGCCTTCAACTTGCAGGACTGTTGACATATATACTACCTGATTAAACTCAATCAGCCTGAACTTGATAGGTTAGATATATACATAATGGACCAAACGCAACTGTTTTTCTTGCTAATGGCAGTTGCACAATTATGCCTTTACTTTTCTCATTATGCTCAGTTACCCTGACAAGCAGTACTTTGTCAAGACTATGGCATGTACATCTACAAACACATGAGTTAAATGGCAGAGTGTAGAAATATGCAATGGCCTGAAATTATAATTTGGCCTGAGTGGATGTGATTCCTTAAACTTGACAGATCTAACAAAGGGGACCACCAGTTACAAGATTAATGAGCTTCTAAGACTGCATTCTGTTTATATATAGGGAGATATGAGGAGAAATTATTTTGACATATAAATGTCTTCTAGATAATCTCTTAGCAAAAACAGCTGTAAGGTTCATGATTTGTTTTGTTCAGACACATAACCAGTAATTACTGACTGATATTGATAGATTTAACAGTAATAACAAAGACATTTTATGGTAAGTGCAGTGGTATTTTGGAACAACCTATTCTTCAGACCGTGACTACCCCCTAATTTAAGATAATTTTAAATTGTAATAGATGATTGGTGTGGACAACAAGCAATCTCATATGAGGTTATGAGTCTCCCTCAACAAATAACATTGTAACTTTGTAAATAGCATTGTAACATTGGGTATACTTCCATGGTGGTGCAGCGTTAGCATAGTTGCCTCACAGCAAGATGTTCTCCCATTCGATTCTCGGCTGGAGTGCGGTGAGTGCCTTCTGTGTGGCATCTGCATGTCCTCCCCGCAGTTGGGTGGGCATTCGAAAGACGTGCGTAAATGGGTGTACCTTCGTTGAAGGTTGAACGTTGAGCTGGCACCTTGGCGTTAGTGAAAATCTACTGCCAATCATTAGCGGACCGGAGTTCCACTGTGGCAAACCCTAACTGTGAAAAGCTGAAAGACAATAACAGCATTGTAACATTGGGTACGAGAGTCATCCTGATATGAACAATTACGAAAGACCAAAGTGAATGCATAGCTCTATAAGCTGTGCAAGGAAGTATCACTGGATAAACAATTTACACAACAACATATTTGCTTTGGCTTTCAAGCATGTCTTCCTTTAATGTGTGGACCAAGACCAATTTACATAGCAAATTGTTTGTTGTTCTGACCCATCTGTAAAGGAATTTGTTGCTTTGTTTGCACAATGAGGCCTGATGCTAATTAGGAATGTATATAAGGCAAAACAGTACAAGGAAGTGAGTTCAATAAATATCCCGCTTACTGCTGCAGCAAGAATAGTGGGAAGAACACAACTTACTAATATGTGGCTGCAAGTAAATAGACACAAAAACAGTACTTCAAATATATATTGGAACAACTAGTAAGCTGACAAGTCATTCAATAACCCGTTAGAAAACTGGTTGGTTGGTTCCACTTTTTAATGAAATAAAAATAAAAAATACAATAATGCCACAACAATTCTCCATACTAAGTGCTTTCACCCACAATCGTATAGGGCATCTTCAGAGTACAAATTCTTCACTAAAAAGCCATCCTTTATATAGTTGGAATTAAATGAATGAATTAATTAAATGGTTAATGATGTAATTGTATAATAACATAATTACTAGTTAAGACACTGCAGAAACAGTATAAAAGAAACATCTAGAGAAACAGTGTAAAAATACTGAAATATTTCGGAGTCCCAAAACGTGTGTCCAATACTGTAAATCTTAAATAAAACATAACTTTCATTTTCTAGTAATTATTTGATAAACACTAAATATAAATAAAGATTAATCAAAGTTAACAGTGTTCGCCAGTATTTAACAGATGAAAATTATTTGACAGATAAAAGCATAAAACAGCAGACATAAAAGCCGAAATTATAACATGCTGTTGATCTCACAAGATATAGATCTCACAGGTTCTACACATATTGTACACATATTTAAAATATAAAATTCATATACATATAATAAAAATATAAATTATTAAATATATATTATGAATTATGAATTGTGAATTGTGAAATAAGTAGTGTGTAATACTTTCATGATCCATCTACATCAGTAATATCTTGAATAAATTATACTTGTATTTAATTTATTTATAATAAAATAAATAAATACATAAATAAATAAATAAATATGTAAATATACGTGTATAAGTCCATTCTTCAATAACATGTTTTTCCAGTAATAATCAATCGTTAAAAAATTAAAAAATGGTCATAGATCAAAATTTATAATATTAAAAATGTTTAAATCATACTTAAATAAAATATGATTTTAATTTAAGTACACTAGAAATAGAAACAGAATCATTGATGCCTGGCAGCATACAGGCATTGAGCCTAAGTTGCCAAAGGCATTCCTTGGCTTCCAAAATGACTTTTTCATCACCCCCCTTCTGTACATTGTGTGGAGTTCTGTCAATAATAAAGAATAGAAATCTCTTAAAATTTGCACATTTGACGCTATGATTGTATAAGGCACTGGTATTTTTGTGTTTTTTAATATCTCTGACGTGTTCTGCTATATGTACTCTGAGCTTTCTAATTGTTTTGCCAACATAGAAAGCTTGACATGTGGAGCAAGTAGCAACATAAACCACCATAGTTGAATTACAATTACCGTGGCCCGGACATCTGATTGTTTTTCCAAAATTCGTTATAGCAACGTAAGGGCCATCGTTAATGTATTTGCAAAACTGACATGCTCCACATTTACTCATTCTTGACCCTTTGAAATTGTCACTATTGGTACTAGTTTCAAAAATATCTTTCAGATTTCTACCTCTACTATATGTGATCTTAGGATATGTGCCCGCCACTTCCGATACTTCTCCATTGTTACTAATAATACTATTCCAAATTTCATGAATAATGCTCGCAATTTCCGGAGATGTTTCATTGTAAGGTAATATAAAGGTGTCCTGTCTAGACTTAGCTTTTTTATCTTCGATTGTGTTACTGACACCAAATATAATAATGGGTCTGTATAATGAATGTCTGCTGATAATTGTGACTGCCATAACGCTCTCGTATCTGTTTTGATCTCCTGAGAGGTGGTTCTTAACACACTGGGAGACAGAGTATGTTTTTACATCTGCGTTTTGGAATAAAATTGTTGTTTATTTAAGGTATTTGGACGATATACTGATTGTTTGGAAGGGTAGTAAGGAAGAATTTGTTGAATTTGTAGAATATTTAGGTAAGACATCTAGTTTTCTTAAATTTACCAATCAAATATACAACAATGATTGTGCATTTTTGGACATAGTTTTTTCATTCCAGAATAACAACATAGAATCTAATATATTTAGGAAAAAGACTTTCTCAAACTCTTTTTTACACTTTGACAGCTGTCATCCATATTACCAAAAGAAAAACTTAGTTAAGGGTCAGATGGTGAGGCTGTCCAGAATTATTAGCAACAATGAAGCATTTAATTTGGAGATGGAAAAACTATCTAAGATGTTTTTGGACAGGGGTTATCCAAATGACTTAGTTTTTAATGTTAAGAAAGAGATTAATGTTAAAAGACATTCATTATACAGACCCATTATTATATTTGGTGTCAGTAACACAATCGAAGATAAAAAAGCTAAGTCTAGACAGGACACCTTTATATTACCTTACAATGAAACATCTCCTGAAATTGCGAGCATTATTCATGAAATTTGGAATAGTGTTATTAGTAACAATGGAGAAGTATCGGAAGTGGCGGGCACATATCCTAAGATCACATATAGTAGAGGTAGAAATCTGAAAGATATTTTTGAAACTAGTACCAATAGTGACAATTTCAAAAGGTCAAGAATGAGTAAATGTGGAGCATGTCAGTTTTGCAAATACATTAACGGTGGCCCTTACGTTGCTATAACGAATTTTGGAAAAACAATCAGATGTCCGGGCCACGGTAATTGTAATTCAACTATGGTGGTTTATGTTGCTACTTGCTCCACATGTCAAGCTTTCTATGTTGGCAAAACAATTAGAAAGCTCAGAGTACGTATAGCAGAACACGTCAGAGATATTAAAAAAATGCAAAAATACCAGTGCCTTATACAATCATAGCGTCAAATGTGCAAATTTTAAGAGATTTCTATTCTTTATTATTGACAGAACTCCACACAATGTACAGAAGGGGGGTGATGAAAAAGTCATTTTGGAAGCCAAGGAATGCCTTTGGCAACTTAGGCTTAATGCATGTATGCTGCCAGGCATCAATGATTCTGTTTCTATTTCTAGTGTACTTAAATTAAAATCATATTTTATTTAAGTATGATTTAAAAATTTTTAATATTATAAATTTTGATCTATGACCATTTTTTAATTTTTTAACGATTGATTATTACTGGAAAAACATGTTGTTGAAGAATGGACTTATACACATATATTTACATATTTATTTATGTATTTATTTATTTTATTATAAATAAATTAAATACAAGTATAATTTATTCAATATATTACTGATGTAGATGGATCATGAAAGTATTACACACTACTTATTTCACAATTCACAATTCATAATTCATAATATATATTCAATAATTTATATTTTTAGTATATGTATATGAATTTTATATTTTAAATATGTGTACAATATGTGTAGAACCTGTGAGATCTATATCTTGTGAGATCAACAGCATGTTATAATTTCGGCTTTTATGTCTGCTGTTTTATGCTTTTATCTGTTAAACTTTTTTGTCTGTCAAATAATTTTCATCTGTTAAATACTGGCAAACACTGTTAACTTTGATTAATCTTTATTTATATTTAGTGTTTATCAAATAATTACTAGAAAATGAAAGTTATGTTTTATTTAAGATTTACAGTATTGGACACACGTTTTGGGACTCCAAAATATTTCAGTGTTTTTACACTGTTTCTCTAGATGTTTCTTTTATACTGTGTCTCCAGTGTCTTTACTAGTAATTATGTTATTATACAATTACATCATTAACCAATTAATTAATTCATTCATTTAATTCCAACTATATAAAGGATGGCTTTTTAGTGAAGAATTTGTACTCTGAAGATGCCCTATACGATTGTGGGTGAAAGCGCTTAGTACGGAGAATTGTTGTCGCATTATTGTATTTTTTATTTTTATTTCATTAAAAAGTGGAACCGACCAACCAGTTTTCTAACGGGTTATTGAATGACTTGTCAGCTTACAAAAACAGTACTTGTTAGTAGTGCACAATCCTCAGTGACAGTCTGTGTGATCCTGCATGCAAAGGGGCAACAAGAAGAAGAGGAAGATATATTTTGGTAGCCTTAAAGGGCAATGAAGCATGTGTGCTGATGTATTTTTTGAAAAAAATAAAGTTTGGAATTGGAATATAGGAAAGTAATGAAAAGCAAAGGGAGAAACAAGCAAAGGATGGAACATATGGTAAAAGATTAGGGAATGAGCAGGATGGAGATGGAGAAGGATGGGGATTTTTTGTGAATTAGGTGCCCATTTTACATAAATGAAAAAAACATAAGTTGGAAAAGGCGGTAAGGGAAGTAAGTGCAAGGTAGGATAGTTAAAGTAGATAGCAAGGGTACAAAAACAAGCATAGAAGACAACTAAGACTAACAAAGGAGGTGCTTGCACAATGAGCAGTGGGGAAAACAATCAAAAAGGAAACTAGACACAAGGTGGGAAACACTGTGGTAAAGGAGAGACTTGGAGAAGAAACAGGACAAGCAAAAAAAAAACAATGGGAGTGGAACAGTAGGATGGGGGATAGAATGGATATCAGACTTCTGGCCCCTGTCAGCCGCGACCCAGTAGGAGCTTATTTGCTACCCTGGGCTTCATCACCACTGGGCCTTAGCTTGGGTAGTGGAGCCAGTGTGGGACACAGACACAACTCAACGTGTCAGGATTGGCGATACTCCATCTATAACTGAAAGGATACTGAGAAAGAGGGTGGAGTAGATAGAGAAGTGCAGATACAATGAAAAATGTAGCTAAGAGATATCCTTACAGTGACTACATTACATGTAGTCTAAAAGAATGAACAAAAAACATCCCCTAAAATAGCAATGATGTTGCATTACATAACCTGTGGGGAACTGAACTCACAGACATTATCACATGCAATCAGGAAGGAGAAGGATTATGCGTTACCACTTGCACATGTAGGCTGAAGACTGCCTTCAAATAAAATGTTATGGTTTGTGTGACAGAAGCGTACATATACAAACAAATGCTATTCAGCCCTTGTGAGCCATTTTAAACCTAGCAACTTACCCCACCCTGCACATTGTGTTTGTAAGGTAAACACCTTAACCATTATGCTATCCTCCTATTAGGTCAACCACACAGTAATGGTGTATGTCAGACAAGTGAACAAGTTAAGAAAAAAACATGCAGCCACACAAATGTGTACATGCCAGTGCTGTGGGTACATCAGTCAGAATAACAAAAGTCTGCATGAAATTGCTATTGATGACACAATATACAACCAAGGGTGGGGAATAAAACCCATGGGCACTCATCACTAAATGCAGCCTTGGGTATTGACTAGTACATCTACACTATTACATTGGGTTGAAACGACTAGGCTTAAAATGATCTGCGGGTCAATAGCCTAGTAATCTGCTATGATCCTATGATCCATAACTATCAGCAGCCCCAGTGAGCTGAGCCATGCATACAATATATCTGAAGGATGATGCTAGGCATGCTGGAATGTTGTCAGATGACACTGAAACAACAGATGCATGAGACAAATATACCAATGGAGAAATGCAGCCCTCACAGATTTCCCAATCAAATGTTGTATCTGTCATACAACAAACATCAAGTCCAAACTATCAAAGATGGCAACAGTAATCTGCCAGAGGGGGATTCAAGACCACTGGTATTATAAGACACAAAGTGGAAGCACTACCTTTACATGTTTAGCTGCAATTCTGCAGAAGTATCCATCCACAGCCATAAACAGCATCATGTTTTCATACTGCTACCTCTGGATTATTCAGCTTACAACTGAAGTGCTAATACTGTATAAACGTAGTAACACAGGGCAGTCCCAATGTAAGCAGGTGTGTCCTGTGGGGGAAAAAATAGAAAAATATCAAATATCTTGAGATATTGTGGTGAAAAATATTTCCTTAGATTCCTAAGATTCCTTTAGCAGTTGCTAACAATCACCCAATGGCACAAAGTTCATTTTCACAACCTGTGGCTGGAAAACCCAATATCTGTAATTTATGACAATGTTTGAATACAGCAGTTTGAGGTCTGAAACACGGCAGCCCAGCATCTGTATCTATGCTGGTAGTAAACTATGCATAAAAGCAACTCCAATTTGATTTTGTGGTATGTGGAATTACAGATATCCCACTTGGAACCATAAGCTGATGTTCGCATTCACAGTGCTGACCACAGGTGACCAGGCATGTGCTAAATATTATTTAGACCTAAGCATGGAGTCTTGACAGGCATCTCAATGTGGAAGTTGGCTGATTCAGAAATAGATCTGTGTTGAGCCCTCATCTGAATAAATATCATGCCCAGGCATGCAAATTTCTGGAATATAAGTGTGAGGGAAGGCGGTAAGCCACATCACTCTATTTAAGAAGATGTGAAGAAGCAACTTCAGTTCTTGCAACAGATTCATATCTCAAAAATTGTTCTTAACAAATCAACTGCTTTACCTTGAACAAGGGAAGTCCTACATTTTTTACCTACACTTAATAAACTACTTTGTACTGATGGCTGTTTTGGTAATTAACCATGTATAAAGCTGAGAAAATAACTTCATGGGTTATGTAACAGGTATACTGAGGGAAGTAAAATTAGGATATGTAAAGGGAAACACACCCATCTCTAGTTACTCAGAGCACCTGTGTAAGTAACTCAACCTGTGGTTCTAATATCTGCATGTTAAACCAACTAACTGCTGTATCCCTTAAATGTGCACCACATTTGCTGAACAGTTCTTAACAATGACAGGTCTCATTAATGCTAGTGGAGATGTTACAATGGTAAAACTGTTGTACTATGCAGTACTTTTGGTCAATCATGTTATGTGTTGGACAAAGGTGAACTACCTGGATAGACAAATGAGAATATCAGACACATAAGCAGCATCTTGTTTGGGCAACAGTATTATAAGCATTACTGAACAGGACTACATATGGGGTGCTGAACTCTCTGCTATGTGTGCCCTGGAGCTATACAGTATATTGACCTGCAGTGCTGCAACTATTGCAGAGGCTGCATCACGCAGACTCACAGTCATATGGAACTGTCTACAGTATATCACACACACACACACACACACACACACACACACACACACACACACACACACACACACACACACACACACACACACACACACACACACACACACACACACACACACACACACACACACCTCTCACCTATACAGATTTTCACAGAATGTCCAGATTTTTGCATTATATTTTTGGTCTATTTCTCATAAAATTGTGGTTTTCTGGCACATCACTGGCAAATCATTCAGGGCTAAAGTCAGAAAATAATGACAGGCATTTAAGGTCCAGATTTCATACCCTTCAGAAAATCCATGCTAATGCAAAACCTGTTATTCTGTTTACTTTCTAAGATTGTTTTCAAGAGCAATATTTAAAAATTATCCCTATTTTGAGGCCTTTGTCCCCCATTATTTATGGCTTTGTCCAGATTTCTTACTCTAAGAGGTTGAGAGGTATGCACACACTTCCTAACACAGTGGTCTTTTGCAGCTTATTTCTCATTTAGAACCGCCCCCCCATCTCAGCCTATGCACACAACTGTACTTTTTCTCCTACGTGTCCTCTGCACTCACACATCTCCCTGTGAAAGGCATCTAAACATGGGTCTGTGCCCCCTACCTGTGCATATGATGATTACTGTGCTCTGTCATTCATGTATTGTAACTTGAGCAGCCTATATCTGATGCACAGTGTGGCCAGCCTATGAATGGGTGAGCGCAGTGTAGGGTTTGTTCTCCATACATAAGTTTTAATGCAATGCACCTGTTTTGCTCAGTTTTGCTAGAAGCTGAAACTATGTGCAAGCCACTGTCTGTTTGGCAGTGCCACAGCATAGTACATCCACCTCTTTCTAGCATGTTCATACCCTACAGCTGGCTCCTCCACTGACTCCTTATCAAAGTCTGCTTTCATTGTCTGTTATGTTGTGGTGTGCTGTACCTGCATGTGGCCCCCATGAAGCTTCTATCCCATCAGTATCATATTGTATAACAATGCACATACTGTAATATTTTAGCACATGTTCCATGATCATACTGCAGGGTGTCACCAGATTAATCCAGATAGCAAAACCATACTTTCAGTAGCCTAACTACAAGTTCAGTAATGTTCCTTGCTTGCAAATGGATCAAACTGTATCCCTGATGCACTTTACTTTATTGATTTCTGTTGGGTGTCATCAGTCAGAGTTCCAAGGCATATCCAGCATCGCCAATAAGAAGGGTGTGGAGGAATCACCCTTTGCAAAATGATGATACAGGTCACAGGTTTGCCATATATGGAAGCTATGAAAACTAACTGGGTGGCCTTGCCATGCATTGTAGATTATACTGTCTACATTACAGATCACTTTGCAGTTGAAGAAGTGATATCCTTTTCAGTTCATGTACCTCCTTCCTATTTCCCCAGGTGAAGTGTCTGTTTTAATGTGAGTACAGTCTATGGCTCCCAGAACCTCATGGAAATGAGCTACACCATAGAGTCCCACATGGTATTCCCCTTTTCCTCTGAAGTATGTGGAAACCACATATGCTCTCCAACACAATGCATCATGATAGTGAGGAATTGATGGATTATTCCCAGTGCACATGGTTGAGATATCCCCACTATTTCCCCAATGGGTCACTGAAAGGTCCATGTAGGTAGCATAAGTTAAGCCATACATATCTTGGTATCTGCTAAAATAGATAGTCCACAATTCCCACACGGTTAGTCCACAACTCCCACAGAGTTTCAGATAAGGTCAACACATATCCACTATGTCCTTCATTATCTTCCTATCCTTATGGTAGCCATCCACAATATTAGTGGCATGGATTACATGAAAAGTTAAGAGATGTCAAATGGCACAACCTTTCCAGTTGTGACAACTTGCACTGTTGTAACTATTGCCTGCAATAAGAGTATGTTGGAGATACACATTTACAAATGCGGCATCAGCTTCTAACACTTTTCCACTATTACCTCAGCATGAAGACAGGGAATCAGTGGCACTCAGTTCCTTGGTGCACGCAGTTCACAGAGTGGAGCTTATATTGATACATTTATGAATCACTCCACAATCTTAATTTGCCTCAGTGCATACACCAAGCCACTGACTTTAATAACATTGCTCATTACCTTCTCATTACATGCTACTAGCATATACCATGCTCAGCTTTGCTGCTCTGCCTTTACCTTTAATGGTATATGTGTCTTTGAATCATACACACTCTAAGCATGGCTGCTCATCACACAGATTTGCTTACCAAAATGTGGCTATGTTTTCTGAATCCCAGACATGTCACTTTATTCTGTCATTTTTAAGTATTTGGGCAAGGGTTGTTATATTATCTTTTAAAATAATCTCACATTTGGAATAGCAGTGAAAAAAATAAGAAATACAATTTCATACCATAGTTAGTTTGGAAGTTCTCATTCCTGCATTTGTTTTCTTATTCTTTTATTTGAACAGATAATCTGAGCAGGACAAATAAACAACATTTTCAGTGAAGGTCTAGTTAGAGAAGACAAGAACAATTCAAGGCAACACATTTGTGAGACAAAGGCAAACAAGCACCAAATACAAAAAATAAAAAGTATGTTAGAATCTACAAATAGTTGATGAATAAGCTAGTGAGTTTGTAAGCAGCAAGTACATTTCCTATCTTAAGAAAACTGAGCAAATAATTATTACTAGCAAAGTATAACATAATAATATTTATTTGAATTACCTTATAGAAGCTTGCACATGACAATTTTTGACAAATTAAAATTATTAAATTTATTAAAACGAGTCATTAAATAATGTCTATAAATGTAAAATGGTTACTTTTCATCAGATCCGATGGAAACGGCAACCATTTAAAAGTCAATAAAAGTCAGCACACTCATTGCATTTGCAATCTGTTTTGATTCACTTTATCAACTGCAGTGTACTTAACAGATATCCTGCTGCCCAAGACTATTTGCAAGATAAGAATTTAAGCAGGAAACAGAAGGGTGAAAACAACAGTAATATAAAACTGCACAGCATGTTGCTTTGTGCTTTGCTTCCTTCAATACTGTTGTGATTTTTTTGTTTATTTACTTATAAAATGTAAGCTGAAGGCTTGATAGCCTTGCTATAAAACACTGCAGCAAACTCTTGTATGTCATCAAGGAATAAAGTATAATATGATGACAATATTATCTTGAAGTAGTACTGATATTGATTCATTTAGTACTGATATTGATTCATTTAGTACTGATATTGATTCATTTAAATAGTCACTGTTGCTGTTTTATTAAATGAGTGAGGTCCTGTAGAGAAGTCAAGAAGGATCAGTGAGGGGGTGCCAGTCTGAGGGACTGCCCAGGGTACCATTTTACCTAGCTACTGCTGTGCTACAGGTACTAGGTCTATTGTACAACAACAAAACAAGAACAGAGTGCATACAATAAAAACATGTCTCGCCCCCCGAATGCTTCTTCCCCTCTGTTTAGCAAAGGTTATTCCATGTATTTCATCCCTGCTCCTGCTACACAGGTGTCACCTCCACAGATGGCATCAGGGAACCATGTTTCTTTTGAGTTGCATGTACCCAGCTCAATTGAATAACATGTCGGAAGCTGTTATTACCATAAATCCAGGACTTTCAAAGACATAGGTGTCACTCTAGGCATCGGTGACCAAGGCATACACAGCCAATGCCCATACTACGTCAGAGATGTTGACCATGCTATATAGTCTGCAAGAGGGCCTGCAACTGCTGCAGGAACTGTTACACATTCTGCAGACAATGCAGAGTGACATGGCGTACAGTAACCAAGAGCACGCACACCTTTAAAGGTATGCAGACAATGCAGAGTGACATGGCATACAGTGACCAAGACTACATACACCTTTGAAGGTACTGGTGGCTTAGTTGTTAGCCACTGGTGCATCCATGTGGATGTAGGCAGTTGTCTGCCATGCATTGCTAGGGAATAGATGCACATTGCATGATTATAGGTCAGACTTGCACAGTAGGCACACACAATTTCAAAGATGGCTTCATTGTCAACACTGTCTGTGGTTACCTCTGTCACAAGGAATGGACACTGTCATAGGCCTAGAAGATGCTCCTCTGGCTCAGTCATAGTGCCCCCCACTGGGCCATACAGTCCAGGTCCTGCAGTTCATTGTCTTCATGCCATCTGGTTGCCAAACTGTGAGGAACACCTATTCATGCATGTTCTTTTTTATTTCCGTCTGCATATATTCCATTAAATTTACCAGACAAGTCACACTGATAAAAACCCTGATGAGTTCTCCTTTCCTAAAGCCTCACCTTGTTATCTCAGTGCAAAGTATCTTATCACATGACAGCTTTGTCCCTGATATATGACAGCATGTGTCACAAATAGTCACATTTACCTTAACCACTTACTAAAGAATCTGCATTTAAACTACACTAACTGCAGATGACTATTACATGTAGGCTAAGTGATGTATACCACTTGCTGTTTTCTCTGCTTTTAATCACTTATAGTTGAATCCCTGCTGTGAAGACAGATTGTTTAATTATCTGGTCATTTGGAGGGCACTGTCCTATGGAAATCAAATTCATTACTATGAAGGCTAGATCAGTAAGACAGTTCACAACAGTACAGTGACACTGTTTTATGGCCTCTAAGGTAAAGAAGTGATTCATTCTCGAAAATGGTAATGTATTATTCTAGTACCATGATTCTAGGAGCATGACATATCAGTCCGTCAGAAAGCAATGTTTTATATTTATCAAATTTTTCAGATAAACAATAGGGTTAAATAGTTTGGGCTAGCTGAACTTTGTTGGTTTCAGTCATGACAAGTTCATGAATAGTAGGAATATAATATCTTTGGGCTCCCTTGAGCCAGCGGACCTATATGGATATTTAACCATACAGTTGGATTGCTGAGGTACACATTTCTCTCATCTTGAGTCCCCACACTGTCCATCACAGCCAATGCAACATCAGACTGTCCTTTAGTGAAAAAAAATAATCAAATAGAGTCCTTTAGTGACACAAAGTCATAAAATCCCAGGATTTGCAAGCAGAATTACAGAAATGTGGAAGAGACACCTAGATAGTTCCTATAGTCATACATAAATATGCTACCAGTACACGTAACCCAGTGTGAACTACAGAAAGAGACAATTGTGGGCATATTACAAGTGCTGAGGAGAGCACTTTTGGTAAACATCAAAGACTGAGACAATACTAATTTCATGAAATTGTATCCTCCCATAGGAATCGGGTCTATTCCCTTCATGGACTTAGAAAGCCAAAACACTTGGGGAAATTAAAGAGGAAAAGACAAGCCCCCGGATTCACAAATCCTCCGTGTAAGACTTAATCAGTCTTACTCGAAGGCTACAGTTGAACGGTATGACATCAGCGTGCCATGAATATTCATGAGGGCACGCTGACTCAACCATAACTCATACACGGACCGAGTATGAAAGCAGGGGGCGTGTCCGACTGCCGAGCAGTCTAAATGTCCACGCCCATGCAAGTGTAGCAAAAGCAAAATGTCAACACACAAGAGCGAATTCGCTCAAATGTACTTGCACCCAACACCACACTCCCTGACACTGTAAACCCCCATCACAGTTATAAAAAGTAAAATATTTATTATTTTTTTTTAAATCCACGATATAGCTGCCCGTATTTGCACGTGTGTGCGCGGGTGTGCCCATTGCTTAGCCATAGTTAGCAATTCTGACATGGAAGAGCATAAGAAAGAATGTTTATGTAAATCACACCAAATTGCAATAGCGTAATGGTAGAGCATATGCACAAAGAGGAGGCATTCACGATTCGAGTCCCACCACTCCCCTTCTTATTTATGTTTTAAATCAGTATTTGAAATAATACCAGACATATATGATTAAAATTTTATTAAAAGCAGTGACATGGCCAATGTATCAGTGAACAAAATATATATTTTTTAAAGGACCCAGATATATAATAGCCTGAAGCAACACTTTACCCTGTGAAACACAGGTGCCCATAGTTTAATAGCACTTTACCCAGCTAAACACAGGTGCCCATAGTTTAATAGCACTTTTCCCAGCTAAACAGAGGTGCCCATAGTTAAATAGCACTTTACTCAGCTAAACAGAGTTACCCATAGTTTAATAGCGCTTTACCCAGCGCAATGTGTTTGCACGGACGTGCGTGCCACGCCAACCAGGGCACCGTAGGGCACCGGGGAGCAACACAGAGCTAAGTTGCTTAAACGCAGCCACACCCCCTAGCCTGTCTAGACAGTATTAAAATAAAAGAATGACAAGGTTCGAACCCAGGACCCTGTGCATCATAATCAAAGTACAGAACCACTAAGCCATGACAACATAGGAGATGCAGCCACTATTAACATTCATATACTTACGAATGGTAGTTTAACCATTACTAAGCAGGTCTGAAGTCAGCCGAGAATTTTACAAAATGGTCAATCACAAAAAAGTGCGGGAAATGTGGCATATTTAAGCTGCATAGGTGGGAATACTCGCCATAACTGATTGTAGCTCACATTTGCAGTCAGAATGGCAGGTGCATGAGAGGGTTCACCCTTCCGAGTGCAACGTTGGGGCATCGAGGAGTCCAAATACATGGTTTGGCTCCTTGTCCACCGTCATGAGTCAAGACTCCTGCAGGGCCAGTTCCAAGGGACGGAGTACAACCGGTTAGCTCGTGACCTCACCAGTGCCACAGGCATTCCTTGGACTGGTGAGCAGGTCCGTCACCACCATGCAGACCTGAAGAGATGAAAGCAGGACCACCTGAACCAGTGGATACAGGAGGCCCATGGAATGCAGAATGCCCCACAACTGAGTATGTAGCCATGGAATGCAGTATGTAAGAAATGATAATGGAGTATGTATAATGGATAGGTATGTCTCAATATCCCTTCATTTACTTTACAGCTGCAGGTGACCGTGCTATGAATGAGCAAGCCTATACTGATAGGCTGCTAAGGCTGTGCCACCAGGCAGGTTAGTGATCTTTGTGCATGTATTGTTATATAAAATATGGGAGAGAGCATGAAAGAAAGTGTTGTAGTCCAATAAAACAGCCATAGAATTGCCTGAATAAGTCCTCTGCATGTACTGCCAGATAAAAACATCAGAGAGGCAGAAAAAGAGTGTAGTAACCCATTAAGAAAGGTAACATATGTCTGGAATAATATCTCTGCAGGCACTGTCATATAAGATAAGTGAGTGAGCCTGAAAAAAGATTGTTCTAACCTATTAATAAAAGTATAATATGTCTTGAACATGTCTGCCATAAACACCGTTAAAACAAATAAAGGAGTGAGCCTGTGGAAAAATGTGCAATATCATTAATAAAGGTCTAAAACCCAGAGTGTGTCTGTGTCACAGAGTCTGAAATGTTGTTGTACCCTTGCATTATACAAACAGTACTGTTTGAAAATGTGCTGGCAACCCAGAGTTATGCAGTCCCATATAAAGTGGGTGATGGAAGTGCTAGTAGCTGTGAAACATATAAACAGTCCACAATAGTCAGTTACTGGCTGGCATGAATAAGTGAACCTGGCACACATGTAGCATGTAATTATTCACCAGAAATGTGAGTGTGTGTTAAGAAATACAGGGTTCTGTAAAAATCGAAGTGAAAATGTCATGTGAAAACATCCCAGATATGTAGATAAAGAAATATAAATGCAAACAAAAAATATGTAGCAGTAACATCTGCACCCTGGACAGTTAGTATGTCAGATATAGGTCATGCATATATTGAACTAGCCAAACCCATGACACAACCTAATGTATGGTAGCAAGTGTAACAATACAGGTAGGGGATATACACTTGTAGTCACTGGGAATGTAGTGTAGACTAAAAGGTCATTATAAGATGTCAACCGAGGTTTTTTCTACACCCTTCCGTATGTGCACAAACCATGCAATTCCACACCTCAGTGGGTATGTGTAACCTTAAATATTTGTTGGGACATATGTCCTATTGTTTTATAAATATTTGCATTGATGTTGATGCATGTGCCCTGTTCAAATACCACGTTCATGGTGGCCTGTTGCTACCAAACATCCCTGCATGTTGTTGGAATATCCACTGTTGTTCAATATATGCATGTGTTATGCTTGCTGTTCACCTGTTGGAACCTTGGTGTGTTGGGTTAATGGGAATATTACTGCATGCTGTTACAACTAATCTGGAATGCTGTTGTTTATGTTGTAATTAAACACACCTAATCACAGAACGTATGGGAAGGCCTGTCCCAGTGGACCCACCTGTCCCTCCTCAGTTGGCGAGTGCACCTGGCATCAGCAGCTCCAGTGCCTAGCCCGGGCTCCCCTCCTCCATTGGTCCTGTGCCACCTTCAGGTGGAAGTGCTGCAGGGGATGGGGCTCATCCCCCCCTTGCAAGCGTGGGCGGAGAAGGGCCACCTGTCACCCTTCGAAGGGTCCGGGCTGTGGTGCGTAGGGAGATCCAGCGTTCAGTCGCTGATCCCGTATGCCAGCTTGAGGCAAGAGTGGCACATCTCTTGGGTGAGCCTGCCTGTCCTACTCAGCCCCCAGCACAGCCACCCTCGGGGCTGTGAAGGTGCAGTGGTGACTGCCCATGGGTGGGGATCTCAGTTCCACTGTTACCATCTGTGGGCTCATGGGCTTGCGATTTCCAAACAACCTTCCCTGTCAATTGTGTTCACCCACCCCATGTGGCAAACTCCGCCCTATATGCGTCTTGTTTGTCTTGTCTGTTTACCTCCCCAACCAACCTCCCCAAATATACCTACATCCTCTGCCTCACATTCCACTTTCACCTGAAAAAAAAAAATAAAAAAAGGGCAATCTGTTCCTACAAAAAAATTACGCCCCATACATAGCTGCACAATTCACAAACATGTCCACTGGACATGTAAACTGATAATTCTAATTGGCAGTGCAACATATTTTGTTGTCCTCACCCCTCTCTCAGGGGTGGAAGGTTTCAAATTTCACACCAAACTTCATACATATGCACAGCTGTTGCTAGTAAAGAGATGGGCAGCTATGGACCTTCCCTACACTCATCCTGCACATCCCGGACTGGTTTCCCTACTGTCTTTCCCTCTTTGTGCCCCCTTTTTCACCACTTTCCTATCTCCCCATTTTCTTTCCTTTAAAAGAAATTAGCGTGGGGATTAGCGGGAGTAAGCACTTTTAAGCAGTAGTTAGCAGGGGTGCGCGAGTGTGAGCTTGTGTTTGCTTAGCTAAGCATTGCTAAGCATCGCGCATACCCATGCAAACCCGCTTACAACTGCTCAAAAGTGCCTTAGTCACTCTGTATGATAAGGCCCTTGTACTGCTCAGCAGCAAAATAAAATACCCTTGCCAGTCTCAAACCCGGGACCTTGGACTCACGAGTCTGCATGAAGTACTATACCACAGCAGATATACAAGAACCTGGTGCTGAAAGAAATATAACATGCATTACAATGAGTGAATTTAAAGGGAAAATAGGAAAGCCATAGGAATACATTGCAATAACTACTGTTGTATGCCAGTTAATTATCTAATTCGAAAAGAAATGACATACTCCCATGTATCCAGTTTTAGCATTAGGAGGTATGAGTAAACCTACACACTGAGAAGAGTGTACTGGAAGAAGCAACAGTCAGGTTGCAGTACAACATGCATTTCACTGGCTACAACCCAGCTTCAGATATGAGACATATACCAACCTTCTGACTGAGACAACAGTGTCCACAGCAAACAATCATGGTCCGCACCTTGCTAAACTGAAAGGGCTATGCCTACCTAACCTATCATTTTATAGCAGTGTCCTGAAATCACAGTGAGAACTGCAATTACCACACAGCAGGCTGCATGCAATTACTAAATGGTGGGCACCAATTGGTGCAGAGGCCATAACATGCACATGTGCAGATACCTAGAAAAGCAGCCTGTATCTGCTGTCCACACATGCAATAATATCATTGCAACAATTGGGAGAGAGAGAGAGAGAAAGCATGAGCGAGAGAGACAGACAGACACAAACAGGCAGAAGGAGACAGATGCTGAAAACAAACAGCAACACACAGAGGAAACAAAACCAAAAAAAAATAAAAAAAATAAAAAATAAAAAAAAACACCTACAACAGATGGACGTGAGGAATACAAAGGTAAGGTATGTAACAGATATGTATTTGGTGACATCCAAAAGATGTGTCTGAAGTGTACTCTACATACTGTGAATCATCCATATGTGGCAGCAGTCCATATCTATATGTACATGCACATTTGCATAGGGCAAGGGACATACTGCAACTGTTACTGAAGGCTGGACATAAGTACTACCATGACAGACACAACCTCACACTAAGCTACCACACCTTTACAAACCTTGCACACAGTCACTGTCACACTCATTCTGCCACACATAGCAGGTATTGCACTGAGTACATGTGTGTGTGTGTGCATTGTGTCATAGGTAGGTCATATGTATGTAGGTTGTAGTGTGTGGCTTTGCAGAAAACAAGCAGTGCCAGTATATGTCATGTGGTGTTAAACGCTGTGGGACTGAGCTACAGGCAGTGAGGCCTGCAACAGCTATATGGCCTGAGGACAGCAGAATGCATTCTGCACAACATTGTGCAATAGTATTACATAACCGTATGTCTCAAAACTGTTGCATAATTGGCATCCCCACCATGAAAGGTGGGCAGTATATGTGCCTATATGTGCAGCTATATGCACAGCAATGGATGTTTACATGTATGTGTATATATACATGTATATATACATATATATGTGTCTATAGATATATATATATATATATGGATATATTTAGATATATATGGATATATATGGATAAATATAGATATATATTGATATATGTGGATATATATATATATATATATATATATATATATATATATATATATATATATTTATATGGATATATATGGATATATGTAGATATATATATAGATATATATAGATATGTATGGATATGTATGGATATGTATAGATATAGATAGATATGGCTAGATATGGATAGATACAGATAGATATGGATTGATATGTATATATGTATGTATGTGTATATATATATATATATATATATATATATATATATATATATATATGAGAGAGTGAGGGAGACATGGGGTCATATGTACTGCAACAGGTGCCTGTTGTCCAAGGCATGGACTGAACACCAGTGTTGATACCGCAGTGCCATACCCCATTCCAAAACACCTTACGCAGTAACTGCCACATAGGTGGTAGCCTGCCTAACACTGATGGTGTCAGAAGGGTACACGGGACACAGGTGGACAGTAGGCTCCCCTTTGATAATCACAGTGACAACAGTAGTAATGTAATCTGTCTACATGGTACGTGTCATCACAAAAGGTGTGTCATCTAGGGAAATATAGGCCGGTGTTCCCCTCTATTCATCACAATGCCACATGTGGTATGCACCTCTCATGACAACTACAGCAAGTGGAAAGGCCACAGACATACCTAACAAAGAGTAATACTGCCCTCAAACACATGCCCTATGCAGACTGACTCACAAACCACAGCTAGAGTGCGTTGCATACCGCCCACCCAGAGGTTACCACTGCCGGACATACAAAGGTATGTCAAACCCACAGCAGTTGGACAACCACCATGACAACACCTCACAATCCCTCCAGGCTACATGACCTAGGGCCCTAATCCTTGTCACCTCACTAAACAGCACATGCTGGAGGTACAGGTTCCTATCCACAAATATGGCATACTCTGGACTAAACCACCCAGCATGAACATACAAGGCTCCTCATTAGCAGATGTCATACATACCCCTGATGATTGTTTTGGAGATAGGTAATATGCCCTGGGAATCATCTCTGTGTATCTGGTTGACAGGAGCAAGTGAAATCACATTACATGTGTGTCAAAGGCCAGGGTAGCATATAGCTAGGCTGCTCTAGGCACTAGGGCCAATAGCGTATTACCTACCTATGACACAATGCACACACACATGTACTCAGTGCAATACCTGCTATGTGTGGCAGAATGAGTGTGACAGTGACTGTGTGCAAGGTTTGTAAAGGTGTGTTAGCTTAGTGTGAGGCTGTGTCTGTCATGGTAGTTGGTGTCCTAGGTGTGAGGCCGGTGAAAGATGTGTCAGTTATTGGGATGCAGACATAGTAGGATGGCATATGTTGTGACATAGTTCCTTGTGTACGACTGTGGTGTCCCAATGTAGGCTGAAGCAATACATGTATGCTCAGTACGTGGTACTGCTGGTGACTCCAGCTCACATATGAACTGTTGTACTACCTGAAGCTGTAGGCCTAAACAGCACAGTATGGTGTATGTTCACAGTCCCTGGTAACAATGTCTTGTGTGTTTCCTGTAGTCTGCACAGATTACATACCACAGGCATAGGTATCTGTAAGTAGGGGCACACAGTACTATAAGGTACACAGGTAATGCTCATCTGTGTCGGCATACATCTGTGTGTTGTATGTATGTCTGCTGTGTGTTTAATGATGCATGTACCATGCCCGCAATGACATGTCTGTTACAGGGTATGTGTGTGTACCTAGCAACATGTATACTCTGTTACAGCAGTATGCCAGCTATATTAACAACCGTGCACATATGTTAGGTAGGGGTATGGCATCAAAGACTAGGGTGGTTTACCGGTAATACTGTAAATGTACATGACATTTATTGCATTGGATGACATATTTCTTCATGCATTAGCTTGATATATACCCCCGGGTTGAGATTGTGCATTGTATCCCAAACAGTGTGCTGACTACTGGTGTATAATGGTGTGCTATATGGAGTGTTGCAGGCACTGTCAGCCAGTTGTTGGCTGAGCACTGATATGTGGTATTGAATGTGTGTATCCTCTGATAGACAGATAGATGCTATATATGGCAGTTAAGTGATATCTGTACTTCATAATGTTAAGTGTGCCACATGATATGCTCACACATATCATTTAATTGTCTTCCAGGGTTATGGCTCATCAACGTAACCCATCCTATTCAGCTGCGGAGGAGCAGGAAATACAGAACAGCCTGGTGCAGCACTATAACCTGCTTTTTTCCAGGGCCAGCCAGCACCAGCATGACCGTACTGCACTGTGGCAAAACCTTGTTCGCCGGGTAAATGACATAGGCATGCATAACCGGACATATGAGCAGGTACACCATCACTGCAGTGATTTAATTAGACATGTCCAGCAGCATGCGTCTGATATCCATAGTCAACAGCTTGCCACAGGTGGTGGGGTGGCCATACATCCCCCCCCTCACCAGAGTGGAGGAGCTGCTCCTAAGCGTGTTGGCTCCTGGCCTACAGCAGAAACAGAGTCACACATGTGTCATTATGGAGACCGGAGCCACCCAGCAGGATGACATGGAGCATGCAGGTAATACGCCCTAGCTGTAGACTACCGTTACCTGTATTGTTAGAATATGCATATGTGAGATGTGTACTGTGTGTTTAGCAGTTGTGCTGCCTAATGTGTGCAATACTGATATTTGGAATAGTATCCGTACACCTGTGACTGTTGACTGTTGTTCCACTGTCGTTTAGCACACTCACAGTAGCAATGCCACAGTTGTGGCCACTGCCAAACTGTGCCATATTCTTCTAGGTCCCTCTGGTGTGACAGCAGGGCAGACAATACATGCTGGTGAGTGTGTTATCACTTTAATATTGTTAATGAAATGTGCATGTCATAGGTGAGGTGTAGGCCATGTACATGTAACACACCTACACATAATGCATGCTGTGCATGTTTGCTGTGAGACATCAATCATCTCAGTAAAGTCAGTAGCTGCCTCAATCACATGCAATGCACAGTGCAGCAGACACAATTGTGGCAACACTGTACTGCACATTGGATATGCATAGTTGCTACAGCTGTACACAACAGAACACGTTTATCATACGCAGTACATGAAAACATGCTACATTTGGCTTACCATACACCCACTGTAAGGTCACACTTCAGTATCCCACATGTCATGCACACACACACACACACACACATGATGTACCTCAAGGATAGAGGCCTATCATGGGGCTATGCAACACTCTGCAACACATAACACAGTCATGTTAGGCAATGCTCCCTATTGGGCACCTCACACACCCATGTACAAAGTGGCTGTGTAATTGTGAATGTAGCCACAGCACTGCAGTTCGGGTACAGCATGCTAGGCAGTGGTCTTGCACACATTAGTAGCTGTGACTGACCACAAGATGCATGTTGATGATGGCACAGGGTACTACACCCCATCCAGTTACAGTGACCACAGTACTACTCATAGCAGTCATTGCTTTGCACCTCAGTGTTGTGTGTGTGCAAACATATGCACCTATACACAATATGCATAGCATGTTGTCTGTGTGCTTACATATGCCAGTATACACAATATGCACAGCAGTCACCATCCACACAAAGTGTCACATATATGTCCTGGAATGCTAGTGGGTGTATAGGTCACTTGACACACACATTGGGTATGTGTGGTGTTTAATGTTGCAGTCGTGTAGCATGCCATGCCATGTCTTGCACCCACACATCTGCAGTATGTCCCACACTCACCATAACCACTGTACACTGGCCATGCCGAGCATTGGGATTCCTTCACGTCAACATGCACCGCACATCCCGTGTGTGTACATAGCATGCATGTGCTACACCCATGCCCACTATTATCTGCTATGGACACAGGCACTGCACTCAGACATGGATATCTATGTGTCACACAGATAACACATGCAGGCATGGCATGTATACTTGTGAGTGATGGTGCACAGGCCATTGCAGAGCTGATAATACCTGCACAGCAATGTTGTGTCCATGTACACATTGTGTTCCAGGGTGTAGCCAATCACAGAACAACTCACAAATGCATCAAAGCCATGCATACTGCCATTTAATAGGGGCGTCTACACTTGCACTGCATGGTTTTGTGCAACACATATTCTGCATGCTGACACATGTGTTGTGACTGTCTACCTTGTGATACTGACACCCACCTTCACCCACTATAGAGTATGTGTTGGATTGCTGGTATGTGTGTGTATGTGCTGTAGTGAGGTGTGTATGGTTGTTCATGTGTGCATGTGTGCATGTGTTCATGTGTGCATATGTTCATATGTGCATGTGTGCACGTGTGCATGTGCAGACCGTAATGTGTGTTTCCTGTCTTCCTCTCACAGGTGCTGAGTTAGGGGTTGGCCAAAGCAGCAGGCAACCTGAAGCCACTGCCACGAATAGTGGTGATGATGACACATGTATATTGGCACAGGAAGATTTGACAGGGTCTGTCATTAGTCCGCCAA
This sequence comes from Protopterus annectens, assembly GCF_019279795.1. Classification (NCBI taxonomy): domain Eukaryota; kingdom Metazoa; phylum Chordata; order Ceratodontiformes; family Protopteridae; genus Protopterus; species Protopterus annectens. The sequence goes on from NC_056746.1 coordinate 464,475,022, forward strand.
TCGACAGTACACAGCGTTCAACCCCATCTATGTGCACACTCATACTGTCAATACATCCCTCACCACCAATGGCCATAGGCAAGGGACAGCATATTGTTGGCATTGACCAGGAGAGTGTGGTACCCATGGCACTTGCATCCCCTCACAGCAGCCATAGCCGTAGACCTGGAAAGGTATCACATAGGCAGAGGTCCAGGGGTTCTTGGGGGGAGCACCACTGGTCGTATTGCCCCTGGCAGGTGTGCCCTCACAGGTCTTATGATGACCAGTATGTTCCGGGCTGTAATGCAGGCTCAGGCATGTATGGAACGGTACACCAGGCAGGGATTTAGGGCACAGAGGGCACATTACACCGCTATCAATGACAGCATCCGTGACCTTGCCTGTGCCATCCGGACTTACACCGAGGTCATTGATAGACATTGGGGGGAGACATTAGATGCCCTCCACAATATGTCTTCCATGAACCAGGACCATGTGGAACGGTTGCGACGTCGACGCAGATGCATGCCAGCAACAGCTGGCAGTGGTCACGGACTGCCCACAGTTAACTGCCACTCCCGTAGTGGCGGTACCTGCCCCAGCAATGCTGGGGCTGGCCTGTCCAGTGACCATCCCAGTAGACTATGTGCACGTGGCTCTGGCCAGTCCCAGCAGGGACATGGGTCCAGTCGTCATACCTCTGCCTCTGATGACAGTACCCAGTCAGGGTTGGTACCTGATACTGTCCGTAGTACCCCTGCCAGGCACAGGTACTGTGTCCGTGGCCGGAGACAGTGATCTGTACAGCCTAGCAGGTACAGTCTGTGGCTGTCCCACAAACTACCGTATATGGCAGCCACATGGTGGAGCTGTGTGCATGCAGACACACACATTAACCAAACAACTAGGGCTTACACATACACACACACATTACATCAACATTGACCCATGCTGTACTGTTGTCCCTCACACACACACACACACACACACACACACACACACACACACACACACACACACAGACATGTCGATTGGATGTGTCAATGTCAGGCTCTGGCAAACAACATAATGCCCTGTGCATATGATGATACCTGTGTCGCCTCCTGTCATCTGCATCATTGACGGAGGGACAGGCTAACATGGTGCTGATGCACAGGGTGACACTATAGCAGTGTAGCAATAATAGAAAGTTGTCAACAAAGAAGTGTAACAACATCCTTGTAGGTATATCTGAGCGGACATTATGCATCAAAGCTCTGATTGTCAATGTAGCATTGTTTACACCACTGTTAGGTCTGAGTATGTATTATCCACCCATGTGCCACTTGGCTGAAGTGTAATGTGTTGCCAGCATGTGTTAGTGAGTGTACAGTACGTGTGTGATGTGTGCAGTACAGATTAGCAAGTGTACATCTGTGAACATAGTGGGTGCACACTGTCTGCATGTACGTGCATAGTGGACACATGGGACATGTTGCATACCCTGTCGTACACATTGTTAACATCTCATAGTATCTTTCAATGGCCAGTATGCATTCTACTACAGTTATGTACTAACATGGGTAGACGTGTGTATAGCATGGGTTGACACTATGCTGTGGGTGATACCATTAATATCTGTCAATGATTTGCGGTCTGGTAGTATACACAACCTCAACAGCATGACTATAAGCAATCATTAGATGATGTCCTGACAAATGATACACAATAGTCGGGAACCCAGTAACAATTGGATCCTTCCGGTGCTACACTATAACACTAATCAGTGGTACTGACCACCACCCATTCCTGTGACCACACCTGTTTGGCATATAGCCCCCTTAGGTACATGCAGACACACTAGGGATATGTCCATCCAAATCTGGAAATGCATGGATTGGCCTACAATGCATTCCCTGGAATGAACACATATCCTACACAAGGGTATCATACAGACAGATACCTGTTGTCTGATACATGCTGTATAGCAGTAAGCCGACTATGGCATAGTCATCCTCATGTACTATACATACTATCCCATCAGTACCACACAGATGGTAGCCCTCATCATGTATGTTGGGTACCAATGTGTACATACAGCCTCATGTTATGTCATGTGTCCCTTGCTATCCACATATCCATAGGTATTGTGGAGTCCCAAGGTGTAGCACATAAGACATTAGAGGCCTGACTGCATATCCACAAGGCAGTCGTACACCTATAAAGACTATCCATTCTTGGCAGTCTTTGTTGTGTATGACCATGTCTGACATATACCCCAGGCATATACCCTCACTCACACTACTCTTAAGTAATTGTCATGGGTGTGTGTGCCTCAGATGACTTTGGCCACAGAACACGACAGTGGACGGCCTTGTCACATACATACATATGTGACCTATGATCTGAGAAGCAGCGGCACAACCTGTCAATGGAAACAAATGTACACATGTATGCAGGCTTCACACCTATGTACTGATTGAGGGGACATGTACACATATATATTTGCCACGCAGATACCTGATGTGTGCAATGCACTTACTGTTGTAATCATACTATGTCATACCATAGTAAAAGCAAAACCCACACCGCATTGACACCCACACACCCAGCATTTGCAGGATTCAAACCCCTGCCTAGCCATGTTAGGATACTAAAGAGCGATGCACTAACATGGTGTGCTATCGGCTTTACAGGGTGGTTTTCCTTCTCCGGCTGTATTTGTAGCATGGTGACATCATCAGTCTTTCCAAAGAGGAATGTACTTCTTTTAGTGTGTTTTCCAAGTCTCCAAAAAGGACACCCCTTTCAAAGACAATTGCATACATGCACACTCACTGTTTGCAGGATTCAAATCCCTACCTAACTATGTTATGATACTACAGGGCGACACATTAACACAGAATGCTATTTGCTTTACCGGCTGGTTTCTCTTCTCCTGTTGTATTTGTAGGATGGTGACATCATCAGACTTTCCAAAGAGGAATGTACCTCTTTTATTGAGTTTTCCCAGTTTCCAAAAAGGGGACACCTCTCAAAGGAGACTGCACAAATACACACACACTCATTGTTTGCAGGATTTAAACCCCTACCTAATTATGTTACGATACTAGAGGGAGACGCATTAACATGGCACGCTATTTGCTTTAGTGGCTGGTATCCCTTCTCCTGCTGTATTTGTAGGATGGTGACATCATCAGACTTTCCAAAGAGGAATGTACCTCTTTTAGTGAGTTTTCCCAGTCTCCAAAAAGGGGACACCTCTCAAAAGAAACTGCACATGTACATACACCCCTCCTACACACACACACACTCCCTGTTTGCAGGATTCAAACCCCTAACTAACCATGTTATGATATTATAGGGAGACGCATTAACATGGTGCACTATTTGCTTTACTGGCTGGTACTCCTTCTCCTGCTGTATTTGTAGGATGGTGACATCATCAGACTTTCCAAAGAGGAATGTACCTCTTTTAGTGAGTTTTCCCAGTCTCCAAAAAGGGGACACATTTCAGAGGAAACTGCACACATTCACACATCCCCCACATGCACACACTCACTGCTTGTAGGGTTCAAGCCCCTACCTATGTTATGATACTATAGGGAGACGCATTAACACGGTATGCTATTTGCTTTACTGGCTGGTATTTTTTCTCCTGCTGTATTTGTAGGATGGTGACATCATCAGACTTTCCAAAGAGGAATGTACCTCTTTTAGTGAGTTTTCCCAGTCTCCAAAAAGGGGACACCTCTCAAAGGAAACTGCACACATACACACACTGTTTGCAAGATTCAAACTCCTACTTAACTATGTTATGATACTACAGGGAGACACATTAATACGGTGTGCTATTTGCTTTATTGGCTGGTGTTTCTTCTCCTGCTGTATTTGTAGGATGGTGATATCATCAGACTTTCCAAAGAGGAATGTACCTCTTTTAGTGAGGTTTAACCCAGTCTCCAAAAAGGGGACACCTCTTAAAGGAAACTGCACACATACACACTGTTTGCAGAATTCAAACCCCTACCTAACTGCATTATGATACTACAGGGAGACGCATTAACACAGCACACTATTTGCTTTACTTGCTGGTATCCCCTCTCCTGCTGTATTTGTAGGATGGTGACATCATCAGACTTTCCAAAGAGGAATGTACCTCTTTTATTGAGTTTTCCCAGTTTCCAAAAAGGGGACACCTCTCAAAGGAGACTGCACAAATACACACACACTCATTGTTTGCAGGATTTAAACCCCTACCTAATTATGTTACGATACTAGAGGGAGACGCATTAACATGGCACGCTATTTGCTTTAGTGGCTGGTATCCCTTCTCCTGCTGTATTTGTAGGATGGTGACATCATCAGACTTTCCAAAGAGGAATGTACCTCTTTTAGTGAGTTTTCCCAGTCTCCAAAAAGGGGACACCTCTCAAAAGAAACTGCACATGTACATACACCCCTCCTACACACACACACACTCCCTGTTTGCAGGATTCAAACCCCTAACTAACCATGTTATGATATTATAGGGAGACGCATTAACATGGTGCACTATTTGCTTTACTGGCTGGTACTCCTTCTCCTGCTGTATTTGTAGGATGGTGACATCATCAGACTTTCCAAAGCGGAATGTACCTCTTTTAGTGAGTTTTCCCAGTCTCCAAAAAGAGGACACATTTCAGAGGAAACTGCACACATTCACACATCCCCCACATGCACACACTCACTGCTTGTAGGGTTCAAGCCCCTACCTATGTTATGATACTATAGGGAGACGCATTAACACGGCATGCTATTTGCTTTACTGGCTGGTATTTTTTCTCCTGCTGTATTTGTAGGATGGTGACATCATCAGACTTTCCAAAGAGGAATGTACCTCTTTTAGTGAGTTTTCCCAGTCTCCAAAAAGGGGACACCTCTCAAAGGAAACTGCACACATACACACACTGTTTGCAAGATTCAAACTCCTACTTAACTATGTTATGATACTACAGGGAGACAGATTAATACGGTGTGCTATTTGCTTTATTGGCTGGTGTCTCTTCTCCTGCTGTATTTGTAGGATGGTGATATCATCAGACTTTCCAAAGAGGAATGTACCTCTTTTAGTGAGGTTTAACCCAGTCTCCAAAAAGGGGACACCTCTTAAAGGAAACTGCACACATACACACTGTTTGCAGAATTCAAACCCCTACCTAACTGCATTATGATACTACAGGGAGATGCATTAACACAGCACACTATTTGCTTTACTTGCTGGTATCCCCTCTCCTGCTGTATTTGTAGGATGGTGACATCATCAGACTTTCTAAAGAGGAATGTACCTCTTTTATTGAGTTTTCCCAGTTTCCAAAAAGGGGACACCTCTCAAAGGAGACTGCACAAATACACACACACTCATTGTTTGCAGGATTTAAACCCCTACCTAATTATGTTACGATACTAGAGGGAGACGCATTAACATGGCACGCTATTTGCTTTAGTGGCTGGTATCTTTTCTCCTGCTGTATTTGTAGGATGGTGACATCATCAGACTTTCCAAAGAGGAATGTACCTCTTTTAGTGAGTTTTCCCAGTCTCCAAAAAGGGGACACCTCTCAAAAGAAACTGCACATGTACATACACCCCTCCTACACACACGCACACTCCCTGTTTGCAGGATTCAAACCCCTAACTAACCATGTTATGATATTATAGGGAGACGCATTAACATGGTGCACTATTTGCTTTACTGGCTGGCACTCCTTCTCCTGCTGTATTTGTAGGATGGTGACATCATCAGATTTTCCAAAGAGGAATGTACCTCTTTTAGTGAGTTTTCCCAGTCTCCAAAAAGGGGACACATTTCAGAAGAAACTGCACACATTCACACATCCCCCACATGCACACACTCACTGCTTGTAGGGTTCAAGCCCCTACCTATGTTATGATACTATAGGGAGACGCATTAACACGGCATGCTATTTGCTTTACTGGCTGGTATTTTTTCTCCTGCTGTATTTGTAGGATGGTGACATCATCAGACTTTCCAAAGAGGAATGTACCTCTTTTAGTGAGTTTGCCCAGTCTCCAAAAAGGGGTAATCTCTCAAATGAAACTGCACATATACACACCCCCCCCCCACACACACTCACTGTTTGCAGGATTCAAACCCCTATCTAACTATGTTATAATACTACAGAGAGACACATTAACACAGCACACTATTTGCTTTACTGGTTGGTGTTCTTTCTCCTGCTGTATTTGTAGGATGGTGACATCATCAGACTTTCCAAAGAGAAATGTACCTCTTCTAGTGAGTTTTCCCAGTCTCCAAAAAGGGGACACCTCTCAAAGGAAACTGCACACATACACCCCTCCCCCAGTGTGCCACATAGTCACTGCCCTTCAGGCTAAACAACATACCTAATACACTTGTAATAGGCGACACTTATTGTCAGACACACTGACGTACCACTCACCAGCCCTAACAAGGGAATATTCACTTTGGGCTGTCTGTTGGGTGCCAGGATCTGCCGCATAACACAGGCAGTCAGGTCACTCCAAAGCAAGTACAGGACTGGCGTCAACATTGTCCATGCTGGTGGGTATAACCTCAGACGTTACTCCCTGGACCACATGACATGATACATGGAGGAACACTCTGATCATGTAGCCCAGGCCAGTATGACCCTGACCTTGTCTAGCATCTTACACCCACCAATTATGATGTCACAGTATACGGACACACATATCACATTTAAGAGTTGCCTAACAAATTTGTTTAATTAATAGGGGATACAGTGCCTGTCAGCCTATGGTGACATGTTCAACATGCCACATAGCTTCACTATGGACAGCTTGCACCTGTCACCCTTGGACTTTGGAATGCTGGCTAAGGCTCTTGCTACCACCATAGTGCCTTTTTTAAGCAAGGCTCAGAAGATAAATCCACCTCCATAGACATTACAGGTTAAATTAAACTAAGGGTAATGCTGCTCAACAACAGTTGTGTTAACCTCATATTGCGGCCACTCAGGACTCTCCTCAGTATGGAGGATAGCGATATCTGTGCACTGACAGATGCCTGGTTCAGGCTCGCTTATGCACACCAGCACTACCAAGTTATCTTTCACACCATGCTGTCTGACACAAGCCTTGGAACAGACAACACAACTAGGGGGACTATCCATATACATCACAGATACACACACCTCTGGGTTAGTAGCACTGCACAAAGCATCACAGACCATACATATACAACCACAATTGTGCAATACTGCCTTTCAGTTTGTTGCCTGCTACAGAACACACTCCCAAACTCAGGAACCACACTCGGCTTTCATGGGAACTATGAAGAATATGAAGGTCTCCACAAACACAATTATTTTGTGTGTCTTCATATACACGAATATTGACTGGGGATACTACTCAAGCCCCGACACCCTCACCCAATAGTCGCTACAATTTGTAGACTCATATGCTATGCCACAACCAGTCAGCACAGCCACAAGGGGGAATACATATTGGACCTGATCATCACCAACATGGGGACTCTATGTTCCACACCAGTGATATACCCCTCATTGGTAATGTCAGAACATACATGTATCTCACTGGACATACATATACCCTCCACACACCCATCCTGGGTAATCTTGGTGAACTTCTCATGAGCCAACACCTCACTTCACCGCAGCAAGGTGGTATCCTTCAGAGATCCTGAGACAGTGGCAAATATGGCTCACACTGCTGCATCCTTTACATACACATTCTATGGACACCTAGTGGACTGCATGGATTGTGCTATCCCAGATAACAACAGGGCTCACTACTCCAATGGCAGGGGACCTGTCTGGTAGACCCCAGCCATTAATAAGCTGTACAATGTCAAGAGGAAGCTACTACATGATAGAGCACAATCCCAGACTGGGAAGGCATCTGTGATCTGTACTAGCAGACAGCTACGATCACTCATGAACTTTTCTAAGGGCCGCTTCTACTGGACAATTGCAACAGCCACGTAGGACTATCACACGGCCTTCTTCATTTATGTCAGGAACCTGGGTGGACACTCACTGATATGCTGTGAGTTACTGCATACTGACTAAACCTACCCTGAACCCACTGGCATTGCCAACATCCTGACAAACAGGTTCAGTGCAGATGTCTCCCACCCATCCCCCCTAAGGAGCAACTATCCATCCCAACAGAGTATAACCTCCCTGACATCACACAGTAGCAGGTGGGTGCTGCCCTCCCCAAAGCATACATCACAGTATCAATGTGACCAGACGGTGTCCCAGACTGCATCTTACACGAGCATCATGACAGACGTAACCCTCACATTACATCACTGTTCAATATCGGAGTTACCACAGGATATGTACCCAAGGAATGGCATACAGTGACAGTGGTCCCACTCCACAGAGTTGGTGCCACAACGGACCACAGACAATGTTGCCCTATAAGCCTAAGTAGCATGTTCTGCAAACCTATGGAGTGTATTGTCATGGGACTCAGACACATAGACATCAGGAGCCTATGGACACTGTGTCCTACACATTTCAGCATTGTTGCGGACAGATCTTACCTCTTGAACCTGTTTGTATTCTTTAGACAGCTAACAGGTCCACACAGCCTACCTGAACCTTGCAAAATCCTTCAACACACTAACCCACTGGGCCATTATGCATAGGATCACCGGCGTCGATATGGACAAATATCTCACACAATGGATTGATACCTGGATCAGGGATAGCACACACATGGTCAGAATAGCAGGTGCCATGTCTGACTATACACCAGTTACACATGGCATCCCACACGGCTCGGTCCTGGGACATCTCTTGTTCAGTATATATTTGTCTGACGTACAGGCTACCACAGGGGGAATATGGCTGAACATGTTTGCATTTGACTGCAAACTGGGTGCTATGATCAACTCTCCAGCTGCCACATGCATACTCAAACAGGGTCTCACAGAGATGAATGACTGGTGCCTGAGCCATGGCCTACAGCTAAATGCCATTAGTTGCATAATCATCCTCTTTGGGAATAACAACATGCCCACACATTACCACATAGGTAGTACTCCATTACATATGGTAGGAGTTGTTAGGGGTTTGGGGACATGACATGTTCGTACTGTCGCCTTTGACATTCACGTTGCCAAAGTTGTTGGACACACCTTCTATGTGGGCCACCTTATCCCATATGGTTTCACATCTAGATCGAGTGAGGTCATTGTGCCCCTATACTCATCACATCCATGCTTGGTTACAATGCCACATTTGGGGTGTACCTTACCCGACACCTGCAGCAACTGTACTGCCCATGGAAGTTCCTCACCAAGCAGATCTAGGGACTCACACAGATGCCCTGCACAGTTCAGATGCAGTAACTCCAGCTCTACTCAGTCGCTTACCACCTACTCAGATATGATGTGTGCCTGTTGTTTACAGATATACCCAACCCAGAATTACTGGACATGCTCCACCTCAGGATATCCGACTCCCTTGGAGCTACACACTCCAGGGATGTATACCTCAGCACAGATGTTAATAGGACATTGTGGAGGGACAGATTCTTATCCCAGAGGCTCCACTCACCCCAGAATGTAATCCCACTTTCACATAGGCAGAGCCACCCACTGACCACCTACTGGAGACATCTTGATGACTGTATGGGTGATTGTATGTTTACCCCTGGGATATCTTCTGTGTCCCTGCTAGACAGAGGCACACTAGCCTAAATGTACATGGGCTATCTTGTGTGACCTACTATTCACACACACAGTGTAGTAATCTGACAGGGTTGCGAATGCCAAACACACTCTGGCTAGGCTTGTACATACCCTAGGGCAGATAGCCTAGTATTGACCTCTGAACCTATGCCAATGTTCAAGATGCACAATGTTTATTGCTGATACTGTTTGCAGATCTTTATCATCTTTGCTTTACCAGTTTCTATGAACAACTTTGGTATCTGCAGAACATATTCGATTATGACAGGGTTCCACTATATTATAGATGTGTCTGTTGTCATATAACTGTGTGCACAGGGCGGATTTCTGTATAGTGACAGGTTCCTGGGTTAATACATGCAACTGCCAGATATGCATGGCCCACTGCTGTACTCAGACATGGCCTAAGTGTGTGAGCATGCCCAGTTCTGCCATTCTGTGTTTTGTTGCCTGACATTTGTCTCATTTATTTGTGTGTGTGAGCATGCCCAGTGTGACCTTTCAATATGTTGCTATCTGAGGTCCAGTACATTTGTTGATGTGTGCGAACATGACCGATATTAACATTTATGCAGTGTGTGTTGGAAGTCAGGTTCTGTTCTCACTGCAGGACTCACCTTTGTGTCATAACTCAACAAGGATTATCCTGTGCCTGCAGGGTTTCCATGAAATACTTTGCATAGACTTATCAACATTCCTTCATACAAGCTGACTACTGTAATACTGTCATGGTTTAGTGGTTCAGTACTCTGCCTATATTGCACAGTATCTTGGGTTCAAGGCCCATCACTGCTTTATATTTTCATACTGAGCAGACCAGACTGCTTAAGGGCCAGTTAAGCAAATATGAGCATGTTGGCTTTTGTTCAGCTATGCCCTACTTAGACCAGGCTTGTCCAACATTGCTTAATATTCACCAACATTGCTGGATGTTGCCCAATATTACTGAACATTGACCACAGTTGTGCTAGTTGGTGTGTGCAATTTTGTTTGCATATACTACACGGTGGTTAACGCTGTTTAGCAGTGCTTTATATTGCTTAACACATGGCAATCATGCCTTAGGTGGTGCTGCAGGGCTGCCTATGTCAGATGCACATACTACACTCCCTGTACATGTTTGAAAGCAGGTAGTGTAAACTTAGGCATCCCTTTTACTATATGTGCGAGTCGGAGAGAGGTATCATTTCCAGAGTTCCTACTGAGCCATTGTATGTGCTATGCATTGCCTCTTTGCCAAGGCCAAAGCATACTGAGCACGCCTCCTTCTGCCTACTGGGGCAGGCTCAGGTTGTTCCTCCTCTGAGTCATGCTCTGCCTGTGATGACCTTGGCAATGGTGGGGGGCTGTTTGGCCCAGGCCTATGCTTGTCCTGCTGCAGCTGTTTTCGCAGGATCATATTATGTAGCATAGCACATACCATGGCAATTTGGGTACATGTAGTTGGTGAGTACTGCAAGGCTCCACCAGATGTGTCCAGGCACTGGAACTGTGACTTGAGCAGCCCAAACACACGCTCTATTACATTACTTGTTTGTGCGTGTGCCTCATTATGGCATTCTAGTTCAGGTGTGTGTGCGTTTCTGATGGGTGTCATCAGCCACGGCTCCAGTGCATAGACAGCATCCCCCACTAGGTGACCATGTGGGATGTCCCCGCTGGCAAATGTCTGGTACAGCTGCGTCGGATGCCAGATATGGGAATCATGGTAGCTTCCAGGGCAGCCTGCACACACATTCAGTATTATGCCCTGGGCATCACACACGACCTGGCAGTTGATGGATGGGAAGCCCTTGCGGTTGAAGTAAACCCTACCCCACTCACCGGCTGGTGCTTTGATGCGTATGTGCATGCAGTCTATAGCACCCACTACCTCAGGGTATTCCGCTATTTGCTGGAAGAGACGCATATTGCTGGCCAATACCTCATGGGAATTGGGGAAATATACATGATCACCGACATGTGCTGACATGGCATCCAGGAACTGGTGTAGTACCCTGGATGCTGATGCTTGTGGTATCCCCATCATATCACCAGTTGGTCTCTGGAAGGTACCTGTTGCTAATATTCTTAGGCCAACACATACCTTGGTTTCCACTGGGATGGGTTCCCCTCTGTTGGTTCTGTGTGTGAGGCGTGGCCTGCACAGCTCAACAATTTGCTGCAGGAGGTCTCTGTCCACTCTATAGCGCTCCACTATCTCCAGCTCATGTAGCCCCTGGTAGGTTACCCTGGGCCTGTACACTCTTGTCTGTCTCCTCACTGTGGGTTGTCCAGCAGCATTTCCATTGTCACCACCCTCAGCATGCTGCATATGTCGCCTTATAACAGCAATGGCAGCCGCTAACATTTCTTTGTCTCAGTAAAGCTTTTTCAGTTTTCACTTCTATTAGCTTACTGCAGTATCTGTTGTGATAAACATAATGGACTGTTGTTTGCAGAGTTTTAAGTGCTAGGCTGGCTGGGCTAGTGTACTGCCTGTGAAATTGCTTGATTCTGATTGTTTTCACCTGCTAGCTCTGCTAGTACTCCCTGGTAGCTTCCTACTATTTGTTGTGCTTCCTTTTTCCTTTCTGTTTCCTCGGGGGGGGGGGGAGCACCACGCACACAAGCGCAAACACGTGCACAGCAGCTAACACGCGTGTACACGTGTACACATGCTTACACGGACTAAAACTTGCTTATTCGGGTTAAAACGCACGCGCACCAGCGCAAACGTGCTTACAACTCTTTAAACAGCCTTATAAATGCTTACTTCGGCTTAAACGCGTGCACTCATGCTTACATGCGCGCACTCTGTCTTACTCGGGTTTACAGGCACGCACACGCGCACATGCACGCTCAGCAAGAAACTTTGGTGTGATCCATGGCATACACCTTCCATTTCTTGCCTTTCCCTAGCCTACCTGTTGACACACCTCTTTCCATGATGTGTAAATGACAGCTGACACATGCCACTCTGCTCCAATGACCTTCAATTCTTTCATACATACCCCCCTCATGATGTCGCCTATCTTCTACTCTGTTACTCCCCATATCCTACTCCTACACTCCACTGACTGTGCTCATTTTCTATGTAAACTTGCGATTCACTATCCTAATGCTCATTTACACAGGATTGCCTACTAATGCTTGGTTGCATGTCTAAGACTGAGCTTCCCCCCTTGGCAACCTCTACTCGGTGACCATGTTGTCTTCAGCCTGCCATTCCCTTGCATTGTACATTGACAATTTCAATAAAATCCACATTTGTGGGTTTTCATTTTTAGTATTCTGGGTTTTAGAGCGCAGCCTGTTTGCGCGGGGCTGCGCTACGTTTAAACATTGGAAATCGGCGAAAAAAAAAAATAATTTTCATATTGCATCAGGAAACATTTCACATGGCTGTATATTTGGCCATTGGCATGCTTCCTGCACTGGATGCAACCTTTATTTGGAGCTGTCACGGCTCTGTTTTGCTATTTGCAGAACGGTACTCAGTTGTCAACTGAGTACATTTCTGCAAATAACACTGCTCTTACTCAGACAGGTTCGGGTTTCCAGAATCACAAATCTAGCTCATTTGCATGCCTTTTGCCTGCAATTGAGGTAATTTGCATATCTCAGCCCTGTCCGTGTAAGAGACGTTTTAGGAGCTCTCTTACATGCCCCTACAGGCTGTTCCTGGATCACTCGTTGGACATGATGGCTGCATGGAGTCTTACTCTACTCTTAGACTCCGTGCAAGCCATCGTGAATCCGGCCCAAGGTTCTGTTAGGAGTTCTAACATTGTAGTTATTTTGGTTATACGCGTACAGATAACACTGATGGAGGCGGAAGATGACTTTGATTTACCAGATTCACACAAATACTGCAGATAGCTCAACTTTTGCAGCTAGTAATGCATTCATGTGTTAATACTTAATTTTTCTGTTTGGGTAAAAGGCAAAGGGATAGATGGAAGGTCTTTGTTTAAAGGGTGGTGGTTAAATGGATTTGGAGGACAAGATGGCAGCAGTTGGCGAGGTCATTGGTTCTTTTTAATCACGGAATCATTTTCTATTCATATTTTCCAAATTGTTTCTGCCTTTGCATTTTCTTCAAATTGACCTCTTCTTTTGGTTTTCCCAGTACTTCCCTTCTTTGGAAGTGCATGCAGTGCTTCTAGATGTCTGGATCCATTTTTCACACACATCAGGATTTTGCAGTTTTGCTCTGTGTTTTGGTGTGTGAAAGGGAATTTCTGTATTTATGGTTCTCAAATTATGCTGTCAGTTATCTTTGTATACAAATGGCCTTTTTAACTAAGCATTTAAGATACTTAGAATGGAATATTAGAAGGGATTATGAATATGCTGTCAAATCTACCCACCAGTCTGTCTCTCCTGTCTATAATTTCTATGGTTTGTTGGCTGCTGGCTGACTTTTTACAGTTGTCAGGATCCTGCACCCAGTTTATGTTTATTTCAAGGGAGACTGCTTTGTAATCTGATCTAACCAGTGAGGACATCACACGGGGTGCAATGTTGTTCCATATTTGTGAGCACCCAACAAATAAGAAGCCTCAACGTATAAAATCCTGATTGTTCCAAGGTAAACAGATAACAAGTAGAAAGCCATTCAGGACACCACTGAAAAGTTGTATTCACAAGCTTCCACAATATAATACAATACATTTTCACAAATGCTTTTTCAAGTCTTTCTACTTGTTGATATTTCTAACCTAGTGGGAGTACAGACTAACTGCTCCAGGGCATTTGCATTCATAAAGTCTGGAAATTTTGAGCCTGCATGTTAGGGGCTGTGTATGCATCCCAGTTAATTGAGGGGTAGTTGAAATCACCCATGAATATGGTATTGAGCTCTATGGTATGTGATTCTAATAATTTCAGGTATGACGTATTGGTTTCCTAGTTCATGGCAGACTACTTGTAGCTAGCAAGGGTATGGTAATGGATTCTTCTTGTGGTTAGTTGGACATGGAGTAGCTCAAGCATGTCATATTGTTTGACCAGTCCTGAAGTGTGCTTATTATTTGTGTAGATGAATATACATCCACATTTTGCGCTTTCATGTGCAGTGGATGATCAGAACATGTGAAAGGCATTATAACTATACCCTGCTGTGGTGGTTTCCATGGTTTTGAACCATGTTTCTGTAATTGCACAGGTGTCAGCATTCTCCAGGGTGATGAGTGCTTCCAGGTAGTGTAGTTTCTTGTTGAGATTCTTAATATTGCGCTATACCTTTAGCTTATCCTGAGTAGACTTTGTGATGTTGGAAGGTTTGTCTGCTTGGCAGTGCCTAAAAATGGCACTATAGGAATGGGTAAGCTTTCAGCCAATATCAGTAAGCCTAGTCCTGACAGGTGAAGACCATCTCTGGCAAAGCAGCCTGGGTTGTCAATTTGCTCTCTCAGGCTGACAAATATTGGACACCTTTGGAATGACACTAGTAGCAAAGCCAATTATTAAAGTTAATCATTTTCTGTTGGTATTGTGGCATTGTCCTTAGAGATGGTAGAATGCTGCTCAATGGTGGGCTCATACCTGCTTGTGGCACATATTCTAAGAGCTGAATCACGTCTCTCTTCATATAATCCAGGGAGGTACATCTCAGGTCATTTATGTCCACATGGACTATGACTAAGTCATACCAGTACTTGGGGTTTAATGACCTGCGTGCTTGCATGATCTGCTGAATCTTGACCCCCTAACTGGTGACTAACTGTAGCCTTATCCTTATCCAGCCTGGATAGAGTGACATCACTGTCTCATAATGGAGCCTCCTATGACCAAAATATTGGGTTGTGTAGTGTCACCTTATGGGCTTGGTAATTGAGCCACAATGAGATGTACTTTTATGTGTTGTGGTAGTTGTCTTGTTTGTGTGCATTAGAAGTTTCAGAGGACTGGGTATGAGTGGCCTTTGAGGTTTGGGTAAGTTACATGTAATTACCTTCACATATATGGGTTTATGTGTCTGGTCCTCTGCAATTGTGGTAAGTGTTTTTTGTGTGTGTGTGTGTGTGTGTGTGTGTGTGTGTGTGTGTGTGTGTGTGTGTGTGTGTGTGTGTGTGTGTTTTGTGTGTGTGTGTGTGTGTGTGTGTGTGTGTGTCGCTGGCAATCTGTTTGCCATTTTTTTGTGTCTGTATGTGACAGTCTTGCCTACAGTGACATTGTGTAAGTACACCTCTCACATATTGTATTCATTTGTTTCAGAATTTAATGGTTATCAGTGTATATAAGGCAATAGCTACATTCCCTCAGGAAGCCCATGTCCACCAGGTTAGATGCAGAGATAGCAGCAAAGTGCTTATCCATGGTTTCAGGTCCTTAATATATGCTTTACAATGGAAAAGAATGGGATGTGTTTGCAACTGAGTGAGGGATGGGTACTTACTTAATGCAATCTACAGCTAACCCAGCGCACAAGCCAGTTGCTCTTTGAGCAGTGAGCAGCGATAGTTCTGAGTGCTATAATAATGTAATCTAGCCTAGTTGCTCCTTGACTAGTGCTGGACTGTGAAAAGTTTCAGAGGTAGTTTTTATAGGGAAAGTACAACTTCTAATGATTGCACATGTACAGGGCACCATTAACCATTTTTCAAGTAACTCCAAGTCATAGAATAACACTTTCGGTGACTCAAAAAAAAAAAAAAAAAAATATATATATATATATATATATATATATATATATATATATTTAGATTTTGCATGGGGGTAGTCTACCTATACTACATAGTGTTTTTGAAGAGACATAACTGCTTGACTGCCTTTCCAGCAGTGTTGGATTTCTGTTTGTTGGAAGATGAAAATATCTAGGATGCATTCAGGCACAGTATCTCTGATCAATGCAGCTCTTTGACATAAATATAAAAAAAGAAACAAGCGAATAAGTAATGTTATCTCTCATTTTGGGTTGTACCTGTGCCAAAGTTTTAGAAATGTTGTCTGTAATAGTCTGCATAGTTTGCCTGTCCCTGTTTAGGTGGTTTTCCTTCGGAATTTCCTTACTACCATTTGTACAGCTATTTTGTTTTGTGCTATTTCTTCTGATGACATCTTTGTTAAATTCTTTGATTTCAGAATAATACCAGCACAATCATTCATCACTTTGCTCACAATGTACTTCGTTTTCAAAAGTACTACTTCTGGCTCCCTGCTGTATTATATTTTTATATTTTGCACTGACTGTGCTATTTGCTATATATTTATTTTCTTTTTTTACTTATTGCACTTGCATTATTTACTTACAGGTACAGTATTTGCATGTTAGTAAACTTGAATTTGATTGCTTCTTGGATCCAGTTTATCAAATTCATTTCATAATCTCTCAAATCTCTAAAACATAAATATATTAATAAAAGTTGTATCAGACCTTATTGTGTTATTTTAAGTGCTTTAGCCATGTTTTACAGGCTTATGACGTAAGTCCCATTTATTGCTTTCGAGTTTACATGTTAGGGAAAACTATTTCAATGTTTTAGTTAGTAAATGTTTGCCCTTATTTACCATATCTTTTTGTTTTTAACAAAATGTCCCATCTATCCAGACATTGTTCATTAAAGGCACATTTCACTGTGTGGTTCACGGATAAGAATACAATACATATTATTATAAATGTTTATGTTATGTTGCCTACTAGCAATAGTGAACTGGAAATGAATTCCAGAAGAACAAGAACTTGGTTCATATATTTATTTCTCCTAAACTAAAGGCATAATTTTTAAAAAAGGGATTTAATTGCAGTTTCTTAACTTGCATTCTTATATTTGAAATTGCATAATACAATGTGGCTTGTTTGCATGTTACTAGGTTTAGTATCTCTAAGAAATGTATACCAGCACACTAATTCTTCAGAACGCAGCTTTGTCTAACTGCTGTTTTGCATTTGTTCATGCTTTGCTTGCTGTACTTCTTGTCTGCTATTAGTAAGACTAGCTGCCTTCGCTCTTCTAGCCTCCATTGATAACATATTCAGCAAGCACTATTGCACCCTTGACTATACTGCGAAATATAGCATATAAGGCATGAAGGATGTGATGTACATATGACACTTTCAGCTGGGTGATGTTATGTTGGACCTTGTTTCAGATTAGCTGGAATACAAGCACATGATGGCTCACTACAGTGTGCCATAATGCAGGCATATTTTCTGTATTTATATGCACAGCACACACTCATGCCTGACTGTCCTATGACATTCAGTGCTGAAGCTGGCAGCTGTAGTCAAGCCTGGTTAGGAAACTGAAGAAGCAGACAGAAAATTGTCATTTCTGACTTCAGAAGAATGGCCGCTCCATTCTGAAACAGTTATCCAAATGAGGCTACAATGCATGACATTCCAAAACTGCCTGCCACAGATGAGGCAAGACCACGTGGTCCATAACAACAAACAAACAATTTTGTTGCAAGCATTACAATCATGGAAGTAATTTGTTGTGCTGCCAAAGAAGTACAAAAGATGAAGCTGCAGAGACAATAAAAGTGCAGGTTGTGTTGTACAGAAGTCTGTGTTAGTGAACTAAACTCTTAATTCAACATAGCAAGAAAAAAACTGTCCTTAAGTTTATACTGTGGAGCTTGTCTCTCAAACCCATAACACATATCTGATTCAATGAAACTGACCTGATTAGCAGGACAAAAGAAACAAGCACATCTTATTTTATGTGAATTCTTTCATCTTTTTCAGTGGCATGTATTTTTAGGTTCATATGTTTGGTGGACAGCTAAAACTAATAAGCTGAAATGAATGATGTTATGATCATTGCAAGAACATTAATACTCCACCCGACTTAGGGAAATAAAAAACATATTAAGCTTGCAAGATTATGAAAAATATAATTAGAAGCAACAACTTTAAGTAATGACATATCTGCTCTAGCTTAATAGCGCTGCCTTTAAATGGCATTTTAAGACTAGTGAAGACATCTTTTGTCTCTCTAAACTTTGTATGTGATGAATCTTGAAGTGCATTTGCATGTCTGCAGTGATTAATACTGTATGCATTTATATCAACAATCTCTGCACAGAAGTTTTTATTAGTTTATGTTCAAACAATGTCACAGAGGGTGGCTAAGACAGAACAAACACAGGTTTGGCAGAAGAACATTCAGGTGCTCGAGTCAGGAAGCTCATTGTATTCATGCAGGTCTTTGAAGAACAATGATGATCATTACACAGCAGATGGTAGGCTCGTTACTGAAGATAGCATATATCTTTGTGTGTTTGCACAGTACCATCCCTTAAAACTATCATGCCTAGACCAAACAGGTTTTATACACTTAGAAAATGTGTTTCTTAATACTGACCCTTATCACAGCTTAAAGGCAATTAACATAGAATAAACTGGATTTAAACAACACTGGCAAAGGAAAAAATCAACTGATGCAATGCGAAACTGTAGTAAACCTTGAAAATAAACTCTTCGCATTATAACTAAAGTCTTCCAAAGAAGACTATTATTGATGTAAGCATGTGAATTGACAATATTGTAAATTAATATTTACAGAATTAATATTAAAATACAATTTAGTATCAACTACAATGTCTTGTACTTAACAGCCAAAGTCATGGAATCATGCGTAAGTAGTTCAAACAACAATCAATGTTTCAGTTTGAATGAATCACTCAAATAATATAAAAAAATGAAATCTGAAACTAAAGTACAATTTAACATCCATCAAGCGGAAGATTATATTTGCTACAATGCAATATGCTTCACTGATCAGCAGATGAAAGAAATGTTTGTTTAACTTGAAAAAAAAATGTGAAGAAAGGCACCAGCAAAGCAGGGCAGAAATGAAGAAGTAGGACAAGTTCATTAAAAATATTAAAACTAAGCAAAAGAAATGTGAAAGGAAATGACAGAAAAACAAGGCATGACTTAAGCAGGGAATAAAATTATTGAAAGCAATCCATTGTAAATTGTAATGACATACTGTGTAAAGGAGTGAATAGATTGCTGTCCACATGTTCTGTCTGCATTTCTGTCCATACGTTAGATGGAATCAAAAAGGTTACTTCATCTGCAATGCTGCAATGTCTAAAATGGCCACTATGAAATTAAACATAACTTTTTTCTGAGTACCTGGTCCACTATTTCAAATGTTTGAAATACGGTTTTAATTATAAGTCTCACTAGATTTCATGATAGAATTTATTATATTAGTTAGATTGTGTATGACATTTTACTCAATTTCCTCATTAAAATATCCTTATAGCTGCACAAAACCCACCATAATTTACAGCAGTAAAGGTTTTCTGGTACTTATATATTCTTATTCTTATTACTTCCTGACTGTCTGCTTTCCTGTATATGCCATGACTGGATTAAAAGGAATTAAGGTAATAAAGACAGCGGTGGTAAATGGTACTTAAGCAGAGGCAGCATAAACTATGATGGTATTTACAACAGGATAAGAATTTATTGCCTGCATATAAAGGACTGCACCATGTGTGTGCCTGTGTGTGGTGTGTGTGTGTGTGTGTGTGTGTGTGTGTGTGTGTGTGTGTGTGTGTGTGTGTGTGTGTGTGTGTGTGTGTGTGTGTGTCTGTGTGTCTGTGTGTGTGTGTGTGTGTGTGTGTGTGTGTGTGTGTGTGTGTATCTGTCTGTGACTGTGTGTTTATATGCTTTTAATTAAAATCCTTTCTTTTTGTCACTAAAGCAGAAGGGATAGATATTGCAACATCCTGTGTCTATATCCTAAAAGTCATGATATGTATGATTTCTGAATTAAAGTCTTCAAGATGTGAACCATTTAAGTACTCTAGATAAAAAAGACCACTGCATCAGTTATTATTTGTCTTTGTCCAATAGAACACTGCTATGAATACATAACATACAAATGGTGTAAGCATCCAAAAACATTTAAAATTATATTTGTTTCTGACTGATGGCTGTTTTATTAATCTGTGATTCATACTACCTTTTAACAGGGTCTATATTAGATCACTGAATGCTTAGGTAAGCGAACAGTGATTAATCGACCCCATGTAAGCGAAAGCTTACAACACCGAACTGTCAGAACAGTGATTTTTTCCAAGGGAAAAAAATCGCTGTTGCAACAAAAAAAAAAAAAAAAAAAGTAAGCAAATTAAAAAATGAGATTAAGTGGGGGGCTTCACCCCCCACACCCTCTCTACTTAAATATACCAAACTCCGAGACTGCACTACTGTGCCGAAAATGACAAAGTACCGAAGCGGCCAAGCAAATTCTTTCCCAGGGAAAGAATTTGCTTACATGCCGCTTTGATATTTTGCAGATTTTGGTTTTGTCACTTAGACCAAGATGCATTCTAAAACATGCGTCTTCGGTCTGCTGATAGGATCCCTTTAACAGTACATTTCTATACCTTAATATCCCAGTATTCTGGCTTTCTTGGATAAGGCAAAAAAAGTTCCTTTGTTATGATTCACATGAAAGAGTTAATTTTACCATAAAGAGATAATCCCAGAATTTAGAAAGTTCATAAACATGTCTGCCATTAGACTCTTACAAAGTTGGTAATATTTAGATTGCAAGTTAACAAATGCAATTTTTCAAAAAAATTAAGATGTAAGAAATGTGTAGCTATGAAATTACACACACTTCCAAGTATAGAAATGGTGATTGCTTAATACGATTATTTTCCCATGACCTTATTTTAATATTGCACGAAAATGGCACTTCTGTAGGAAAAAAAACATTCTGAGATGGAATCTTTGGTTACAGACTAGGCTTTCTAACATTTAAGTTGAGTTTTTTTTTAATTTACCATAGCTTATAATTTAACTTCAATTAAACTTTTATTTTTTAAATATGTATCTGATATTGCCTTTCAGACTCCTTTTAATTTTATTTACCTGTTGTTTGTTCTGTATTTTCATAACCATTTGTGCATAAAATTCCAATTTTATCTATAAAATTTTGCTTTCTTAGCATGTTTTGGGGAAGGTAACTCCTAGTATTAAAGTATTAATGGGCAGTCCCCCAAAGAGTGTATACTGGATGTGCTGAAGACACACATCTCACTGCCACTTGCTCTTTTTGGCAAATACTCTAATTAAGCAATAACCCACACCTGGGTGTGGGCAATGCTGGATTTACTCATGGTTGATGTGGCTTGGTCACGAGGGCGAAGCCCGAGTGGCCAAACAAAGACAACCGTGGGTAAATCCAGCATTACCCACACCCAGAATTGGGTTATTGCTATCATACAATGACATTATTTAAGAATAAAAATACTTACTTTTCTTAAATAATGGCATTGTATAATGCCTCAATGCTGCCCTTCCGCAGCTGTGTGGTATTCTGCAGCAGTCCTGATATACTGCGCATGCGTATGCTTACGCAGTACATCAGAGCTGTGTGTGGAAGCAATGGAAAAAGGAAGCTCTCCGCTGCTTTTTAAAAGGTGACTCGCTATGTTAAAAAAGTTTAACATAATGAGATAGCTTTAAAAAAAGCAATGGTGAAAGGAAGATCTCCGTTCCCTTTTTTAAAGCTGTCTCTCTTTGTTAAATGAGTTTAAAATAGTGAGATATCTTTAAAAAAAAGCAACGGAGAAAGGAAGATCTTTGCTGCTTTTTTTTTAAGATATCTCGCTATGTTAAACTTGTTTAACATAGCGAGATTACAGGAATGGAGCTCTTCTGTTCTCCATTGCTACCAAAAACACAAAAAAATGAAGACTTATACTAATGGAAAAAGTCCAGGCAACTTGGACCTTTTACATTAGTATAAGTCGGATTTACAATGGGCACGCTGACCAATCAGCGTGCACGTTTTGGAATATTAATGGGGGGGTCATTGTATAATTCCCAGTAATTCATCTTCCATAACATTCACTATCCCTACCAGAACTCTGAACCTAACCCTAAAAACTCCCACCCATTGGCTAGCCCTAAAGTCTGACATTTCTTCATAATCCTAAAATCCCCTTCTCCACTCTAACCCTAAATCCCACTCCCTAAACCTAATATCCCATTTGCCCTCTTGTCAATGATTGCTTCCTAAACCTAAAATTCCCATTCTCTTTCCATAAATCTAAACTCCAGATCACTCCCTAATACAAAAATCCCCTTCTTCTTCTCTCCATGATCGCTCCTTAAAATCCTCATCTGTCTCCCTAACTCTAAAGTCTGTATAGCTCTCTAATCCTAAAAGTCTACTCTACACTCCCATCAACCTCCCAAAACCTAACAACACCATCTCCACTCCCCTTCCCCACTTACTTGCATTTGCTTCTGTCTGTTTCCTAGGACATGAGCAGATGGGGAATCAGCTACACGACTGAACTCACATTGAAGTTTGAGGGCGAGCAGCTAATTGGACGAGGTTACAACTGTTTGGCTCCCTGACTGCGAAGTAATGGAATTCATGCAGCTAGGGCTTAAGTGGCTGCAGAATACCCCCCACACCCCATGAAGGTTTTGTTTTACTTTCTGGACCTCTTTTACTAATATAAATAACTCAAACATTGTTGCATGTTGAGACACAAGGCAATAGAGACCTTAATAAAAATGATTAGGTTTTTAGACATGGACAACCAGCCTTTGAAGAAGGGGTTTACAACCAAACAACTATATCCCACTTGAAACACTCTAATTGTTGCCTCTATTTTGATATGAATGCAGTCAAATCGGCAAATATATGTGCAATCATTAATGTATATTACTTAATGTCTGTTCACGTTTATTACTAAATGTCTGTTTAAAATGTTTGTAATATGATGGAGTTTTCCTCTGTGGGCTTCTATCATTTTGACTAAACCCAGTCAAACAAATCCAATAAACAGAAGCTAAAAAGAATTACTATAGCTTGAAGTAAATGAAGGCCTTCTTTTTGTCTTATTGCAAAGAAGTACATTTTAATTTCTAAAGAATGTTTGTAAGTTTGATATTCTAAGCTATCTGCTTTGAAAAGTGCATTTGAACCTCTTCTGTTATGATGGCTTCCTCCTTATTTATGTGTATGTGTATTTATTTATTTATTTATGCATGTATGTATGTATTTATTTATTTATCACACACTTGACATATACATATCAGGCTGTATACATGATCATTGCATGTTTATTTATTTATTTATTTATTTACTGACATTTGATTACTAGGAAAGTCTGATTGGATTGGTGTCCATTTTCAGCAGATGCCCATGGAGAATAGCTTGGACGTATTGCAAAAACATTTTAAGAGCAATAATTATGTAATCTTCAAAAATAATATAAAAACATCTATTGATATAATTATACCAGATTAGATAAAATGTGAAAACTTTGGTTAAGAATAGATACAACTTTTATGACAATTATTTCATTTTTAGAAACATTTTAGACAGTTTATAGAGAAATTAAAGGTAAGTTAGTATAACAAACAGCAGTTACAATATGAAGTGAGAGAAAAAAGGGTTATGCCTTATCTAGAAAGAGAGTCAGAAGAGAAAAATAAATTGAAGTAAGGAAGTGAGTGAAAAAGGGAGAGTTAGGAGGTGTAAGGTATGATTACGTACTTGTTCATATTTGGGGATATAGTATATCCTGGGGTTGAACAGGAACAGAGACAGATTTTGGCTAGGAAGCCTTTCAGAATGGTTTTAAAGGACTAGTAGGAGATTATTGACCTGAAGGATACAGGTAAGAAGTTCTAGGCCTTAGTAACAAGGTGTCAGTACAGACCATGCCCATCAAATTTGATGGGTTTGTGGACAGAGAGAACTGTTTGTTCATTGCATCATAATGATCAATTGGGAACATATGAAGAATGTTATTTAGTACTTGTCAAGTAGATGGATGCTGGATAATTTTATAAGGGGTAAGCAGCTGTGTATATGTTAGTTGATGGGGTAGTTCTAACCAGTTTAGGTGTTTTAGTTTTAGTGTGGTGTGTTCTGAAAGGAGTATTTGCTGCAAATTAAACCACTTTATAACAGCATTGTTCAAGTTTTGATTTTTGTGATGTCTGCAGGTTAGGTAGGATAGGAGCACCATAAACTGGTGATGTCAGGTGGAAAGTACGAACAAGTGTAGTTTTTGTTGCATTGGTGAGAAAGTTTTTGGCTCTGTAAAGCATCCCTAATTTCTGTGATATTTTTACATGTAATTTTGAATACACAAATCAAATTTAAGATAATAATTTGCTATGAGATGTGACTTCAATGGTTATATTATTAAAAGAAACATTTTAAATTTTGTTTTTTCATCAGTTGTAACTCAGTACCAAGTTTCATGAAACTTTGCCTAAATATTTAATGTATATCACACTTATGTGAAGTGTACTCATTTCTCTTGTATACACAAACCTTATATATACAAGTTAAAATCATATAATTGAGTTTCTTTAATAGAAAATGTATGTAAGAAAGATAATTTGAAAGGCTCTCTATTGAAATGCTGAGTGCCAACACACTGAAAAAAAGGACAGATGAAAATGCAGGAGAAGAGCAAATCTCAAACATCCCTCTTCTCCATTAAACTTATTTTTGTGCAGGGGATCTAGCTCTCCACACCCACTAAAGTTAGATATACTGTCTATGAGATCACCATACCCCAAAGGAAAGGGAATATTCTGAGAAATGTCACTCTCAGATTTAGTATATGCAAGTTGTTTTTTTTCAGCAATTCAATCTCAGTATTTCAGGACTCACTCTAGTAGGTCATAGCATGTGAAATAGTTACTAATTTTGAAATGCTCAGGAACACTTTTTACTTCTTTTTGTATGTTCCAGGGTAAAAGTTATTTTCTTTGCATTTTTAATACATAATTAATTCTCAGTGAGCTAGACCTTTGTCAGTAGAACTTAAACTTAGAAATCTGTATGTAGAAATTAAAGTATAATTAGTAGTTGAAGGGAGGCCCACCTGCCTGAGGTAAGATATCTAAACATGCCACAAGTGAGCTGAATTTTGATGGGGGCTTAGAAAGCTGGTGAGGGAGGTTGGGGAGAGAAGTAGAGTAGCCAAAGATGTTCTGTCTTTTCTCAAAGGATTCATAGGACATTCAAGACTGCGATAGTCTAATGACTTGTACGCCTTGCAATACCCACCCTCAGGCTTTGCCTCCTTTCTTAAAGAGGGAGATGCCAATTATTCCTGGGGTAAATTTGAAAGTATCCATTCAATTGTCCAAGTTTAACTTGAAGGAAGATATTGAATTGCTTAACCTGCACAGGAAATGTATTCCAGAGAATGGGGAATGCTGGGTGATTAATCGATATACATCACATTCTGTTTAGTTCCTGATGAAGATTCAGATCTGTGGTTCTTTATTTTTTTTGTTTGCCTTATTTTACCGACAAACAGCATAACCATCAAATAGCAGAAGCAACATTTTCAGACAATAGTAAACATAAAGGACTTATGCTACAATAACATGCCACAACAAGTAATACACAAACATATGCAGGTTTGCTCTATGACTGAGTATAAACTGATTAAACTAAGCTGAAAATAAGTGTAACCATATTTAGGGCAAGGACACTAATAAAATAACTAGAAAACTAAAAAAAATGAAAATGAATAGACATACTAAAGATACATTTCTCAGTTAACATATTAACCAATTAACAGCATGTGTTAAGGAAAATGTGGTTAGTCTGGCAGTTAGTGCAGAGGTTATGGTTGGAAACGGAAGTGCCTATAGTACAGTAGTTGAGTTCCCCAGCCCAACTTTGCCTACTGTGTGACCTTGAGCAGATTTTTAACTAGGTATTGCTCCTGGGACTGTGTCCGGAGGCCTGACCTGGTAAACAAATTGGTATTATTATTAGTCTTAGAAAGGGATAATGCTGTTTTCCCCCACAAAGCAACAATGCCTTTACTATTCTGACCCCAGACCACATTAAGTGGCAGTGGTGCTAAAGATCCTGTTTCACATAGTAAAAGCTAAGTAGGTAAGTCTTTTGGCTTTTCCCGGTTAGGGGTCGCCACAGCGAAACTCAGGTCCGCTAATGATTGGCAGTTAATTTTTATGTACTGGCTTGCTGGGCCTAACACACAACCTTCAACGAAGGAATGCCCATTCACGCATGTCGACACACAGAAGATGCTCTAAACTGAGAATTGAATGGGCAACGTCTAACTGTGAGGCAACAATGCTACCACAGCACCACTACCGCAGTATACATAGTAAAAGCTTAGTGCATTTCAAAATAAAATTGTGTAAATCCAAAATCTGTGGATTTCCAATGGGAAGCAATATACTGTGTTGTTATAACTGATTTCTGAAACAGACATATCTTCTGGGCATGCATTAGTCTAAGTTCCTATATGCAGTCATCCAATATCTATATAGTGGGTTTAAGCCCTAGGGATGTTTGCAAAATTTGGAATGACAAGTTTACTTGATATATCAATAGAGCTTGTACACAAAATTTATGAAATTCATCCTATTAAAGCCATTTACACAACCTTATCATCTACACAAACTGTTGTAACACTTTTCCATGTATCTGGCCTGGGTCCAATTATCTTTAAGCATTAATTTCAGTTGATGAGTTAGTAGTCTTTGTGTTTTGATAAGCAACTAAAAGTAATAATATTATTTCTCAGGGATGAATATTTAGTATTCTCCAAAAATCTGTGGAAATGTTCTGTTACCATTTTCCATCTAAGTTTGGTTTGGATAGTAATAGATGAACACCTGAAGACTTTAAACGATAAGTAACCTTGATCCTGCCAAAGATCTGTATCAGAAGCTGCTGAATTATGGGATATGGACCTTTAAGCATGCATGATATGGGGAATGATAAAAGGCATGTCCGAGTAGAAGTTTCTTCCAATAATCTTTAGAAGGAATGTTAAACCTTCTATGATGATTAGCAAAAGACTCA
The DNA here is from genome assembly GCF_019279795.1 of Protopterus annectens. Lineage (NCBI taxonomy): Eukaryota > Metazoa > Chordata > Ceratodontiformes > Protopteridae > Protopterus > Protopterus annectens. The sequence continues at coordinate 464,502,502 of NC_056746.1, forward strand.
AAATAGGTGGTCTCCTTATTTTGGCCTAACAAATGGCCTATAATGTGTAGTCCCTCTAACTGCCATTGATCTCAAAGGAGCACTTTCCCATCTACTTTTAAGAAAGGATTACATCTGGATTGGGCTTTCAAGTACCTGACATCTAAAAGGTCTCTGGCTCTAGTGTTAGTTGTGCTTTTTGACTTAAGCAGATGTGTGCGGTGAAGGACTGCTGCAACACTAATGGAACAGTAAGTAAGATACAAATCACCCCTCATGAGTCTATAAGACACAGATTATAGGGCAGAGCTTCAAGCCTCTCCTGTTAACTAGGTTTCTTAAGGCCAGAGATCTTTTTTGTTGGTATCTTCTGGGGCTTTTTGAGTTTGTTGATATGATGAGTTACATCCCAAAGGGAGCACTGTACTTTGTAATGGGTCTGATCAGTGCTGTATATAGGAGAACAATTATGTCTTTAAATTTAGAATACTTTTGGCTATTAGTTGTATTAAGTAAAAGGATTGCCTGAATACAATTGCCACATTATGATTAAAGGTTAGGAATGTCTCAACCAGAGTGCCATCAATCTCTGACTATGGTTTAATTTATTAGGGAGGTGTTATTAAACTCTATATTGTGGGTAATTGTTGTTTTCTGAGTGAAACACTACTACAGATTTTAATGTTCAATTTAAGCCATTATCTGAACAACAGGAAGTAACTAGCATAATCTCTTTCTGAGAGGCACAGATAGCTGAGGGGAGTTTTGACAATAGCACTCAGTTTGTAGTCATCTGCAAATCTGGTTACCCAGAGTTCCTAGTTATCGTTTTTGAAAGTAAATGATGAGTAGGCGAGGACCCAATACAGACTTTGAAGATTTCCACCCATTAGTTTAGCAAAATTTGGACTTCTGCAGTGGCACAGCGGTAGCATTGTTGCCTCACAGCAAGAGGTTCTCCCGTTCGATTCTTGGCTGGAATGCGGGGAGTGCCTTCTGAGTGGAGTCTGCATGTCCTCCCCGTGGTTGGGTGGGCATTTGAAAGACATGCGTAAATGGGCGGGCCTTTGTTGAAGGTTGAATGTTGAGCTGGCACCTCGGCGTTCGTGAAAATCTACTGGCAATCATTAGCGGACCGGAGTTCCGCTGTGGTGACCCCTAACTGGGAAAAGCCGAAAGACAACAACACTTTAGCAAAATTTGAATAGGTACCTGACACACGATCTATGTGAGTTCTGTTTTTGCTAGCCATCTTACCACATAAGGATCTAAGTTTAAGGCAGCCAGCTTTCTTACAATTCTGGCACAGCTGTTATTGAATGTTTTAGTCCACTCACGATAAGCTGCATGAACAGCGTAACCACTGCTGACAGCTTGCATGAACCTCTCAAAAGAGGTTAACAAGATTTAGAATTCATGATCTCCCCTTGATGAAGCCATACTGTCATGCTTCAAATGTAATGATATCCATGGGATCACTGCTAACGAGACTAGTTATAATAGCCTTCATAGTTTTACAGATTAAACTTGTATTGCTGCATAGTTTATAATTTCCAGGGTCTGCAGCAGAGTCACTCAGATGGAGGAGCATCATTGCGGCAGTGTGCCAGAATTTGAAAACTTGGCTAAGCTTAGGTAAAACTATTTAAGGAGCGGTTCATTTACAGCATGTTTGACACTGTTTAATAAGCACCCAGATATGTATGTTGTTACGACTCATGCAGGAAGTGTTTTTGGTCTTTTTTTTAAGACGTTAAGACCTTAAGAATATGTTCCTTTGTGATGATGGGGTCAAGGGAGATTCTTAGATGAGTAGTCTTTGAACAGGGGATTACAGGGTTGAAGTTTGTCGTAAACTCATTTTCTAATATATTTGCAATGTCATTGGGGTTGGAATGGTGGACTCACTAAGGAAAGGTTCAGAGCAAAGGTGAGTGTTATTTTTATGTTTTGTAATATAGGTCAAGAAGAACTTGAAGTTATCCTTCTCTTTAGAAGCTAGTTTCTGAGTGATATTTTTGTACTATCCTTGTTCTTAAAGAGTTTTAAACTAACTGTACAGTTGAAGTTTTCTTTCTCATTTTATAAAGTTTATTTATGCAAAACCCAAATGTAGATGGAGTGCTTTCTTTACATTTAAAACAAGACTCTGTAACTACACATACATAGACATTTTCCTGATACAGCAGTACCTTAAGGTCAGCTGTAGTAGGGGATTAGGCATTAGTCCTTAATAATCAGAAAACCATAATGGCTGCCTGGATGACAATTTTCAGTAATGGATTTTCAATCTATGGGAAAAGAATAGTGCAATCATATCACAGGAGGGTTGACGGTTGGCAGCCAGCAAGAAGAAAAAGGATACAAAATATATCACATAAGATGCAAAAGCATACATTTGTAAATCAAGTAATACAATATGAGTAATATAGAAAACATATTACTCATATTTTGAAGTGCTGTCTTACAGTAGCATAGATTAAGGCACTTTTTGCAGATGTGCCTCACTGCCTTTATATTTAGTTACACATATGATAACATGAATAATATGACCAAAATGACCTTGCCTAATGTCCAACATACAGGTTAAGAAAAAAGTGTCCAGAAAGCCAAACACATCTGTATGTGATGTGTATTTGAGATAAAGTAATATGACTGATAATGTAGTTTGAAACAAACTAATTTACTCAAGAGACCCTTTAAGGATTTATGGTGGGGAACTGTGTGTGTGTGTGTGTGTGTGTGTGTGGGGGGGGGGTGAATGGGGGAAGGTGTAGACGTGTTATGAGAGAGTAGTTATACTTAATTTGAACAGAGGAAGGATCGTGACAGGGAATCAGACAAGAAAGAGTTATGTTTAAGGGAAAGGGAAGTAGAAAGAAAGTGAGATAGGTGCAAGGAGAAGTTAATGTAGTTTTGTGTAAGAATTGTAGGGTGGGGGATTAGATTTAGGTGTGAACTTGCTGTTGCAAGTGCTCCATCTGAGACAGCCCATAGGTAGTTCTGGGAACAGGTAGGCCTCAGGTTAACAGTGGTTTGTATGGTGGAGGTGGGCCAGTGGCTGGTTGATTATTATTTTTCTTTCTAAGGCTTCATTATGAGTTCCTGCTTGTTGTGTGTTAGTTACAGGATAGAACTGGAAAGGAATTGAGTAGGTGTTGACAGGATGGTAATAATAAGCTGGGTGTAGATAAAGCCTCAGGATGCAACAAGAACTTTAAGGTTTAACTGTTCTGAAAGCTTGCATGTTGTAAAAGCATGAATAATTTGAGGTTATTCATGTCAGTTGTGGCTTATTGCCTCAGAAGGGGGCAGGTTGTAGTAGTAATACACGGGTGGAGGGCTGTCTCAGTTGCTTACAACACTGGATGACTATTCTTTAGCACTTTTGCTCCTTATATTGTGTTTCTTGTGTACTGTGCCTACATGGTGGCTTTTCCTAGTAATACATTACGTTTAAATAACCACTGCAATGATGTTGTATGTAGTTGTGAGTGTTGGTGGTGGTGGAGTAGCAATGGTGCACCTGGTGACTGGGATTTCTAGATTCATAGGATTATTATAGATTCTTAGGTAAATACTAGACAATCAGGCTCTAGACTGTTGCAAGCCTAGCCAATAGCCAGAAGGCAAAATCAAACCCTGATCCTTTGGAAGGTGCCCAAATGAAGATTGCATGGGTTTGCTGGCTGTGAGGTAGCTGTGAGTAACGGTCATTTGTTGTGCATGTGCTTTATGCATTAACAGCTATGGGGGAGGGTAGGAATTGGGGGGGTTATCTTATGAACACGTGGTTCATCTCTAGGCAGCAATTGTCTGCCAAAAATTAAAAAAAAAGAACAGTTCTCTGACATCTTCAGTGATGCGCTCCATTGGGCAACTCTAGTGCAAGAAATCTGGAAAAAGTCCAATAAAATGTGAGACAAAGGCCGAAGATAGGGACATATTTTAAATATTGCTCTTATAAACTTAGAAAGTTGCTAGAGCAACAGGGTTTGGGTTGGCATGCATTTTCTGAAGGATTTGAATTTAGAAGCTTAAATGTATGCCATTATTAGTTATTTTAATCGTTAGCGCATCCCATTGATATGCCCAAAATCCACAGATTTGTGAGAAACAGACCAAAAATATGAGCCAAAGGTCTGAACATTCTGCAAGAATCTGGACAGTTGAGAGGTATGATCAGATCATAAAAACAACAAAAAAAAAAAACAATGCAGACACAGGGGAACTAATCTAGACTAAAGGAAAGGCAGTGAACTGCACTTAATACATGAAGGGAACTACATTAATATTAGTGGCTGCCATCGTGCAGTTAAGTGGATTGGCAGAGTGGTTAAGGTTTTAGCTTCAGAGCCATAAGGTACAGGGTTTGAATCTGCCAATTAAGAATGTATATTGGTGCATATTTATTTATTTATTTTTTCCTTCTTTCTTTCTGAAACTCACATGATGGAAATTTTCTGTTTTCTTTTGACTGATGGCTGGATCTTATAGTTTGAGGCAGAGATGGGTGGTGATCATATTGCAAGTAGAGGAATTGTTCTGGGAGCTGCCGATGATGGAGTCACCTAGGGTGGCACAGGTCAGTATGTCAAAAAGGAAAGGATGAGCCTAGTGACAAGGAGCACTTCAGACATAGGGGAAGCAAGCTTGGAAGAATATGGCCAGTGCTGTAGTGGAAATCTTAGATGGTGGAGCAGTTACCAATGGTACTTCAAGTAATGATATTCTGTTGGGAGATGAAGGTAGTACAGGCTTAATGGGGCATGAGGGTAGGCAGTTGGTGGGTGAAGGACAGGGACTAGTATAGAATAATGGTGAAGTAGCAGGCAACATGGTAGATCATGAGCTTCTTAGAGAGGTGGTCCAGGTACAGTGGGAGATACTGGATGGAGAAATTGGCTTAGGGACCTTGTCAGTGGTTTGGCATTGAGCCTGGATAGGGCAAAGTCATTACAGCAAGAGATCAGTTTGGATTTTGGAATGTAACCGAGGTTAGCTACTCAGACTTTATTCAATCCAGAAGGGTAGGTCTTTTTGACCCTGCTTATTCCTGCTTCAGTTAAAGAAAGATTTTGAAAGGTGAGTATATTGATATATTCAAGTGATTGATGCAGAAGGGGTTCAGCAGTTATTGAAATCTGATGCACCGAATAACAAGGACCTCTTGGTAGCCTTAGTAGCATTGGGGAGGAGGAGGAGAGTTGGAAGGCTTTGAGCTAGGACGTGGGAGAACTGGGTGCTAGGATTTGTATATTACATGGCAGTTTGGTTTTGGAAGGATAATGTGCTGGCCTTGCTATTACTGGCTTATTTTCTCATGATTCATGAGGTGCAATGGTTACAGGCAGGGAATACTTGGATGTGGTATGATCAGCACTTTTAGAAAAGGAAAGTGGTGGATCCATACTTGAGATAGGAAGTTAGGCACCTGGACATTTGGTTGGCCACCATCATGGGTAATATTGGGAGCTTCACTCAATGGAGGAGACTAGATGGGGAGGTAGCTGGAGTGTGTTGGGCATTAAGTGCAGAGTGTTGCATGTAGGTAGCATGCAGATTTGTGCACACCTGTTAGAATTATGTGGGAGGGCATCTAGTGGCTCAGTGTGGCCATCAGGAAATTAATTTGGTCAAGGTGTTCTTACATGAGCAATATGGGTTCTATATCCTCTCAGGCTCAAGGTTTACAGGGGTTTTGTGGGTGGGGCAATTTTCAAGAACAGAGGAGGGAATTGTCCCTTTGTGGACAGAGGGGTAATCCAGGTTTCCCATGTACCCATTAATGGGCAGGTATTGAGTGATATGTTGACTCATTTTCCAGATTTGAAGGTTGCGGAGGGGTTGATAGTGGGATTATCATAGGGGAGTTCAATTAAGTCTGCAGACTCATGGACATCTCAGTTTGTAAGAATTTATATTCTGTGTGGGGAAGGAAGAGTTATTGAAAGCCTTGGTGAAAAAGGAGCTGCCTGTAGGCAGGCTACTGTGTCCCTTTGATTGCCTTTCTTTTGCCAATTTTAAAGTATTGCCATTGGGGCTGGTCCCTAAAAAGTCACCTGGTTAATTTCAGTTGATTCACCATTTGTCCAATCCAGAAGGGAATCTGGCTAATGATTTCATTTCTAAAGAGAATTCATAGGTTAGGTATGCATCATTGGATGAAGTGGTAGCATGCATTAGGGGTTTACAGATCCATGGTTGGTGAAGGTTGATATCAAATCGACATTTTAGTCACTGCCTGTGCAGGAGGAATAGAGGCCATTATTGGGCATTGTAGTTGACAATAAATTTTATTTTGACAAGGTTATGTCTATGGGTTGTTCAGTGGCTTGTCACACCTTTGAGAAGTTTAGCTCTGTGCTTCATTGGATTTGGCAGCAAAGGGTGGGCTCTCAAAAGTCTGTACATTATTTGGATGATTTTTTGTTGATAGGTGAGGGGTTTGTAGGGGCACGGAAAGGTATGCAGACGCTTTTGGCAATGTGGGAGGGGCTTGAATTTCCATTGGCTACACAGAAGTTGGAAGGCCCTGCCAAGGCATTGTGTTTTCTAGGTTTGTTAGTGGATGAGGAGCAGGGGTTCCTTTGTCTTCTGGTGGAGCAGATAGTGCTTTAAAAGAGAATATTGCTTGGGTGATTGGTAGAGACAAGTTCACACTAAGAATGTTATGAAGCTGGTAGGGCTATTAAACTTTGTTTGCAGGGCAATTCATCTGAGTCTTATGTTTTGTCACTCAGTGGCATTCTTGTTAAAGGGAGGGAGAAGCAAGCACCATTAGGTGAGGACTGGGACACTTTCTCATTCAGATTTAGCATTGTGGTTGACCTTTTTATATCAATTTAATGGCATTTCTTTTTGACAAGTGGATTGGATTAGTCAGGAAGAGTTCCAGTTGTTTACAGAAGCAGCAGGGGTATTGAAATGGGAGCCTTTTTTAGCAGGGATTGGTTTGCATTGGCTGGATGACTGGTAGTATGGCTGGAAGAAGAATGTGGCCTTTTTGTAAATGATGCCTATTTGGGCAGCTTCAGTGGTGTAGCAAGAGCAGTTGCAAGGTAGCAAAATCTAGATTGCTTTTGTTAGTTTTATGGAAACTGGTTTTGCAGAGTTTGTTACTTCATTTTTCCTTTACAAGTGTATATTTGTTGGGTGCTAAGAATGTGTTTGCTGACAGTCTCATTTTCAGTTTCACAGGTTTCAGGAATTGGTACCAGAGGCAGAGGGAAAATCAGTCATGTTGCTGGCGGAGGTATGATAGATTGGACTCGTGATGGGATGGCTGATTTAGCAGTCTTGGCTGGTTTCTACAAGGAGGGCATGTGGTGGGGAATTATCTTATTTTGATGAATCTGTTTTGCAGTTGCCAGTGGAAGAGACAGTTTGGTCAGTGAAGCTGTTGCTGCAATATTTAGCTCAGGTTTGGGCTAAGGGAAGAGCAGTTCAGTCCATTAAGAGAGATCTGGCTGCCATTAGTGTATTTTGGCAGGTGACAGGGTTGCAGGTCTTGCCAAAGTCATGGGCAGTAGCTTGGGTGTTGAAAAGTTAGAGTAGGGCTGCAGGTCAGAGGACTGATAAGTTTTGGCCAATTTGTGGGTGACTTTGTTAATATAGATACATAGTGGTGCTTTTAGGGTGGATGAGTCAGTGGATTTGTTTGTACGGCATGATGTAGCTATATTTTCTGTGTCAATGTAGATATGGTTGCAAAAATCAAAAATAGACCAGTCGGGTAAGGGTGTGCAGATGGTTATAAGGATGGATAGGGATGAGTCGATGTGTCCTGTATTGTGGGTCAGATGATTTCAGATGTCACGTCACATATTGGGAATTCATGGGATTTGTTTTTCTGGTCACAAGGTGGAAGGTTGATAACAGACAAGCAGTTTTTGTGTGGGATAAAGAAGGCTTTCCAGTGTCTAGGCTTTCATGAAGACAGGTTTTCCACTCATTCATTTCACATTGGATGGGCACCAGATTTGGCAAGAGAAGGTAAGTCAATGGAAGTGATTAAGAGGGTGGAGCATTGGGGGCAGAGCCTAGATGACCAAATGAGAGCAGTGAATTTTGAGAACTCCATAAATTAGTATAATAATATAGGAAACATTTATTATTTTCAAGTTTAAAATGTCAGAAATCTATAAACTACTAAAGTACATAAATATACATTTTGGTGGAGATATACAAAATTTTCCTGTCAAGTAACTTGGAGATATATTGAGTCACTGAACATGAACAATTCAAGGAATTCTCATCCAGATGCTGGTTTGAAAAAAGAACTGCAATTGATAACATCTACCTTACAAGAACTATCTTTGGAGATGGATGGCTTTAAAATGACTTAGAAAACCTCAAATTAAATTCTCAAAAACATATTGATACTCTTAAGGAACTATTACAGCAACACCATACAAAAATAACAAATATAGAGACTTCTCTAAATGACATTGAAGGGAGACTCAAAGAGGAAGAATTCCAAAAAGAATTTCTGCTTAAACAGAATACATGGCTGCTTAACAAAATAGATAACTCAGAAAACAGGGAAAGGAGAAACAACATAAGGATCTTTGGTCTGCCTGAAAACACTGAAGGAGAAGACATTATTTCATTCTTAACAACATGGACTCCTGGATTTCTAGACTTGAAAGGGGGACTTTCATTTGGAATTGAAAGGGCACAAAGAGCACTGAGGAAACCTATTTCTAACTCAGCAAATTCTCCACCTAGATCCATAGTTATAACATTTCTTTAATTTCTGAGCAAGGAACTAACATAAAAATCTGCTTGTAGAAAATCACCCTTAAAATACCATCAAAGCCTGATAAGGTTTGACAGTGATTATAGAATTCTAGAACAAAGGAAAAAAGTCTGGCCAATAATAAAACTGTTGAAAGAAAACAACATTAAAGCACAGCTGGCCTTTCCAGCTAAGATAAAAATACTTTTTGCCAATGAAATGAGAACATTTAATGACTTAGAAAAAGCTACTATATTCATCAAAAACAGCAACATAGTGTCTATCCCAGATGAAATGGAACGGATGGCCCCTACTCTTAAAAGAGTAAAAGAAACAATCCTTGGACTGATGCTAGAAAGAAGAAACAAAAAAAAACTGATTCCAAGATAGCTGTCCCAAAACATAACTTTTACAACCACATCTCTCAAAGTATCAGTTGATATGGTACATCACTTGTCATTTGTTTTTACTTAAAAAAAGGAGGGATTCTTAAACAACTGAGAAACAGTAATGATTTATTCAGAATGTTCAAAAAGTCCAATAATTTTTCACAAACAAAGGTATGTCAAGATGGGTTACTATTTACAGTATATATAAGCCAATGAAAGCAACATATATTACAAACATAGAAGTTTCTATTCCCCTACTTGAACTCAATGAATACTTATCTTGTTCATTTTTCATTGATTTTACTTATAATAATTTAATTAATTAATTAACTAATTCAACAAAGTACCATTCATCAGAGTTCAGACTCAAATGTAACAAATTAACATCATATATAATAGCAGTAACAATAGAGTGTTTTGAAAAAAATGTTGTCATGGAGACTAATACCTTTTTCAGTTAAAGTATGATTTAGAAATGTCATGTATATCTTGGTTAAATGATAGTAGCAAGCTCTTAGTACAAATGTCATTATTATTCTGTCTAAACAGTTAATATCAATTATGGCAGGTATCATAGCTTCGAGTGCTGTTTGATCAATCCTGATATGGTGTGCATGAATGCAGCCATGTCTGCCAGCTAGTACAAATATCATTATTATTCTGTCTAAACATAATTAATATCGATTATGGCAGGTATCATAACTTCGAGCGCTGTTTGATTAAGTCTGACTTGGTGTCTGTGGATGCAGCTGTGTCTGGCAGCTGTTATATGTTGCCGTTTACATCTCTGGGAAGCTGTGTGTTGCAGCTTGTGATTGAGGTTCACTGATGCTTGTGTATTAGGAACAGACATTTGGTGTTTTAGCCTGGATACAGGGGAAGGGGGTATATAGAACTGTGATTTGGGAGATTTTGGCAGAGAATAGTTTGTTTATACATCTTCTGAGTGAGAGGTGGGAGGGCTGGAGGAGTGTGTTGTCTCTTATTGTGGAGGCTTGTTGGGAGTTTTTTTTTTTTTTTTTTTTTTTTTTTATCTGTTTGCTCTCTGTTCTTTTCCTGGCTGCTGCCTCACTGAAAGGGAAAGAATTTAGGCTTGAAGTTGCAGTGAAGTGAAGCTTTTAGTTCAGGTGCATAGTGAGACTCCGGTATACAGTACACAGACACACTAGCAGAAACAGATGCTCCTAGGTTGCTATGGTAATGGAGATGGAGTGCCGATAAATCTTAATGGCTCTGAGGAGCCGCCGAGATGATTCTCGGCAATGACGTTTTTGGTTTTATATATATATATATATATATATATATATATATATATATAAAAGGGCTGTTTTAAACCACATGTACACATATTGATGGTCTCCCAACACTTCGTTTATCTCATTAAGTTGATTCTTGTAAAAAAAAAATAAGAATAAGCGCAATTTATATTTAAAATGTATTTTGGTCCAAACACATTAAGGATTTTCATAAAAGTGGAAGTCTAAGTTATTGTGAAAGACTAAGAGCACTTGGTCTTGTGCAGTACCCTTTGCAGTGGTCTGGGAGGTGAGCTTGATCGAACATGTTGGGCATATGGGGATAGCTGATTCTAGGGATGTTTGAGGTTGCCAGGAAGTGCTAGTGAGTCATTAGATTTCCTTCATGGAAATGTCTGTGGGAATGGAAAGTGTGTTGAGTGGTTCACTGGCTACTGCATGGAATAGGCTGGTAAAATGGAACAGGGCAAATATTGGTTTGGATATTTTAAGAACAGCCTGGAAACACTCCACATGAACTAGTGAATGGCATTCTGGCAAAACTGGATAGGCTTTGTTGCCCGTGCTTGAAGTACTGATATGTGTGTATGTAAGGATGGAAATATACTTATAACAAATAAGAAACTAGAAGAGTCTCATAATTTAAAGTCTATGGATTGTATAAATATGCTTGGAAGGAGCTAATAGTAAGAACAAACATTACAGCTTGTGGTCTCTCAAATAACTAAGTAACAGCCAAAAAAAAGGAAAAAACACACACAATAGTTATGTAATGTATAATTTTAGTAAATCTAGACATAAAATATATAATCGTCATGTAAGATGAAGCAGTCTGCTGAATTTAGATATTAAAGACATGATTTAATAACATGGGCTTGTTTATAATAATACTACTCTCTTAACTTGTCATAAATGACATAGACTACAATGAACATCAAGGGGAAGCATGATGATTTTCTTATATAAGTAAATATGCATAACAAGTCATGTAATTGCTTTAACTTGAATTGTATTTTTTCTAACCCATCTTGACCATATATAATACTTAAGCAGTTACCAAGGAAACAAATGCTTTATACATGACATCAAACTGACAAAGTTGTTCAAGAGAAACAAGAGAAGCCTGAACTTGAAATGTCACAGAATGTAACAATCATATTCTGAACAAATAGTAGTAAATTGACAATAGACACTCAGGTTTAATAACATGGGCTTGTGTATAATAACACTACTGTTTTAACTTGTCATAAATGATATACACTATACTGAACATCAAGGGGAAGCATGATGATTTTCTCACCTCCCCACTGCCTATATGCCTATTCTTGCAACTGTATCTTTTATCATTTCCATAAGATGTATCTTTCACCACAAACATAAAATGAATCTTTGTCTAACTGTTCTTTTTTATCCTCCTCCTGGCATCACTTCTCCTTTAATTCTTTGCACCTCCTTTTTCCTACACTTCTCCTCTGATTTACTTCATTTGCATTTCATATCTATGCATATTTTTTCTTCTATGCTAACAATACAAGTGTATAAAAAATGCTATTTTTACTTGTTTGTAAGTTAAGTGTGCAATTTGTTTAGGAATATGGAGCTTTAAGTGTGCAATGTGCTTGTAATATGGAGCTTTTCTCCCCGGACCTTCACTGAAAACGGGCTTTCAGGCCCAGTGGACTTCCCCGGTTATCAAACTGGAAATAATAAATAAATAAATAAATAAAGTAAATGTGCATAACAAGTCTTATAATTGCTTTAACTTGAACTGTGCTTTTGTAATACATCTTGACTATGCATAATACTTAAGTTGTTACCAAGGTAACTAATGTTTTATACATGACATCAAACTGACAAAGTTGTTCAAGGGAAATGATAGAAGCCTGAACTAAGAATGTCACAGAATGTAGCAATCACATTCTGAACAAATAGTATTAAATTGACAATAATCACTGTTTAACCTTTGCTGATTATACAAAATAAAATGTTGCCATTTAAATCTAAAAACTTTCAGTATATGCCATAAAATGGCAATTTATGAATATGGAAAGGGAACTTGCAATCATTAATAACAATAAGTGAATCTGTTGTTTTTAACCTATAATTTCACTCATTTTATAATAAGAAATTAGAGATATGAAAGTCCTTATGTGTAGGAAATGGGAGGAGGGGTTGCACTGATAATTAAAATGCCCTAACTTTCATCAATGTTTACATAAAACAAACTTGATGCTTTAAGTATGTTAGCAACAAGCAAAGTGATTACTTAAATGCTTGCAAACAATGAAATATAACTTCAGCTATATCTAGTAAAATACATTGTATTATAAACATTAGGTATAAATATTATTGCCATCTATTTATATTAAGTAATACATTTTGAAAGACTTCATCAATAATGGTGAATATGTTAAATAACTGTGTGCTATAATCTTTTACTGAGGTTTTATATATGATACATCCTACTTTACTATGATTGAATTGCTCATCATCTATCTTTCATGTAAATATTAATTGCTTATACAATAAGTAGACATTTATATTGTATTATAATACTCTCTAATCTACAATAGTACTATATCTGTTCAAAATAATATAAATATTGCTTATTCCTATTAGAAATATTCTCCATATGATAATTCAATTTATGGAGCTCAGATGTTCTGGATTGTCAAGATATGAGTGATAATCTGATGGATTTAGGTTTATCCATCAGATTAGGAATGATTTTCATTCCATGGCTAGTGCAGATCTTAGTTTTGTTAACATTTATTAGTGTAAATTTTTTATTTCACAAAAACTTTTTTAATATACCTGACCAAAACATTACTTTATTGGTAAACACTCAAAATATAAAACTGAAAATTTCCTTTAAAAGCTCAAACATATACTTTATAGTTATCAGAGGAAAATGTTTAATAGTCACAATAAAACAAAAAATACATAGTCTAAATAACCTAAGATGGATTTAACTTTATTATCTTTAAATACCAATGGCTTAAACAACCATAGCAAGAGATCAAATCTACTGAAATATTTAAAACTGAAGAAAGCACAAATTGTCTTCCTTCAAGAAACTCATTTCAAAACAAATGACAATTACAAATGGAATCCCAAGGAATACATGATATTGGCACAATCCACTTATAAGACAAAGACAAAAGGGGGTAACAATTTTATGGAAAACAAATGAGATTAACCCAGAAATCATTTATACGTATGAAGATAAAGAAGGCCTTATGGCATTAGTAATAATTAAATATAATAACAGAATATGGACCCTAGCCAATTTATACTGGTTCCCAGGCATTGGATCAGGAATTGTTAAAAAACACTTGGATTTAATTTCCAAAAAATTATAATATTAGGAGGAGATTTTAACTGTATATCTGATATTTCTAAAACTTTAAATAAAAGACAGCTGCGTACATCTGCTGTATCAAAAGCTTTAAACAAGTGAGTAGAATCATTTCATCTTGTATATACTTTCAAATTTAAAGAAGATAAATCTTTGTTGTTTTCCCATCAAACATCACAGATTTGGTACCCAAACTAGAATAGATAAAATATTTGCTGCCAATGACTTACACTCTAAAATCATTAATTTCTCAGTCACTCCCTGCCCCTTTTCAGACCACAATTTATTGATACTAAAACTTCAAAATGGGTACAAACAATTAATCTTTAACTCCTGAATTCCAGAATATATAACTAAAATTAAAGAGTTCAAACCATGGTTATTATCTGAATTACAGTTCTTCATGGATATTAATTACACCACAGAGATAAATAAAATAATGATATGGGACTCATTAAAAGCTTACATATATAACTTGGTATACAACAAATCAGAGAATGGGATTCTGAATTAATAGATCTGCAATCCAAACTTTTGTCAGTAAAAGCTGAAAAAAATCAAAATAATTTGGAGATTAAAATGAAAGTAGAAGTATTAAACAATAAATACAACACAATTCTAACACATAAAACTAGTTTAGCTTTAGAAAAAACAAAAATTAATACCTTGGCCACTTCTTCCAAATATCTACATAATTTATCCACAAGAATCAAAATACGTTCAAAAGCTAATAACATTAAAAGTATCTTCCATGAAAAGAAAGGGGGAAATGTCTCAGATATAGGTGACATTCTTGATGCCTATAGAAATCACTATATGGAACATTTCCAAAAAGAAAATATACATATCAATCAATTAAATCTAGAAGAAAAATGTTCTAATATAAAAAAATCTGAAAAATTAATACTAGATCTGCAAACTCCTATAGCCTACAAAGAAATTACGGATACAATAAAAGAGGGTAAAAATAATAAAGCTCTAGGTATATATGGCACAATTATGGAAATATATAAAGTTTTCCCTTCAAAGATACTATCCCTCTTCCATAAAACTCTATTAGAAATTCAGTTACAAGCTTTAATACACCCTCTTGGAGATATTACTTAATCACACCAGTCCTAAAGGAAAACAAATCCCCAAACCTCTGTACCGCCTAGAGACATATATCATTATTAAATAATGACTATAAGATATTTATGACAATATTAGCTAACAGAATGAAAATACCACTATCCAAAACAATAAATAATGACCAAACTGGGTTTATATATCACAGACACACACATGACAATATTAAAAGGATACTTTTTCTTATAGATTATGTTAATAAAGAAAACAAAGAAAAACTCATAATTGGCTTAGATATAGAGAAAGCCTTTGATTCCCTAAATTGGGACTACTTATTCAAAATTCTGGTGTTCTATGAATTTCCTCCTTCCTTTGTTCCTCTACTAAAGAATATATATGCAAATAATTTAGAGTATGTTAAGCTAGGTCCTTTCACCTCTGAATCTATACATATAACAAAGGGTACTAAACAAGGATGTCCCATGTCACCGATTCTATTTGCTTTGGCTGTTGAAATATTGGCAGACTCAGTATGTAACAATACAAAAATCAAAGGAGTAGATGTTTACGAACAATACAATTCTAAAGTAATTCTCTTTGCTGATGAAATATTATTAACATTATCCAATACAAAAGATACATTAGAAGCATTAGATATTTTAATTGACACGTTTTACAGGACTTCAGGACTCCATTTCAATAAATTAAAATCAATTTTTTTATTTTTAAATAAAAAAAAAGAATTGCAGATGAAGGGGAATCACATTATAGGGAAACAAGAATCTACCTTAAAATATCTAGGAATTAATCACCACCACACAAGGAAAGAAGCCAGTGATGACCTTTACATTTTATTAAAATTGTAGTTCAGTCCAGTAGTAGATCCACAATGTAGCCCCAGAAAACAGGTAAAATAAGCACATACTGGATCCAATAAAATCTGGTTAGCAGCAAATACAAAGCATAAAATGCAGACTCTTCTAGCACCTTGGCTCTTCAGCCTTTACAGAGTATATCCTTGCTTCACATATTCTATCTTTAAATAGCATGATTGCAAACAATAAACCAATCATTGACTTAGATTTATTAACAAAAACATTTCTAATGATATTCTTGATTCATTCCATACGGAATTAAAATGTTAAACTTCAGAATTAAAGTAGATTCTAACTTCCAAAGTTGTCTTTTAATATCGAAGTCATACATTTGTTGTACTTACCCCAAAATTGTAGCTTGTAAGGCTTGTATATTTCCACTGCGACATTCTTTAAAATGTAATGCAACAGGACTTTCTTCTTTGCCCTTCTTAACATCTCTAACATGTTCCTTCAACCTTTGTTTTAAACTTCTTTTACTTTCCTCTATGTATACCTTACCACAGGGACATTTCAAACCATAAACTATTCCAGTACTGTCACAGGAAAATCTCTCTTTGCATGTAAAATACTTTTCATTAATTTTATCAAAACCTTTTACTACATACTGGCAACAACTGCACTTTCCTCAAGGGAAAGTACCCGTTGCACCTACCCCCAAACTTCTATGACTTAAAGGCAGCTGAAATTTGCCATGCACCAAGAAATCTCTTATACTTCTACCTTTTGAATAAGAAAACATGGGATACTCATTTGCTCGTATATTAAGGAATTTTTTTTTTTTCTAAAATACCCCGATGATATTTTACCAAATTTATTAAAACTTTTGTAAACACTGTATATTTGGTCACATAACATACTTTTTTGTTTATCCTGTTGATGCTCTCTACCTTGCATGCTATACCTGATACAAATATCTAGGAATTTAGTTGTGCAAGGATAATAATGAATTAGTCTCAAAAATTACAATAATATCATCAATACAATTAAAATCTCTGTGGAAAGGTAGAACAAAATAATATTAACATTTGAAGACAGAGTACAGTTAATAAAAATGGTTTTACTACCCAAGATTCTATATATAGCTTTGGCAGTACAACTGTCACCAGAAAGGAATATACCTAAAGAAATAAACTCATGCCTAATAACATTTTTATGGTTTCCCAAAAGAAACAGAATAGCTTTAATACATCATATCAGACCATGGAAATAAGGAGGATTAGTCTTTCCTGTTATAGAAACATATATAAAAGCATCAATATCTAAAACAATCTCAGATTGGATAAGTCCAAATTATTCTGCAAATTGGAAAGAATTACTAACTGTAATATCAATAAATGAATTTGATTTACAAAAAAAAAATTAAAATAGATAAAAACAGTTTGCCATGGCAAATATTATATATTAGTATGCAATATAACATAACTAAGCCCACTAAAATGTGTATGATTAATTATTACTTTGACTCATTTAGGAAAATTATTAAAGCAAATATAGATTTAAAAATCTGGTTTGATCTTTTAACACCAGTCATAGTTACAAAGAGCTATCCACATAAAATATACAGAAAAATAATTAATTCTTGGGAACAGAAAGGATTTGTTTGTTGGTTTCAATGTATCAAAAAACTAAACATTCTGGATATGCAAACAATAGAAACAACATACAAAATTCCACAACAAGATTGGCTAACTATGCAAAGCATTCTGACTTATTCGCAAAATTTATGCAGAATAATTAGTAATTCTTCATTTAAAGAAATACCTATATGAAATCATATATAATGATTATGACACGGGAAATAGTATTTTGAAATTTTACAAGATATTGATAAATTCTAAAACAACACCCAAATCCTCATATTGGAATTATATAACAAAAGGAAACTCATTACAGCTAACTGAAGAAATTAAATAAAATATTTTATTATCAATAAAACATACATCCTTTACAAAATACTGGAAAGTTATTAATTGGAAATGCTTCCACAGAGCATTCTTAACTCCAGATAGAATTACTAAAATCAATTTTTCCACAAAGCGAATATGTTGGAGGTGTGAGCAAATATACAATGCAGATTGGAATCACATTTTTTTCAACTGTGTTAAAATTAAGCCATTTTGGAATGGTATTAAAAACTTTTTACAAGCTTTATTTAATGAATCGTTTAGCTTATCTAAAACTCTAGTATTATTAAATGTGTACAAAGGTCCTTATTTGAATGAGTCAAATGGGTATCTAGTATGGACAATACTTGCAATCTCAAGGAAGTTTATAACAAGAAGATGGAATACAAACACAATACCGACTTTAGAATACTTCTACAGCCTACTGAAGACCACAACATTGTTGGAAATTAAAATTAAAGAATTAAGAATTCATCCTAAACCATTTATTAACAATCCATGGAAAAAAGTCTTATTATTGATTGACACTTTACAATAACTGAACAGATACACTCTGATAACTGGATTGTTATACCTATAAAGTAATTGTATATATTGAGCTCTGTTATAGTGTCAGGCTGATGTAAATAGTGTACATAGTTAAGATGTTATATACAAAATACTATGGAATTTATTCAACTGCATTTGAAAAATAAAAAATTGAGGAAAAAAAGATGGTGGAGAATTGGTCTTCAGATGCCTTTTTATTTTTTATTTATAATTGATAGTAGTTAAATATATATATATATATATATATATATATATATATATATATATATATATATATATATATATATATATATATATATATATATATATATATATATATATATATATATATATATTTTTTTTTTTTTAGGTAAAACTGTGGTCATATTAGGTCATTCCTATATTTATTGAGTGGTGAAGTGGACTGCAATTAGGCCACATGGATCAGAGCTTGGGTTGCAGCATTACTAGTGGAGAGTTTTTTTGGCATAGTGTCAGAGGTCTCAGGTGGTATCAACTCAAGGATGAGTTTGTGGAATATGTTTTCTGACTGGGATTCCATTCCACATGCTTTAGTCATTCATTTAGCAGGTAATGATTTAGGTGCTATTCCAAAATGGCAGTAGGTGTGCAGGGTGATGAAGGACTTGGCTAGTTTAGGCAGTAGGTTTCCAGGTATGAGTACTGTATGGTCTGAAGTGGTACCATGTTAAGTTTGGAGGAATGCAGGCAGTTTTATAGCTTAGGAGTGGGCCTGATGTTTTCTTAATTTCAGGTTGTCAAGGAAATTGGGAAACTTAGGTATTCACACTATCGATAATAGGATCGTTGATGATAGGGACCCAGTGTGGTTTAGGAAGGATGGGTACATCTCATTGAGTTTGGATTGGATTTATTCAATGTACACCTTTCATTATTTTTCGATGGTTTGGTAAAGAAGCGGTACTATGTGAAGGGAAACAGCCTTGGTCAGGTTGGTGAGTGGAGAAGATGAGTTTCCTCTTCTGTTCCCCCTCTGGTGTTACATATTAGATTTTATAACATGGTTGCTTGGGAATGGAAGTGAGCAGTGGCACACTGCTTCTGGCAAGTCAAAGTAAGTGAACTGTTAGGCTAACACTGCTTATTTTGTGGTTGGACAGAGGTGAGTGGAAGACTCGTTCACTGTTAAATCGTTATGTGGAAGTTATGTTTTTATTGTGTCAAATACATCACATGATTGATCAATTGATTTTATGTTTATGGAATATTGTTCTACAAAGGCTGTCTTATGCCATGTTTCTGTAGTTTGTGTTTTATTGCAAAAGGGGATTGGGTCAAATGTACCTTGGAACCAACTAATTTGTCCAGAGATTCTTTAAGGATTTATGGTGGGGAAATGGGGGGATAGGGTGAGGTGTACAGGTGTTAGTAGAGAATAGTTATTATATTTAATGGGAACAGAGGAAGGATTATGACAGGGAATCAGACAAGAAAGTGTTCAGGTTAAGGGGAAATGAGTTAGAAAGGAAGTGAGGTAGGTGCAAGGAGGAGTTAATGTAGTTTTGTGTAAGAGTTTTAAGGTGGAGGGTCAGATTTAGGTGTGAACTTGCTGCCCAATCCCCTTCACTTTTTAGTTTGTGTCAGATTTTGTGCAGTTGTGTGGGCTGGATTTTATAAGGTACTTGGTTGGGAATGGATGTGAATAGTGGCACTCTACTTCTGGCAAGTCAGAGTAAATGAGTGGTTGGGGTAACGTTAGTTAGTTAGTTAGTTTGTGGTGAGACAGAACTGAGCAGAGATGCTGCTGCTGTTAAATTGTGATGTGGAAGTTATGTTCATATTCTGTTTAATGCATTACATGATTGATCAATTGATTCTATGTTTAAAAAATGTTATTCAATAAAAGTCTTCTTATGCCATGTCGGTGTAGTGTGTGTTTTATTGCAAAATGGGATGTGGACAACTGAATTGCAGTGTCTCAAAAACCCGCGGTTGGTGGTGGTGCTGTGGTAGCGTTATCACCTCACAGTAAGACGCTGTCCAGTTCAATTATCAGCTAGAGCGTCTTCTGTGTGGAGACATGCATGAATGGGCGTACCTTCTTTGAAGGTTGTGAGTCAGGGCTGGTAACTCGACATGTAAAAATCAACTACCAATCATTAGCGGACCGGAGTTTAGCTGTGGTGACCCATAACCAGGAAAAGCCGAAAGACACAACAACAACTGACATATACTTGTATGTAATGGTATAGGTGGGGGAAGACTCAGTTGCAGTTTTTTTTTTTTTTTTTTAAATCACGTTTACTCATACCAGGAGCCTAACAGTGTTATTTATGCAACTTGATGCAGATAATATCAGGTAAGAAAAAAAAAACAACTAATATGCAGATAGTATCATGGTGTTAACACTGTAACTTCACTGCTGCCAATAGCACAAAGGAGCAGTGATCTTTAATGGATCATATCTGCATATTTTCCTCCTCTGCAAAGCCATGTAGGTCATAAATTAATACACATATGCAGAACAGTGACTTAGCACCTGGTTCCCCACAAACATGCGGTACACTGCTGGAGAGAGGTGGTCTCCTTCCATCCACGCTCTGACCCAGTGACAAGTGGCGCTCTTCGCCGACCTTGCGGACGGTTATCACTGGCCAATCTGAGATCCGTGGTGCTGTGGTATTGTTACATTTAGGTGGGATTCTGACTTAGAGGCATTCAGTCCTAATACTACAGATGGTAGCTTTGCACCATTACCTCCTTAGCCAAGCACATACACCAAATGTCTAAATCTACAGTTCTTCTCGTACTGAGCTGGATTAGTATTGCAATAGCACATCATCAGTATGGTAAAACTAACCTGTCTCATGATAATCTAAGCCCAGCTCATGTCCCCTATTAGTGGGTGAACAGTCCCATGCTTGTTATTTCTGCTTCACAATTATAGAACGAGCTGACATCAAAGGATCAAAAAGTGACATTACTATGAACACTTGGCCTCTACAAGCCAGGTATCCCTGCGGTAACTTTTCTGACACCTCTTGCTTAAAACCCAAAAAGTCAGAAGGATCGTGAGGCCCCGCTTTCACAGTCTGTATTTGTACTGAAAATCAAGATCATGCGAGCTTTTCATCTTCTGCTTCATGGGAGGTTTCTGTCCTCCCTGAGCTTGCCTTAGGACACCTGCATTACTCTTTGCAGGTATGCCACCCCAGTCAAACTCCCTACCTGACAAAGTCCCCAGAGTGAGTTGCACCCAGATACCTGGGTGCTTGGAGCCAGAAGCAACAGCCTCAGTGGAGCTTGCCCCCCCTGCCTCACTGGGTAAGTTAAAAAATACCCAAAAGACTTGGCGAAATTAAAAAAGGCAGAACAGTGATGCCACTTTCTGGATGCTGTCTGTTTTTGCATACAGCAAGGAATCTGAAACTTATTTAGGAGGCTGATCTGCAGAAAGAGACTGTTTATTTGTGTTAGCCATTCAGTTAGAGATTTGGAGACATTACTAAGTTTTATAAGTATGTTCAATGAAGTAGAGTTATAGTTTGAAAATTAGAATTTATATTCTGCAAGTACTGTCTATATTTTCACATTCAAATGAAAAGAAGTCAGCCTTTGTATGCAGTGGAATATATTTCTGCAAGCACATATTAGTGTGCATTTTGTGTTATGCAACATTAATGGTGCATAGGTAACAAAACTGATGTCTAGTACTGGCTGATTATACTTGTTAGATCAGCAAGACTGCTTTTAACTTATGGACTGAATGATTAATGGACAGGATGTTTGGATCAGAAAGAGAGGTGATAGTATGTAAACATGAGTCAGTGTGTACTGTAGAATGTTCTCACTTCCATGGTGGCCTACAAGCTGAATAGACACAAATCAACAGATTTCCAGCGCTAAATCATTTCTGATGATGAAAACTGAATTTCTGTAATGAATGGAAGTCTTCATCCAATGGCCTCTGTGCTGCTGAGAATTGCAGACTAAGGTCTTTGCTCTGGCTGATTTTGAAACTATTTGATAGGGTAGCCAGCAAAAATCCTACCATCTCAAAAGCCTGATACCGGGCCATCTGTTTATTGTTCATTGTGTAACTGACATAGTTCCAACAAATGCCTGGATTAATCAGTTCTAATAAACGTGGGTTTGCTAACCATGTAAGTACAGTACTAACGGAGAGAAATCAGAAACATGGATTTCCTTACAGGACTAGGCAATCTCTCATCCAAAGTGCTTGACTGTGTATTGTACAGTACTGCACTGTTTTATCACCTTCGATCTGTACTCTGATTTGTTGATATAATCTGTAACTATCAGTCACCATGTCTTCAAAAAGTAGGTTATAAGAGATGCGCCGCAGCACCACGCTGGAACCAAAGATCGTCCCTTGTTTCATGACTTGCAATGGACCGAATTCAACCAAGCTTTCTCCATTTCTACCAAATGTACCCATAAACTACTAAATTATATCCATTGTCCCCCTCTTGCTGCAATCCACATTGTGACCTTAATGTGGGCCTTTCAAGTCTTATAGCCATACCAAAAAAATAGAACAGCTCTGGGGATCCATGCTTCTGTGTTGATGCTGACAAATTCTGGAAAAGATTTCTACTTGCACCGTGGCAAATTTCTTTCAAGTTTATATTGAAAAAAGGCTCAGCACTAAACTAAATGGATATATATTTGTGGTTCTTTTTCAAACATTTTCTGCTTCCACATGCACATACTGCACAAGATTTTTAAACTTAACTTTTGTTCTGTAGCTGTTATCTTATAATAATACAGAGACCAATCATTTATAAGGTCAGTTATTATAATTTATTGTTTATCCTTTATTTTGAAGTTCAGTGTATATACAGTGCACATTTATTTCATCTTTAATTGTACTTGTTATGACAATACTTGTTAACTTGACTTTTGTTCTCCATGCCAAATCTCTCTGTAGTTTCTTTTTTTTGTTTCAAATTATTCTTAGCTTTTGATTGCACACTGAATCACTTACATCTGTTAAGTGATTAATAACTGTATTTGATGTGTATTATATTTAAGTGCATTTACAAATTGTTACTGAAGGTTCCCTTCATGGACATTTACTGAAAAATGGGAATCACTCATTTGCATACATTCATGTCAAAAACTGTGAATAAACAACAAATGAAAAAAAATCAAAATCCCAAACCCTGGCTAAGCTATGTCACAAAAAAACATTGGCTATGAAATCAACATAACTGGAGCGTCTGCCTTTATTTTATGAGGAGCTTAAAAATTTCCTTTATAATTATGCTGCTAAATGAAGTATTTTGGGTTTAGAGCCCATTTCCATGAAGGAAGGTGTCCAGAAGATGCTGGACTAGACAGGATCCTATTTTTTTACCAGTGTGGCGTCTAGAGAGTCATGATTAAGTGTTTGCCATTTTGTATGTAGCAATGATTAAGCCAGAGAAGGTATCCAACCTACCCCTTTTGCATAAAGACTATGGACTGCCAGAAAGATAGGGATTAGTCTACACTAGCAACTTTTTCATATGTTAAGGCAGCTGTATTTTTTCCTCAGTTAGCGGTAAACCTGCTACAATGCTGTGTATGTCTGATTTAAAAAAGCCAAAGCCATTAAAGTCTCATCTCTTTTGTGCATTAACTATTTTGTTATTTGAAATAGGTTCTTGCTATCATTCTTTTTGGTATTGTATTTTCTAAGGGATACAGTAGAGCCTAGGGTTCTTGGAAACATGGATCTGAAAGAGTTTCTTGATTCGTCAATGGTGAGAAGTTTATGTACATGTACCTAATCAACTTGGGCTGTCGATATTAGCTGCTGTCCATTTGGAGGGTAAAATCTGTCCATAAAGCACCATGTTCATGTTTGACATTTTCCTGAAAAAAAAGAGATGTCACTGCAGATTGTAAGGTGTTTATAGCATATATCTCCAACCAGAATCACCTCAAATTCAACTTCAGGCTCTTTAGTATTCTCTCTCCTTCAGTAAATGAAACAGTCCTTTAGGCTACAAAGATGGAATGAATCCTTCATTAAACGTATGAGTTGGTCATCAACATGGGGTTTACTACATGATTCTAAAGCTCAGGTTCAAAACAACTAATGGGAATTGCTGAAAGTGCTAATACTACCATCATGGAAGACAAAAGAGAAACACAAAGTTGACATTTTTGGAAGGCAGCAAGCCCCCTGTGCTCCATCCACAACCACTATATTTTAACTCAGAGGTCATACATCCTTAGTAATTCACTGGCAGTTAAGGGGAATATGTGTGAACCACCTTGCTGCAAGACAAAGTAACCTCAGAGTTTGAATATAATAGAAGCAGAACATGTAGAAAGAATAGCCAAACATGGGGTGTGAGGGAAGCACCTCCAGGAAAAGAATAACCAAACATGGGGTGTGAGGGAGGCACCTCCAGGAAAACAATAACCAAACATGGGGTATGAGGGAGGCACCTCCAGGAAAAAAAACTCAGACTTTTATGTGGTATCAATTTCAGTGTGTTGGTAACTTTCCAACATTAGTATGGTAAAACTAGTTTTGTGAACTTGTGATTTGGTAGGATAAAGTAAATTGCTAACAAGAGCAATAAAGACCAGATGTATCTAGATCTTTGGGTTGAGGAACTGAGAAAGTCTGACAGCAAAAGACAACCCATCACCATGTACTTCAGGACAGTGAAATGCTAAAAGTCAGGATGATAAATGACTATCAGATTTTGAAGGTCTTGGCCTTCATATACCTGACTACATGCCTGTATTCTCTTCATTCCTATGCTTGAAAACATTGAGAAGAGGACATTGATTATTAGCTTTCAGACTATGTGTCTCAGGCTGGTATGGGCCTGGCACTGTTCAACATATTACCATCATGATGACAACATCATAATTTGAGCAAAAAATGTTTGATACAGTCCAAGCTGAAAATATGACAACCAAGGCTAAGAGTCAAGGTAAGTGCTTTCGTACAAAACTTCATCAGATGGTCTGATGAAGTTTTGTATGAAAGCGCTTACCTCGACTCTTAGCCTTGGTTGTCATATTTTCAGCTTGGACTGTACTTAACTATTTGTGGAGATTGGCGAATTTTGGTGGTGTATTTCATTTTGTCCAAAAAATGTTAGATTTCAACAAACTTGCTGTCTTTTTGGTACCATTCTAAGGGAATCCAATATTTGTCAGCTTGGAAGGATATGGTCAACAAAACCTCAAGTGTTACTGCTCAAAGCCAGAAGCCTAAATAAAAAGCTACACTCTCTCCAAGCCCTCCTTACACTCGTGAATATAGACATCTGTGCAATCACCAAGACATGGTTTAAAGCAGTGAGAGAACCCAGCAGTGCAAGGTTTCATGGTCTTCAATCTTTTAGACTAAAAGCTGCACAGACATGGGCTAAACATGGAGGTGTCTCAACACACATCAGTGACAAGCATATCTCAAGGGTATTCAGATAAGATGATGTGCTGGAATTCTTCCATGAACAGATCACCATAGACAAAATCCTGTACCATATCCTGGCCAGCTAGAGGTCACCTTTCATGTCCCAAAAAGCTCACAACGCATACTTGGACTTACTGGAGGCACTTACCATACAAACTAACACCCTTTTCATGGGAGACATTAATTACCCCTCTGTAGATTGGGAGTCCTACTTGGCCTCAAATCTATAAGCACAGAGATTGCTGGACTTCATAAATACAATCATCCTTGACCTTGACCAAATAATGAATACATGCACTAGTGGCTACAACAAATTGGACCTTATCCTCACAAATATGGGAGAATGTTGCACTCTCCCCCAAATGTCATATCCTCCCTGGTAAGGTTGACCATAAAGCTGTCTCCTTCAAGATCAAAATCAGCTCCATAATCCTATCAAAACCAGTAAGAGGAACTATTCCATTTCTAATTTCCTGTTATAAGGAATGGTTTGTCAAAATTCAGTGTCTCTCCAAACCCTGAGAAAAAAGCAGCTTAAGCTGAATTGCTCTCAGACACTGTATAAAACCATGACAATGGCTGCATAGAGGCTGCTGTACCTACCAGAAGTAAACCCAGAACTAGCCCCAGAAACAACCACCCTGGTGGAATCTCAAATTAAATAGGATATGCAATAAAAGGAAAAAGAAGTACGTCAAAAATCAGGAAGGGTAATTCCCATAAAGATAAAAACTCTCTCTCGGCAAAGAAAATAGGAAATTAAGAGGGTTAATTAGGTCAAACAAAGACACCTTTGAGGTTAGAGGTGAAGGATAACCATAAGGCCTTCTATAGCTATGTCAGAAACCTCAACGGCGGCACACAGCAATGTGCTGAACTGGTGGTTAATGGTGCCATATTCACTCAGCCTGGCAATATAGAGAACCTATTAGCAAGCAAATTCAGTTCCAACTTTACTCCTGTGTCACCCCAACCATTCCCTCAATAATGCCCTCACACATAACCCATCCAGCTGTATCTAGTATTGACTGCACTCACTAAAGCCAAGAGCACAGCCTCAGTGAGCCCCAGTAGCATCCCAGAATGCCTCCTGAATAGTCTAAAATGTGACTTATCAGTACTTCTGAACTCCTTATTTGAATGTGGTCTTAAAACAGGCTTTATGCCAAGTGAATGGAGGACTGTGACGGTTATCCCCCTCATAAAGGGTAGACCTTAAACAGATCCTAGAAACTGCAGTCCCATTAGTCTAATTGCCCTTATTTGCAAAGCCATGAAAAGAATTAGCATGGAAATTATTGACAAGGACATAGGAGACTTCCGGACATTGGGTCCTTCCCAGTTTGGCTTTGTCAAAGGAATATCATGTTTACAGAATCCGAAGTTCTTTGAAAAGGTCACTAAGGCAATGGATGAGGGGAAAACTGTGTGTATTGCCTACTTAGATCTGGCTAAGGCATTTGATACAATACCCCACTTGGGCATTGTCAAAAAACTTATGGAACGTGGTGGAAATCCCTTTATAACATGCTGGATAGCTAACTGGCTCACTGATGGGACCCATGAAGTTAGCATCAGTGAGGCTCAACTCCACAAAGAGACTGGTCACGAGTAAAGTCCCCCGGGACTCTCCTCTTTGGCATCTACTTCTCAGATGTCAAAGCAAATGTCAAAAACCTCTGCCTAACCAAGTTCACAGATGATTGCAAACTGGGAGCAGTCATTGAATCCCGCCCAAGAAGAGAACACTCTTCAGGAAGTTCTAATACAGAGAGATGCTTGGTGCTAAAGCCATAGCTTAAAACTCAGTACCAAGAAATTCATTATAGTCTGCAACCCTGGGTAACTATGTCATCAATAAAACACCCTATAAAGCTGATTCACTAGTCAAAGATCTAGGAACTCATGTCGATAGTAACAGAGCCTTCAACCAACATGTGTCCAAGGTAGTAAGAAAATCTTTCTATTTTGCTCAACTTATAAGCAGGGCCATGGCATCCAGGTCCAGAGAGGTCACCATATCACTGTACTTGGCCCTCATCACATCCATCATAGAGCATGATGCCTCCTTTTGTATGTATCGGACCAGACATATGCAGCAACTGGAATGTCCACAAAGGTTCCTTACAAAAAGATTACATAAAGTAAACACAATGTCATACACTGATCACCTCAAAGCTCTATTTGTTTACTTGGTATCATACAGACTTCTGAGAGATGATCTTTGTCTTCCATACAAGGATCACAGGACACTGTTTTGATTAATGTTTTGCACATCTGAAAAACAAACAGAATCAGAACTTCTAGATTAAAAGACCTAAATTTTGTTTGCAACAAAAGTAGAATATGTTGGAGAGGGTTATGTTTCTCAAAGAATTCCCATTCCCTGGAACCAGCTCCCATAGATGTGAAACAGAGTTGCTCCCTGTTCCCATCCCTATTTAAGCACAACTTGGAACAGTGGGTAGGTTATCAGAAATTCACCCTTGATCTGCCTTCTATGTCTCTGATGAACAGAGGTAGTAAGTATGAAGTCAGCTTTGCTTTTGTGTGTGTGTGTGTGTGTGTGTGTGCGTGTGTGTGTATGTTTGCATATGTGTTCATGATGTGCTGACATCTGCTTTCAATAATATCTGAAGTTTTGCATCTAAGAAGTAAGTGCAGGGGACTGTAGCATGAATGCCATTTTTGTGAAGTAGTCGGTTTGAAATGACATTTACAATAACATGTTGGAAATATTCTCTTAGGAATAAAACCTTTCACAACATCCCATAACCTATTACTTAGTATAACCAACCCAGAGTTTCTTGCTTAAAAGATATAAAAGAATTTCCCCATGTCAGGTACCTTCAGAGTTCACACTAATGCACACATTCTTACGTGACTGCCCTTTGGATGAGTGTTCCACTTCTAAAGTAGCACTTCAGTTCTTCCCACCAAAACACACTAGAAACAGCTGGAATAAATACAATTTAAAAAGTGGAAGATGTGACCAGGACACAATACAATGTGATCTGCTCGAAGATGTATCATTGCTAGGAAGGAAAGTACAATTTACCTCTTTCATTTAGAGCTGATGGTCTCCCCAAAATCACCACAATGCCAAGGTCAAGGTTTCAGCAGAAAAATACAATTTTCTTTTGAGCCTAAATATAGAACTGTCTCACCCTGATTCATTATTAACCACTTATTGTGCTCCCTCAAAGTTAAACTGACAAGGTTTTTTGAGAAATCCCTGAACACATCATAACTGAGTGTAAATATAAGGGGTACACATTAGTAAGCCTGTTAGATGGCTTCATCTACAGTCCTGTAGTTTTAGTGCCTATCAAAATAAGTTCTTGAATGTTCATCCTCAGTGTCTGCATGCTGACTTTTACAGCACAAAGAACTCTGATTGTGTCACCGATTGTAACTCACTTATTACGCGTTTGAGACATAGATGCCAATAAATTCACCTTGAGAATGAATTCTTTGTAGTGCATGGAGATTTATTTTCTCCATGTACTACAAATTAGTCAAAAGTAATTTAAAAAAAAACAAAGAAAAGTGATGTGTTGTGCCATCTTTGAAAGCTGGTAATGCAGTGTCGAAGTGGTTGATGTCCTTATATATTCCCTGTGTAAGAGAAGCAGTTGTAACCAAACTACTCTGTGTACTATGCAGTCAGCAGGAAGTAACAGGATTTAAAACAAACCTTTTTCTTGTCCTGCTGCTGCTGTTTACTGGTCAGTGCTGCATGCTTTCAGTGCAGTCACAACCTTAATAGCGTATGAGTGCTTAAAAACTGCACCTCTCTAAGCGTTATGGTTGGGTCTCGTGCTATAGCAGAGCTGACCTGGATGTAATTTTACAGATTTTTTTACTCTGCTTGTGATTCTTCATGTACTACAATAAATTTAAGTCAAGTAAATTACCTGGGTCATGCCTGAAAAGAGTTATTACTCATTAATGTACTCCAAGGCCAGAAAAAGAATACATTTCTTCTAGCAGTGCATCTTTTCATTTGCTTTTTATTTTATATATTTTGGCACTAATTTCATTTCATATTCCTGCTCCCTTTCTCTGACACCATATGTGATGTGATTGTTTTTTTAATGAAGTTTATTAAAGCAAGGTTAAGGAAGGACAAAACAGTGTGTTTTGACAGATGGGATTTTTGACCGTAGAAATGTTTCGATAGTGTTGAGAGCGCTTAACTCACAGACATGAAGCATGAGTGTTTGTATGAAGGTTGTAGCTGGCAGCTGGTGTTCCTTGCTGTTTATGATGTTTTCCTTTTCTTTTTAAACATTTTGTTCCTTTCTTCATGTCCTCCCTGACAGTTCTGGCCTAAAAACGTCCAGACAGCAGTTGGATGGGGAAATGCGTACATAACAGCTTTTTATGAAGTATGTACAAAGGAAGAAACAACAAGGAGAAAGGACTGCTGACTGTGTGTGTGTGTGTGTGTGTGTGTGTGTGTGTGTGTGTGTGTGTGTGTGTGTGTGTGTGTGTGTGTGTCCATATGTTGACAACAGGATGATAGGTGTGTGGATATTATCTTCATTTTGATCACACAAATAAGGATTTTGAATTAGGATCAAAATAGATATTCATAAACAAAACTGAAAGGTTTTCAATTAATTTTAAATGTTTACATGAGACTCAGATTCAGTTCTTAATATTACCCATTTGACAATAAGCATGACCAAAGTATCTTGTGTTTATGCATTTCTTTAAAATCAGTTTTAAATAGCCTCAAGAACAAATTTCCATCTTAGAAAGCTAATGACTTTCATATGCTGACTGAAATTAACCAGTAAATATTTGTATTCCAGCTGTTTTCATTGCATATTTGTTGACATTCTTGTCTTAGTTTTTTCCTCTGCCTTGTGGCCTGAGTCATGCCCAAAACGTATCTATGGATCAACTCACTTACTCAGTTAACCAATCAAGTAAATAAATCAATAAATCAATAAATAAATACATCCATACTTGCATTAGCACAATTGCACTACGGTAAAATCTAAATGTGATATGTGGCTATAAAGGATCCATTATGTCTTTAGACTATATTTAAAATCAATTCAATGGCATGGTAAGAGTTGCCCAGGGTATAATTGTGGAATTGGTTCTTTGCATTTTTGAGTATGCTCCTGTGTGACACAGGACTTCTTCCTTATTTAGGTTCACTACAGGTGCCTGAGTCCCACGTGTCCAAAAACCCATATCTTGCAGCCAGGGAGTTGAGCACCTTGTAGCTTGTGTGGGCTAATGCTCAGTCGAGCTCAAATATAATTTGAAATGGCAGTCTTAGGGAGGGAGCAGGGAAGATTTTTAGGGTTAAGGAGCAGAAAGATAGTTTTAAGTTTGGGGAGCAGGAAGGACGTTTTAGCTTATGGGAGCGAGGGGGGAGTTTTATGGTTAGAGATTGGTTAGGGAATTTAAGTTTAGGGATTGGGTTGTTGTTTTAGGAAGTGATCAGTAACTTTAAGGTTAGGGAGGGGAAGTGCAAGTTTAGTTAAAGGACTAAGGATTCAGGTTGGGAACTAGGTAGGCATTTTACAATTACAGTTTAGGCACTAGTAGGGTGTATAGCTTTATAGATTTGGGTATTGGAGAGCTACACAGAAATGGGAGACTAGGCTAGTGGGAGTTTGAACACTTGATTTTTCAAGCAGGTGGCAGAGAGCAAGTGTGTCATAAGGTATTATATTTCTCCAGATAGTCTAGTTTTCTTCAAATATGTGTAGGTAGGTTGATTGGTTATTTTGATTTAACTTCAATGTGTGCATATGCACATCTCAGTGAGTGGTGTCCTGCAATGAAGAAGTGTCACAGATGTGATGTATCCTGTGGACCCCCTATGAAACTTCAAATATCGGTACACTGAGGAACCAAAATGATTAGCAGAAATTCCTGCAATATCAAAAGGGAAAAACTTCCAGCTGTAAGTATTTTCAAAAGGGGGGCAAGCCTCCCTGTAAGCTGTTGTATGAATACACAGGTAATACACCCCTGAACTTATACATGCCAACTTAATGGTTGTTGAACATGAAGAAAAGAGAAGTCTCACAAAACAAGGGATCATTGTTCGAGCACACTTAGAAATCACACCAGCAATGATTTCCTTTGGAAAACAGCATTTGTTGTTGTGATCCTTGGTATCTTATCATTCAGACACTTAACATCCAAACAATTCAATCCTAGTCACCTGCTGATATACTATATATTTTACTGCAGTCTTTATTTATGAAACAGGCTTTGACTTACCATGATCTTAGGTCGAAATATGTAAGCAATGATAATGTATGGCATGGAAGATATTAAATATACAGCATCTGGGATGCAGCACTATTGCTTGCCTCATACCACCTAACCCAGTCATGCATAGCATTATCTTAGTAATGGCAAAAAGCCTCTGGTTCAAACTTGGAGTCAGACAGGACCAGACAGGAAACCTTCAGCATGCTAACAACATTTGTATTTAAATGATTTCTATGGCATTTCTATACTCCAGTCAGTGTAGTTTTTGTGAGTTGCTTTAGTTTGATTGCATTTATTCATGGTTTATGAAAATATTGTGCAAGCTCATGGTGCACTTCAGTGGGGTATTTCACTTTTTTCCACTAATGTACAATGATGGAGCTGTTGTATTTAAGTTAAGGATTTAGAAGGGGCTTGGTGGCTTGATCCTTGCAAAAAGAATTTTTATTTTGAGAGTTTAAGCATTTTTTTGAGTTATGTGTCTCAATACAGAAAAATCATGACAGCAAAACACATTTTTGGATGAACTGAATGAGTATGTGAAAACTGTTTTGTATAGTAATCTGAGATGTGGTCTCCATTGCTTAATTTCACCTGTATGTTATTGACAGAAATGAACTCTAACTAGAATATAAATATAGCATCCCTTTTTCTAAAGTAATTTAGCCATCTCTGTATAACATGTCTAGTGCAATATATGAATCATTAAACCTGTTGACTGAGAGTCTATATGTAAATATTTTATGCCATGGGCGGCTTTGTCCTTTGGTCTTGTGAGATACAAAGTTTAATGTAGGAGTGTTTGCTAGTGGTACATACTGTCAGAGGGAAGTAGATGACATAACTCTTTGCATCTTTGAGCACTGAGGTACATAGACACCCTAGTAAATAATTAATATTCATTTGATCTTTCCTCTCATATTGTGCAGTGTAGCTAAGGTATAATTGACATAATATTCGTGTAGAGAATATATCAGATCTACACTTGAAGAAAATGGGGCTGTTACTATGCCAGATTGAGGCATAAAGATGTTAAGAAACATGGGACATATATACACACACTACTTCACCATCAAAATTTTGTATTGCATGAAGCATCACGACTATACCCCAAAATCAGAAAACAGATGAACATTTTTAATTGCTTCCCTAGTGCAAGACCAGCTCTTAATCATGCTTAGGGTTGCTTAAAAGCTTGTGAAGTTCACCAAAGTTTAGTTACGGTTAGGGCTGATGTAAGGCATAACAGTGGACAGTGTCAGCTAGCAAAGAACAGCTGCAGAAGGGATTTACAATACTGCTTCTTTAAACAAGGCCAAATTGTCATATAGGAAGATTGATTTCTGGTTAGATGAGCTGTCACTGGAAAGGAATAATGAACCCTGATAGTATGATTTCTTTTTAAATTGACAGACCTCTAGTATCCAGTAGTTTTGCAATCCCTAAAGTCTATAAGGATCCGCATAACCATCTTTTAAGATCAGTTGTGGCTGCAAGTGGGTCAAAATTTTTGATTGGAAGCTAAAAGGGGCATTCTATAGGTATTTATACTAACTCAATGATTCCTGGTATTTTTAAGTGCTATGAAGGATTCACCTTTTTCAGATAATGTCATTTTTGTTGCTGTTTACATAAAGGATTTGTTTTCAGTCATATCACATAAGACAGGACTAGGTTGATTTGAGGAAGTTATTTTTGGTCTCCATGACCTTTCTAATATTTAGAAGGAAGCTATGTATTTGTGCTTGTATCCAACAGCAATTTTGTAATGTTTGAAAGAGATTATTTCTATCTGCCCATAGGGGTAGCCATTGGAGCAGAATGTGCTCCAAAGTATGTAAATTTGGTGCTGTTACATTGTGAACTGAATGCTGTATTTCCTAAATATTAAGGTATTTGTCTTAGAATACTGAATGATATTTTTATCATTTGGCTCTATAGATTTACTAGATGAATTCCTATTTTTTCTTTGTAACTGCACCACTTTTTAAGAATTTAACTATAAATGGTCGGCTACAAAATGTAATTATTTGGATGTTACTATTTGCAAATGTTTTGAAAAATGCTGTTATTCTTTAACCATTTTCAGGAAAAACATGTTCTAATTCATATCATCAATATCAGAACTGTCACCCCAGAGGCAAAAACTCAGTATTGTAAAGGTCAAATGGCCCGTTTATCCAGACTAATGTCTGAGGACTTCTTATTTAAAGAAAGGGGATACCCAGATAAGTTTATTTTCATTAAAAAGGATGAAAATTTTCTTCCATTTTGAGTAATGGTTACAATAAATGGGTCAGTCAGCACCTATGAAAATACCTGGTATAGGATATTTTCCATGGGAATAATTTTACCTTTACAATATGGGTTGGAGACAGTGGCATTGACAAAAAGGCAGGAGTCAGAGCTGGATGTGGCAGAGTTAAAGATGTTAAGATTTGCACTCGGTGTGACTAGGATGGATAGGATTAGGAATCAGTATATTAGAGGGTCAGCTCATGTTGGACAGTTTGGAGACAAAGCAAGAGAGACGAGATTGCGTTGGTTTGGACATGTGTTGAGGAGGGATGATGGGTATATTGGGAAAAAGATGCTAAGGATGGAGCTGCCAGGTAAGAGGAATAGAGGAAGGCCTAAGATAAGGTTTATGGACGTGATGAGAGAGGACATGCAGGCGGTTGGTGTGACAGAGCAAGATGCAGAGGATAGGAAGAAATGGAAACAGATGATCCGCTGTGGCGACCCCTAACAGGAAAAGCCGAAAGAGAATGATGATGATGACAATAGTGATGTAAATAATTTCAAAATTATGCTTCATAATAACTGAAATACTCTAGCCCTTTCATGACTCTAAGGCAGTAGTGGGGGATCATCATGTGTTTATTTACCAAAAAAAGATTTGATATTAAGAAGAAGAAGTTTGAAAACATCAGAGAAATTGTACTGAAAGCTAACAACACACTTAGGTGTGTTAATTGGAGCTAGTGTGTTTTTGTAGTAACATCAAAAATGAGGATTCAAGCCTGACAACTGCTATTAAGCTAATAAAATACCCTAGAGTAAATTGCAGGGCCAAAGAGGTTGTTTATGCAGCAGTATATTCAAGTTGTGGGGCATTCTATATAAGAAAAACTGACTTTACCCTAAGAGAAAGATTGTATGAACATAACTATTGTATAAGAAAAAGGATTAAAAGGTGCCCTGGGTAAACATGCTATGACTTGTGCAAGGTTTCTGAAATTTTTATTTTCTGTTTTAGAAAAAGTAGAGGTTGGAACTACAGGTGAGTAATTGGAAAAATAATGTGGAGTACCATGGAGTCTGGTGGGAGGTGATACTGAATACCCATCATTTTCCAGGGCTTAATGACATGATACACATTAATAGTATACTCAAAATGTGAGCATTAAAGTTATAATTTTATGTAATAATCTGGCTGGCTATTGTCTCAGCCAGCTTTCCTCATATAATATGCATTTCTGACAACTTAATGCATCTTCAGAGAATTTCTCAAAAAGCATTTAGCTCTGTTGAAAATTTACTACAGAATAATCACCTGCTTCTAAATACCCCCAAAAACTAAATTGCTTCTCTTTTTTCCAGAATCCAATTTCCACAAAAAAGGCAACTTTAAAATTTCTTCCTTAAATAATACTAAGTTACCTCACATATAAAACTACTTGGCATGATATCTATGACAATCTTAAATTCAATTTGCATATCCACAACAGCATGAAGAAAACCTATCAAAAAGTAGGCGCCCTAAAATAGAATAAAACATTCCTTACAGACTCTGCCAGGATAACTCTAGCTACCACTTACCTCTTACCCTCTCACCTGTATGGAGTCCCTATCATGACCAACCTACAAGTCTCGCTTAGTTCTAAACTTGAACAGTGCTATAACAAAGTTGCCAGATTCGCTTTCAGCAAACCTTCTCATGAAATTCATTTGTTTCAGATAATTGCAAGGATCTGTGTTCAATCCTGTTAGAAACTAAAGAAGTTTACTGGCAAAAGGGTACTGCATCAACCTTAACTGTTGCCACACCTCTGGTTGTTAGGCAGGAGCAATACTTGCCTGGGTAGCCCAGTCCAGTTAGGGTCATGGGAGAAACACCTTTTCAGGTGTCATTGGGCAAGGGTCATTTGAAATGGAAAGGTGGACAAGGAGACAGGCATGTGGCAGTTCTTCATGATATTCCAAGAGATATCCTGACAGAAAATTCATTTGATGATAGCTTGTGTATATGCAATTACATTCAGGCAAACATGGATACAAGCACGTGGGAAAAGCACAGGGGAGAGACCTAGCCAGTGATCATGCCTCCAGTAGAAAGACTGATAATGTCATTAGCTCAGAAGAAGAGCTGGGTAATGGCAGAAAGCCCCTACCAGAGTTACAAGTGTCAAAAGAGATTAGACTTTTTCTGAAGGGACTACCTTTGGAAAAGTTGCTAGTAGTAAGTCAAAATCTGAGCCACAGTTGACAAATGTAATGGATGTCATGTGTCCATCCATAACATTCTATATGCTGGTAGTAAGATATGGATCTGAAGCATGGGGAGTGGCTCAAGTGTATGACATGACAGTTTTCTGAAGCCTGCTTATATTGTTCATTGACCCATCTGTTGGGATAACTACATATACTTGGGAAGGCTGATATCCTTCTATACACACACTCATGCACACACACACACACACACACACACATACACACACACACACACACACATTGGGGGGCTCCAATCACTGCCAGGATAAGAAGTGTAGGCTGATGGCATTAATCACTGCAATCATATGAGCTGGACTTTGGGAGTTCTAATCCTTTTTATGAGATATTTTGGGGTTAGAAACTATGATCACAAACAGATTTTATGGCTAAACACTTAGATCACTTTCACATACTAGTGGGGTTTCTGGGTGTTTTGATCCCTTCCACAATAAAAGTGTAATTAAGGGACATCTGATCATTCGCAGGATGGGGTTAAGAGCCAT
Organism: Protopterus annectens; assembly: GCF_019279795.1. Taxonomy (NCBI): domain Eukaryota; kingdom Metazoa; phylum Chordata; order Ceratodontiformes; family Protopteridae; genus Protopterus; species Protopterus annectens. The sequence goes on from NC_056746.1 coordinate 464,539,277, forward strand.
ACCTGTCCTAGTAAAGGCTGATCCCACCAGCTTTTTTTTTTTTTTTTTTTCAGAGCTGCACTAATGGCATGAGAGATACCCAACTGAAAGCAATGTCATTAATTAATTTCTAACCACTGCTGTAGTATATACCCTTAATGGTGTTTTGCATATTTTTTACCAGGTTAAAGCAGCATCATTCTGGGGAGGATGAGACAGGGTCTTTTTCAATCAAGATTCCGAATCCTGCCTCATAAGCCCTTGATTTAATGCTAATGAATCATACTATGAACTATTATAGTTTCATTTCTTGGTACAGAATTTTGACTTGGGTTCTAAAATACGTGTTTATCTTTTTGACCTGGTGTTAAAGGTTTACCATGTCATCACAAAATTTCTATCCCTCTTAAATAAGGGGTTAGTATAATGACAGTATTTCATGTTCAAGGCCTACCCTCTTGGTTGTCATCACTGTGCTTTATTTTTTACACTAAAATGAATAAAGTTATCAACATTGCTGACTACTTAACTGTCACTTTTGTACCTAACTGACTTGAGATTCTACTGCCAAGGGCTAAAGTGTGTCAGTGGACATTACTGAAATAGTTTTCACCCTTTAACATCAGCTTGGTTTCAGTTCTTTTGTTCTTGTCTGTTATTTGCCTGCATTCGCATCATAGTTATTATTTCTTTAGCATCTTCTTACAGTGATTTGTGCACTAAATTCAGTATTCTTACAGGTTTGATATATTCAGCTGTGACATTTCTTATTTATTTTTAAAGTGCTTTACTTAGGAATTAATATCTGTCCAGAGCTGTAGTCCATCCTTCTGGAATGTCATACATAGGTTATACAGGAAAGGTATAAAGCTGTGGAATTCCTAGTTCGGGACTGGAAAAGGACACCAAATCTCCCAAAGAACAAACTGTTGTCAATTCAGATAATTCCAGTTGGTTTCTCCTTACTATATCTTTTCTTGTCATTCTCTCCATGGTAAACCATTCCTGACAGGATTAAGGCACATTCTAATAAAGCCTTGTTTTCTTTGATGTCATATTAGAAAGGGTTGAACTCTTAAAAGCATTCTAGAGGCAACTACATAGTCCTCTGTACATACTTTTACAAAGTATTACATTTTGGATTCCTTTCTCAGGTCTAAGACAGCTTTTACTAAGACCAATGCCCAGGGGATCCTGGAACATTATCCTTCCTTCTCCCAAGGTGGATAAGTGCTGGTAATCAACCCAAATAGCCAAAGGCTATGGCAGCAGTGAAAATGATGAACACTGTAGAGTTTTGTTAGTTGTACTTATTATAAATTAGTTGTACTTATCATAACAGTAGATGTTCAAATTCTTTTTCGCTTCAGTAGCCATACCCACCTCCCACTGTCCCTTCTACTTGAACTTTAGTAATTTGTTGAGATTAAAAGTTATACATTTATATCTTTCTGGGGTTTCAGGATGAGTAGCTTTCTCTTTTTGTTTGGGTAGGAAACTTCTTGAGTTGTCCATACTCTGACTACTGATTTCTTTCCATGGAGTTATCCAATCAGCAGTCAAAGTCTAGGTGTAGGAGGGAGCCAGACCTTTTGAAGACTGAACAGATGTTGTAGCATGGACAAGATACAACCCAAACAGACAGAGGCTACTGCAGCAGTGAGGAATTCGAATGTCTACTATTATGGTAAGTTCAACTTATGCAACTGTACTTTTTACCCAGCAATATGCTGTTACATGCACTGAAACTTAACTAGAAGGAATTCATAGAAGTGAAAGGTAAACATTAGTCTCACCTTGGTCCCAAACTCAAAAAAATTTCAAAGGCAGCAGCCATTTAGAAGTCAAACAGTATGTAGGGCATACGCTGTGAGTTATATTTAAAATGCAGACTTACAGGAATCATAGAAAGTTGCTAAAACAAGCATTATTTTATGAAATCCATTGATGTGCAGAACAAAGAAACCACCATGATGCATTAGAGGCCATCTCTGATCTTTGTTCTACATAGCTGGCATTCTCATATGTGAAAATTCTGACAGCACGCTTACAGATGAGTCTTACCCTTGAATTTCTTTATCAAACGGAAAAGGCTGGAAGATGTGATGCTACGATGCAATGAAGCATTCTAAAATGAAAGTAAATAATTCAAGGCATTAAAATAATTTTAAGAAGTTAACAATGTTGTTGTTTGTCTTTCGGCTTTTTCCCGGTAAGGGTTCGCCACAGCAGAACTCCAGTCCGCTAATGATTGGTAGTAGATTTTTACGAAACGCCGAGGTGCCAGCTCGATGCCCAACCTTCAACAAGGTCATGCCCATTTACACACGCATGTCTTTCAAATTCTACCCAACCGCAGGGAGGACATGCAGACTCCACACAGAAGGCACTCCCAAGCCACACCGAGAATCGAACGGGAGAACCTCTTGCTGTAAGGTAACAACACTACAGCTGTACCACCGCGGCATAACAATACTTTACAAAAATAATCCTAAAGTTAAATGTATTTGCAGATGTATTTAAGTTGTTTCTCAGTGAGGTAGAAAAAGTGGTGGACTGTAAAATATTTACTTTTCGTTGGTGGAAGGACTGTTTTCAGCTATGACCAAGGCCAAAGACAACAGTTTGCACTAACAGACTAGATTAGTCACAAAGTAACATACAAAAGTCAAAGCAGAAAAGCTCATATATGCAGCAATAACCTATAAGTAAAACTTAATATTAGATATGCTATGTTACTTTAAATTAAGAGATATCCAGATGTGTTATTTGTACTGTTGTTAACTTGATTTCTGTCTGCTGTTTTAGGTGAACAACATTAAAAACATACTTGGAATAGAGCATATGCACTAAATGGCTTTCTATGTTACTTATGTAGACCAACATATCTCATAAAGTGTGCATTTTAGTGTTAGCCTTAAGGAAGTTGTAAATTTGAAGTCTGATGGCACCAGGGTCAAAGGTACATCTCCACTAATTAGGAAGCTGCCTCTTAAGGGTAAGTTATAGTGCAGTGAAAGCCCTTGAGCCTAAGCCTAAGTTGTTTCCAACTACAACAGGCACCATTATTCTAAGGTGGGATTTAGTGCAGCAAAGCAAGTTCATTAATAGAGGGTACAATGCTTATTAAAGAGCAGTCTGTAAATCAAGATAAAGAGAGAAAGGAAACAACACTCATTAAGGAGTAGCCACTCAGTCATTTGTCCACTTAGAAAGTGACATTCAGGATGACTGATATACTGAAAAATGAATCTTTTTAAACGTAGATTAAAAATAAATTGCTTATCATAACGAGACTGAAATCAATCTAAAAAAAGATAAACTGTTGTGTTTTAAAACACATCACGATAGACGTTTACTGACTTTAACTTAAGTAACTTATACAAACAAACTGAAATCATACATGCTCACTCTCTGGCTGGACTCTCAAAATGGCACTATGGATAGCACATGCCTGATTATATATATATATATATATATATATATATATATATATATATATATATATATATATATATATATATATATATATATATATATATATATATATATATATATATATATATTTATATGTGCACACTCAACCTTTGACATGCTACTTAAAGACACAGCACATTCTGTCATACACACTGATATACATCTTCCCTTTTTGAGAAATAGATCATGCAACATTATGAATCTATTTGACATGCAGATATCACAGGTAGTTCTTTATCATGCATTTATAAAAGACTGGGTACATATATACACAGTTAATTCCATGTTGCTGCGTATTTCACACTGAGCCTGGATATTCGACCATATCATGTGAGATAAAACTGGGAATTTGGTTTAGCAACTGGAGCTGTCTCTACAGAATGTTCAACCTTAGATGTCTTTAAAACATCTTCAGGAATGGAATCAGAGGTTGGAACAAACTCTGGGATGGGAACAACATTTGGTTCGCTCTGAGATCTAGAGTCTGTATTACAGGAACAATGCTGCGATGATGATTCTGGTACAGGAAGAAGATGTCTGCAATTTTTCCTGTACTTCACACCCTCAGATTCTACAAGGTAGGATCTCGGCTTGGCGCATATACCTGTAACTTGACCAATCTGGTCAAAACCTTTCGCTGTTTGCATTCTCACAGTCTCTCCTTCCCTCAATGGACAAAGAAATCTATCATAACTGGACTTCTGGATAGAATGCTTCTTGAATAATTGAGCCTTGATGGTTTTGTTGTTCTTAGCTTTAGGCCTCATTAAATTAAATGAATAGGTAACATCATTCTGGTTTGCCTGGATAAGACTTTGAGCAGGTGAGCCAAGTATATCATCATGGGGTATGTTTCTGAGATTAAGTAAATTCAAAAAGACATCGGTATTGTGACACTTTGACCTTTCAAGTAATTGCTTTGCACTCTGCACTGCACATTCAGCTAGTCCATTTGACTGCAGATATTCAGGACTGCTAGTAACATGTATAACTCCCATTCATTTGCAAATTTCTGAAATAACTAGCTAGTAAATTGAGTACCATTGTCAGAAATAACTTTGTATGGACTACCATGGATTCAGAAATGACTTTTCAACTTAGTAATAACAGTAGTAGATGTTAGGTTAGGTAGTAGATCAATCTCAAACCAATTCGAATAAAAGTCTACCAGTACTAAGTAGTGCTGATTGTTTCACTCATAGATATCAGTGGCTACTGCTGACCAAGGTAATTCAGGAACTTGAAGTAGTTGTCTTTGCAAATGTGATCTAGTACTATTACATACTGAACAAGAAGACCGTACTTTATCAATGTCTTTCAGTAATAAAGGGCAAAATACTAGTTCTCCCGCTCTTCTCTTATAGGATGCGGAACCTGGATGACCATGCTGCAAAATTTGAATGTATTCTTGTTATAAGGAAGCAGGAACAACAATTTTAGGACCTTTGAAAATAATGCCATCTTCCATCAACATTTCATCTCTCTAAGGAAAATAGGTTTGCACTACAGGTGTACTCTAGATTGCTTTGACAGCCAACCAACTTAATGTAGTGATTGGGCTTCTGCAAAATTGCATCAGTCTTAGTATGATCTCTTAGCTCATCAAGTCTAGTGGTAGAAAATTACAAACTGCCATCACGTCAAACTCAAAATTCTCTGCATCAAGTGGTTCCGTCATATTTCTGGACGATCTGGATAAGGTATCAGCCAGATAGAGTAGCCTGCCTTTGGTATAGACCATTTTGAAATTGTGGTTTTGCAATTTGAGCATCATTCTTTGTAATCTCACTGGAGCGGAATGCATAGGCTTCTTTAGAATAGTAACTAGAGGTTGGTGGGCGGTTTTGATCTGAATAGCTCAACCATAAATATAATCACGAAACTTGGAACATGCAGATACTATTACCAATAGTTATTTCTCAATTTGAGCATATTACATTTCAGTTTGGGTAAGTGTTCTAGATGCATAGGCTACTGATCTGCCCTCTTGAAGTATAACTGCACCAAAACCAAATTTTGAAGCATCACAAGAAAGAGTGACTGATTTGTTCACATCATAGTATCTTAACGTGGGTGGGGTGGCAATTTTCTGCTTAAGGTCTTAAAATGCCTTCTGATGATGTTCTGACCATGACCATGCAACATTTTTGGTGTTAGCTCTCTTAAAGGTGCTGTCAACTCACTGAAGTCTGGTATAAACTTGCCTAAATGATTAACCATGCCTAGGAAACACTGTAGAGCTTGAACATTGTCTGGTGCTGACATCTCAAAAATAGCTGCTTGCTTGGTCGGGTCTGGTCTCAAGCCAGTACTGGTAAATAAATGACCAATATATGTAACTTCTGGAAGCCTGAATTTGCACTTCAGAGGATTGAGCTTCAACTTTACTTCACGTGCTCTGTCTAGAACTATCTTTAGGGTTCTGTCATGCTCTGCTTCACCATTGCCTCCAACTAATAAATCATCTACTAAAATGGCACAAGGATAACCGGAAAAAATTTGCTCCATTGCACACTGGAAGACTTCACTTGCAGAATTTATTCAAAATGGCATCCTTAGGAATCTGTATCTGCAAAATGGGGTACCAAAAGTAGTTAGTAATGAGGATTTATGATCAAGCATCACTTGCCAAAATTAACTTTTGCATCCAAGACAGAAAAAACAGTGGCATTCGGTATTAGGGCTGTGACCTCTTTGACTGTGCACATTGGATGACAATGGTCTTTTCAATGCTTTGTTCAAATCTCTTGGATCAATACATATTCTGATTTTTGTCTGAGCCTTTTTTGTGAGCTGCTACCATAGACGACACCCATTCAGTTGGTTCTGTAACTGGAAAATTACACCTTGCTGTACCATTTTATCCATATGAGCCTTGACTTTATCCTGAATAGCTAACGGAACTCTTCTTACTAGCCTGACTACTGGAGTGAACTCTGGATCTAATGTCATGGAATGCACAACTGGAAGTTTGCCCAGCTTGTCATCAAAAACATCAGCATACTCTGACAAAATGGCTTCAAAAAAATTGGAACTAGGATTGGAACTAGGATATGCACTTATGTTCATAGGTTCATAGGTTGGTACTATGCTACCAGCCCCAGGGCCTATACAAGCCTAGCCATAACAATTCCCTGGCTATTTCTTTCCACACTATTTACTTCCCTGGACCCCTGTCTAGCAGGGTGACTGACGTGATCCCCGGGGTGAATTTCCTTTCTCCCATCCAATCGTCAAGGTTCCTTTTGAAGAAGGCCAAAGAGGCACTCTGCTTGACATGTATGGGCAGTCTATTCCAGAGTCTGGGGAGTCTCTGGGTCAGGAACCTATCCCTCCAGCATGTTTTGTTTATTGTGATGACAAGTTTTAGATCCCTGGAACGTGTGGCTCTGTGGGATTGAGATTTCTTTAAGTCCAGCATGTCCAACAGCTCTGGGTTTGACATGGCCCTGTATGTTAAGCAGAGATCACCTCTGAGTAGACGATATGCGACAGAATATAGCTGGAGTTTTTTAAGGCGGTCAGCATAGGGCATCTGCTTTAGGCCTGTGATTCTTTTAGTGAGGTATTTCTGTGGCCTTTCCAGTTGTTGCAGGTGTCTTGAGAGGTACATACCAAATGGGGCGTTGTATTCTATAATGGGTCAAATGAGGGATGAGTACAGTGGGACAATGATCTCCTTTTTTCTGGATGAAAAATCCTTAGTAATGAGGTGTGCCACATAGAAGGATTTCCTGACTGTTGTGGCGATGTGGTTATCGTAGCTGAGACCACTGTCCCTAAGTCTCTTATCACATTTTCAGTGTTCAGTGTACTGCAACCTATGTGGCAATTCACAGGTACATGTTTTTTTCCTAAAGAGGATAACTATACATTTCTTGGCATTGAGCTTGAGCCTATGGCTCTGCCACCAAGCATCTGTTTCTGTAAGGCCCTTTTGTAGAGTATCCACATCATTTGGAGATTCAATAATCACTCCCTGTTTGCAGTCATCTGCAAACTTTGTTAGCCAGAGTCCCTTAGTATTGGCCTGTATGTCAGAGAAGTAGATGTCAAACAAGAGTGGTCCCAGGACTGAACCCTGAGGCACTCCACTTGTCACTTGTGATGAACTTCTTTGGTAAAATAAAGCATATTCATTCTCAAATTCTCAAACTGTCTTTAATACCCATTAATGACTGTACTGGTCTTCAGACTACATAGAATAACAAGTTGTAAAAGTTCTTGGTCAAATCACATGAAAGCATCACTGAGCCCTCGGTTTGAATTGTTCCACCTCCATAAGGAACACGTTTCGCACTACTGGCCACATTGAGTTGTTCATTAGTTCTCACTTTAGCAAATGTCTGCTGATATAACATTACACTTTGAACCAGTGTCTACTTTGAGCTCTGTGGATTTACCATTAACCCGGACTGTACAAAATACTTTGCTCTTTACCAATAAATTCACTGCATCAACTCTTTCACAAAATACTGACACACCATCTACATAGAAAGATGACTGCTGCATCTCTACTTGATCATTTTGCTTTATTGAGTGACCTTTCTTTGCAACTTTGTAAGGTTTACTTGATTTGCAAAACTTTTGAAAATGGTTCAATTTTTTACACTTGTGACATTGCTGACCAAATGCCAAGTATTTTTCTCTTTTAGACTCATAACTGGCACCACAATAGTGACAGTAAACAATAAAGCTGGAATTGGGTTATGCTGATTCAAGTTTCTACTGCACTGAGCATTTTGCTGATTCACCCCTGGAAAACTACATGGTTTCCGTGGTGAGCCAACAGGAGTTATGGCTTGCAAATGCTGAGCAGGCCTATTTCTGTTTGCCATGTGTTGCATACTATCTACATTTGCTCTGGAGCCTACTGAAACCATGTTCTTGTCACTTGCAAGCATACTTGTGTGTTTTTCTGTAACTTCATGGATTTGACAAATCTCTGTGGCTTTACTCAATGTTAAATCACTATCACGAAGCAAAATCTTTCTCACAGCAGCACGATTAATACCACACATGAGCCTGTCCTTTATTATCTGAACTTTTAAGTCACCAAACCATCGTTTTAGCTTTGTTTCTCGGGTCAGTGATATAAACTGCAAAAAATTTCTCCTGGTTTCTGATCTCTCATGCAAAGCAAATGCCTCTGTAATGTAATATTTGTCTGGAGGGTTACACATCTCTCTGAATTCGTGCTTCAAACACTCAGGGTCTTCCCTTGATTTACCCTGTACAACAATATGACAATTATCACCTTCCCCTTCATATACTTCTGGTGCACAAATGAACACTCTCTTTCTATGGCTTCTGACCCAGCTAGGTTTAGCAAAATGAATGCTCTGATGCATGCATCTTTATCTGAATAAGCTGCTTGTATAAAAATATCATACTCTTGCTCAAATATTATCCAATTCTCTGCAGTATTCTGATCAAATACAAGTGGTAAGGGCTTTCAAAATCTGTCTACCGTATTAACACATACCCGTGAAGAGTTAAGCAAATAAGCATGGATACATACACATATGCTAGAAATCTATGCCAATACTTGCAACTTTTCGCTTCTGAAATTATGCTTTTGGGCTTTTTGAAATTATGTTATTGGGCATACATGTATTACTTTAGAATAACTGAACTTTGCAAAACAAGTCTCTCAGGCACTGTGACACTCTTGAAATTACTGTATTGCAAAAGTAATGTATCATCATTTTAAGAAACATTTCAAATAACTGAATGATGTGAATGAACTAGGCAGGAGAAGCTCAGAGTCAATAACATTTCAAAGTAATTGCACTTTGTGAATAAACTGTACACAGCACACTGAAATTTCCCCAAAATGGTGGTACCTTTCTAGGCAATTCTTTACAGTACAAGGAATACTCTGTAATGGTGGCACTTTGCAAATAGACACACCCAGCACATGAAAATGGCTACACTTTCACTGTACTTCATGAAATAGTTTCACTTTGCATACAAATAAACTCTTCAGACTATATGCACAGTAATAAGCACACACTGTAAGCACTTTTACACACTTTGAGATGTCTTGAATAATTCTAGTTATGCCTTTAATACAATACGAAGTCTTAGTTATGCCAAAACACAGCGCTTTGTCAAAAAACATGCAGTCACCTTGCTTTATTTATGCTTAATGTGCCCTTTTTGCCCTCATTATATTTGTTTTGCTCATTTAATCTCTTTTCATGCCCATTGTACTTTTCTTGTGCTATGAACGTTGGTATAAAAGTTTTATAGTTTTCTGTTTGTTATTTGAATAGTAAATAATAGTAAATGATTAGTAGCAATAGTAACTATTAAGACGGTGGGACCAAAAGACTGATGGAAGGCTGATGGTTGACAGAGAAAGGAAGAAAAAGCAGGTAAGATTATTATTTTCCTGGCACATAGACACAACATACAGTTAAGGTAGTTTTATTTCCAGAAAAGTATTTATCTGTGAAATGATTGAATTATGTAAGCTTGTTCAGTTGGTATCAACCAAATTTACACCGGTGTCATAAATCTTATAATTACAATTTACATTTAAGGTTTAGTGACCCTACAGTTACTTACAATAAAGGGTGTGTACAGTATATTCCCCTGCAGTGGTGCTGGTGGGACGATGGTGGGTGATAAAACAAACATTTTGAAGGTTTTCTTCAATCAACTGGTTGCAAAAGAATGGAATTTGATAAACAAGTCATCTGTTAGATGAGCCATATTCCTCAAAACCACGTGGCTTTGTGATTTCATAGTCTATCGTATATTTTTAGGTACAAAAGGAGGGCAATGTCATTTGCACATAATATGGACTTTTTAGTGCAGCCCCATGAATAGTAAGGCACAGCAGGAGATTAGATTTACTTATTTTATTGATAGACTGACTGATTGATTTACTTGAATTTGTTTGCCAGGGCAGTGCACTAATCAAATTTGACCTATTTCAGTCTCAGTGAAGTAGATTCAAATTTGCATAGTTATTTTCCTTCTTGAGTTGTCTCACTATAAACCCTGACATTTAGAATGGCTCGAAACTAGATGATTACCTATAAATTAGATCTAGAAAAGAGCAACGCCTTGTGAAATATATTTCAGGAGTGATTGAGATTCTTGTGAGTGCTAGATATTTCACTCATAAGTAAGTGCTCAATTCATAGCAGCTGACATGTAGATTACTGTATTTTCTTTCATTGTTATATATCTACACAACAATTGTTTTTATTGCTAGTAGATCTTTGCCTTTTTCTCACTTGCCAGGTTTACTTCTGGTGTAACTCACAGCCATGGAAAGGAGGGAGAGGTGATATTTCTTGAAGCTGATCACTTGAATGATGACTTTGCAATGCCAGATGCTTTGTTAAACAACTGGCAGCTACACCAAAATGAGATGACACTGTTCACTATGAGAACTGCATTTGCTTGCCAAACATTCAGCTGTCATTGCTGGACCTCCCAGAACTCAAATAAAAAACAGACCAGACCACTCCATTTTGTCATTGTGAACATATATTTGAGAAAGCAGTATATCAGTTAAGCTATCACTGGCTTGTAAATCATTTACTATTATTTACTATTCAAATAACAAATAAAAAACTGTAAAACTTTTATACAAACATTCATAGATTTCAATTAGTGTTGGTTGGCATACCTCCTGCCTGTTTTAGCTTGCTTGTAAATAATTTACTATTCAAATAACAAACAAAAACTGTAAAACTTTTATGCTTAACATTCACAGATTTCAATTACTGCTAGTTGGTGTACTCCCAGCCTGTTCTGTCCAGCTCATCCCAATAACTTGAGGAAATATTCAGTGTCTTTTTGGCTCCAGTATAATTCCAGACTTAGCCTGTTCATATTCTTCACCTTTAATTTAGTATAACTAGTATCTGAGATTCAGAAAAGAAAAGGGAGATGAAAGGGGGGAAGGAGTGGTCACAATGGCCCTTGGGCAACAGCATGCCCTCATGCTGTTCTTTCCTTTTTTCAAATCTTGAGGTTATCATATATATTTTTTTTTTTTTGCAAAGAGGCTAAGGCAGTATTATATAATTTTCTGCATGTGCATTGCAAATTGTAAAATCAATAAATCCCAACCCATGTCATTTAAATGGACCTCATCTGACATATAGAAATCTGTGTCAAGTTTATACAAATCGAGGTGATCAGTCAGAAAAAAACGCCAATTATCCAGAAGCTGTCATTTTTCTAATGTTTAAAAATTGGTGGGTGATTTGTATTGCTGCTTTTTTATGAGCTCCATGCCAAGTCAATCTTGGTAAAATAGCTGACCATGCAATTATAATATCAGGAGCTTTATTTCGCAAAACACTTAGGTGGGCCAAAATTTGCTGAGGAGTATGTTCTTAGGAAGGTAAATGAGATCATTGTCTCAAAATGTATGATTAATGCTTCTAGTACCCTGATGAAATTGAACTAATTCTCCAATGGTATCAACAGTTGGTGCCAGGATAAGCCTAGGTGACCTACCTGCTCAACTGTCCAGTGCTTTTGATCAAGACCAATGTACTTTCCATTAACTCTTAAGAAAGTTGTTTGGTCTGCTCTGTTTTTAAAGACTGTCCAATAATGTGAAGCAGAGATTGACCTAAAAGGAATGTACAACACTTTAATTTCATCTGGTGTAGCTTAAGTAGGCATTTAATTTCCATCTACCCATGTATTTTAAAATTGTAACCGAATGTCCTTCCGTGGCCTAGTCAGATGCTCTTCCTATTCTAAAGGAGTGAGAAGTGTAACTTTCAGGTGCAATGCCTTTGCTTATTAATGCTTTTCTTAACATGGTATCAGCTTCTGTGGCTGTGATAGGCTGCTCTTTTTGGTGTTGAAATATCAGGTGTTGTGAATGAGTATCTGCTGAAATGTTTTGAATTACCTGAACCCAATGCACTGGACAAGATGTCAGTGTTTCATCTTTGTACGGTTGAGAATGGAATGATTACTTTGCCAGATTATTTTTCTTCATTGAGGATGCTTGATAAAACATCCTTTTTCCCTATTGTGGACTTCAAATTCTTGACTAACCTGTTATTAAATGGGGCAGTGGATTTTAAAACAAAACCTTCAGCAAATTTGTGTACCAAACTGTGAACTGCTGTGCCATCAGGGTAAACTTCCAATTTTTAAGATAGTACTTCATATTTAGTGGGCGAGTGGTATGTCCTTCTGTTGACCACCCCATTGATAAGTGGAATCTCTGAAGTCTTGAAAGGACCCATTCCTTTGAAAGGGTCCAGGAATTTCTTTCCAAGAGATTGTTTTATCCCTATTGGGTGGTGCTGTAGATGGCTTGGTTTGGATTAATTTTTACCAGCAATTAAATGCTGGGTGAGATTTTGTCACAGTTGGATAAACTTTGGTGTGTGAAATGGCAGTTGGATCAAAAACATCTGCCACTGTAAAAAGTCCAACATGTTTTCATGTCTTGGAATTCTTGATTATTTCCTGACTTGCTGTAGATTGTTCAATCATGGCACTCAACAAAGTATCCGTGTGTTTTTAATCCCATCTGATATCCTTACTGACTGCTTTTGCTTTCCTGAATTTCTGATTATGAAATAACCAAGCATCTCCCACTGTGTAGCATCAGCTTCCCTAATTGTCAGCAGGTATGAGATCAGTTAAGGGTCTCCTTCCATAAGCACAACTGAGTATATTAAGAAACCTGCTACCCAAGTGTCCAGGCTTTTAGTAGCTGTTTAACACTTGTTGACTTACCTAATGCAGCCATAAGATCTTTGGATTCTGATTTGATTGCTTCCATTAATCTTTGTATACTATCAGCATCTAATTCAAATATATCAATGTATTTTCCCTTGATAATTTTATCCTTAACTGCTTTTGGGGTATGGGCAATAAAGTGTGACCCTTGGACAGTTCTGCCTGTTGTAGAATGCTGTAACATGCTGCTCAATGTTGGCACAGAAGATAACATTATTGGGATCCTGTAATCACTGTTCCCTTCTATAAATACCTTCCTTTGTGATTGCATAATGACCCCTTGCCATAATTGACCTCACTTATTATACATTTGTATTGTAACAGGTAATGCTTCTCCCTGATGTACAACTGTAGATCTAAACTCTTTCTCCAAGATCATATCAATTATACAATGACTGGCTATTATTAGTATTCAAAAATGAGCACGCTGATTGGCCAGCCCAACCAGCATGCCTGTTGTAAATACGAGAATATACCAACGGGAAAAGGTCTGGTCCCCTGGACTTTATCCCATTAGTATATCTCACAATTTTCTTCACTTTTCTTTTTTTAAAACAAACAAAAAAAGAAAACAGAAGACCTGAAATAAAGGAGAGAAAGCACAGAAAAAAATAAAATGATAATCAGGTAAGTTCTGCAAAACTATAGAAACTTACCTGATTATCCTTTGATTTTGTCTGTCCCGGCTCTCCCTCATTTGTTAAAAGTCTCCTGGTTTCTTTATTTTTCTTTTTATGTTTTCAATTAAAAAAAAAAAAAAGAAATGGAAATCTTCCTTTCTCCGTTACTTCCTTTGCACAGGACTTATGAACTGCTTAAACGTCGGGACACAAGTCACTTACGCAAGTGCAGTACATCAAAAAAGCCCAAGCATACCACAAAACTGTGAAAGGGCAACACGGAGGCATTATACAAAGACATTATTTAACAAAACTAAGTATTTTTTTTCTTAAATAATGTCATTGTATAATAGCAATAACAGACTCCGTGGTTGTGGTATACTGAAATGTACTCACAGTTGGCTTTATTTAATCACTCGAGCTTCGTCTCATGATTAAACCACACCAACCGTGGGTAAATCTTCAATATACCACACCACGTCATCGGTTATTGCTTAATTAACCTACAATTAAAGCCATCAGGCAATGCCTCGAAAAATTCTTATAAATACTCATCTTTTGTCTGATTTACTAGCACTTCTCCCTTCTATTTTTATCACTACTTTGTGCTTCATTACCTGTTTCTTCAAGAGTGGGTGCGACACTAGCACTTTCTGTTGAACTGTCCAAATTGAGTGTACCATCTAAAGCCTTTTGAGCTTTCTTCCTGCTTTTCTTGGCTGCAGCTTCCATTAACTGGGATGAATCTAGTCTGACTACTGCATGTCCACTCTTGGAACCATTGGGATTATATTAAATTCTGCCTCTAATTCCTGAAATAACTCATCTACCTTCTCAATTGTTTTTGGCCATTGTGAACTTAAGGACTGCAGAGTTAAAGTACTTGCAAAGCAATTACAATAATTCTACAATTGAAATAAAGCAGTTACAAAGTTATTGTCAATTTATTTACTAGCCTAACCTTTTGTGAATTAAATGCCTATGATAGTAGCTAACCCTGGCAGTGCCCATGATTCACAAACAAAAAAAAGATACTGGTAATCGAAGGTATTATTCAACCTTACTTGCAATTGTATTTATTTATTTGTTTGTTTATTTATTTGCTTTTGTTTACTGGGAAAGTCTGTCTGGGAACTGAAATGTTCATTTTCAGTGGAGGCTCCGGGAGAAAAACTCCAAAGCAAGGAGAGACATGCATTTTTGATGATTCAAAATAAAGTTTATCTGTGCCCCTCCAACCTTGAGCAGCTGGCTTACTTATTGCTTGCTCTATTTCTTTTTAATACTAGCATGGCCATGCTGTTTAAGATGATTAACATTAACACCAAATACTCACTGCAGAGGTTTTTGGGTTCACTGATTATTACTAGGTTAGTTGCCTTTTGTAGCTTCATAGATTAGTAGTAGGTTAACTGCCCGCGTGGGCCACTTTAAGCCTAGCTAATCACCCCATGTGAGAATCAAACTCTGCACATTGTGTCTCCAAGGTAAAACACCTTAACCATTATGCCAGCCTCCCACCTTTATACTTTCATCATCTCGTAGTTGTCATTTTAATTTTTTTATTTAGCTCAAAGGGGAGAATACACCCTGTACCTTGTGTCTATGAGGTAAGTGTCTTAACGATTATGCTAATCCTCAAACCGATATACATATATATATATATATATATATATATATATATATATATATATATATAGTTCCCCTTTATAATCTCGAAATACTGAAATCTTGAATTTCAGTATCTCGATACTATAAAGGAGAACGACTCACAATTCCGAAACCTAAAAGCACGAAACACACAATTACGAACATACATATACCATATACCACACAACATACACACCATTCTACCCACACCACACAAAATATACAACTCTACAACACATGTAAGCAGGGGGGCAAGCCCCCATGCAGCCCACATGTGGGGAGCTGTGCCCCTCACCCCCCTACTTATATATATATATATATATATATATATATATATATATATATATATATAACAACTCCGAGATCGCAAAAAAAGAAAAAAAACTCACACCCAGACATTCTACAGTCCCTCACACACACACATCACACATACACAAACACCAGCACATCCAACACTCACACCCATACTTCCACCTCCCTACCCTAACCCACACATACAATTTACAAAAAAACTCACACGCACTCACCTTAAATTCTAGTAACCATCCCAGCCAAACACTTCACGTAATGTAGCATAAATGCATAAGCGCGGATTTGAGATATTCAGATTCTCACTTATGCACTTTCACTATTTTGAAGTTTTGCCTTTATGGTCTCGGGATACTGAAATTTGAGATTTCGAGATTATAAAAGAGAACCATATATGTGTGTGTGTGTGTATATAGATATATATATATATATATATATATATATATATATACATACACACACACACACACACACACACACACACACACACACACACACACACACACATATACACACACACACACAAAATTATTTTTCATTTATTTATTTTTTTTTGCTGCTTTAGCTTTGAGGGGCAGGGGAGAGAGGGAATACATTAAGATAAATGTTTTTGTGCTGTTTCTTAAATAGGTCTCTTTCTCTCCTTTACCCTATAAAGTTTTCTTTTTTTCTATTATTTTTTTAAGGTGATTTAATTCATTAACCTGCTCATAGTTCTTAACCATTCATGGACAAGTCTCGACAGCATCAGGGATAAATTCAAAAGTAATCAGAGAAATCTGGTGCTCTTGTAAAATATTAGTGGTGTTAACTTGAGACATTAATAGAATAAGATAATATGACATAATATACATTTTCTGAAGTAAACAAGGCTGTATTTATTTCATTATTCTTAAATGCAATTCACCAGTTTTTTCTTCAAAAGTCACTAATTTTAGGAGTGATTACAGGGGACAGAGATAAAATAATTCTGAGTCAGAATTCAAGGAAAACTGCTGTATTCCTTACCTTGGCTTTGGAATCACTCTGGCAATTTTACATCAAACTGAGGAAACAACTTTAATGGAGTGTGAACAAGCCAGCTGTTGAGAGACTGCAGGACTGCAGTTACACTCATTTAAGTGTTAATTTTTCTTTTTTTTTTTTTTTTTTTTAGTATTATAGACTTACCCTGATGGTCGCTAGCTATTGTTTCAACTTACCCTAATGGTCATTAGCTATTGTTTCAACTAACATAACAACACCTGCTGCAACCACTTTTAAAACCTGCAGGCTGACACTTTCTTTTGGATGATTTAATGGTGATATTTCATAAAGCCAATCACTTAAATGGCTTCACAATATCAGATGTATTCTTAAACAGCTGGCAGCTCCCCTAAACCAGATGACGCCGCTCAGTTACTATGACAACTGTGTTTGCTTGCCAAATGCTCAGTTACAACAAGCTTCACATATCTCTGAAATTTTTGCAGAAGCTATCCAGTCCTTATACCGGCAGTGTCTATCGTTTTCTCTTGCCTGTTCTGTGTGCATCCTTAACTTTATCACTGTTACCATCTCGCAGCGATCATCTCCATTGCCTTACTACTATCCCTGGTTTCACAGAACATCATTGATTCTGCCTCATAATCTTGCCTCATTCATCTATAAACTTTTTTAATTTTCTGGTAAATTACCAAGGATTATATTTAGTCAATAACACTAGACAATAACATTTCATGCTTCTTCTTGTTCAGAAAAAAATGCATGCTGATGCAAAATCTGTTGTTCTATTAACTTTTTACGTGAATTAGAGAAATATCTTAAAAGTATCCCGAGTTTTTGCGCTTTGTCTTTTCATTCTTTTTTACTTTGTCCAGAAATTTTGAGCAAAGAAATTGATATGTACGTATTTTCCCTCCTGTTCCATTCACTGTTGTCATATTAAGGCATTCCCTCTACTTTTCTTCCCTGTTTGCTTTTGATTTGCATCACAAACACTTGTTCACACCTGTTACAATTACTTTATTATTAATAGATTGCTCCACATGGCAGGCCTTTTTAGCTGCATCATTCTTGCTCTTCCTTCCCTTTAACTCACCCAGCCTTGTACTTAACTTTATTATACCTACCATTTTATCGCCTGTCCTCATAGTCCTGCTTAACTGTCTTCCTTTTTCTTCTTTTGTATTTTCTACACTCATGATTTCATTTCATTACTTTGCATATTATTTTTGTTTTACATTCACTCTGGTCTTTATTGTTCTTTTCCTATCCGTATGCACATATTGGACCTGGCCCTATCAAGTCTGCTAACATTAACTCTCACTATTCTAGCTTTACTTTTTCACTGTCTCCATCTCACAGCAACCATCTCTTATGCTTTTCAACTATCCTTTATTTATTCCCCTATACATTTTTTGATTTTCTGGTAAATTACTAAGGATTTTAGTTAGCCAATAATATTAGACAATAAACTTTCATACTTTTTTTGTTGAAAAAAATGTATTTTGATGCTGAGACCAGTTGGTATAATGGTTAAGGTCTTCACCTCCTATGCACAAAGTACAAGGTTTGATCTTGACCTTTGGCTGATGCCTGCTTGGAGTTTTGTATGTTCTGTGTGTTTCTCTGTGGGGTTTCTTTCACCTCTGTAAAACATGCTGACTATTTCCATTTCAAACTCACTCCAGAATAGAGCTGTGGGCATCAGCGCAGACATTATAGGGGGAAGAGTGGTGTAGACAAACTGATTTGGGCATCTACTGTAGTGTGTACCATCCTAAAGATAGGAGGACACAGATCACAGACTGTGTGCAATGGCAGAGCTAGCCTCTTGATGGTATACAAATATGGCTCTAGCTCATGGGTATTTAAAGATGATAAGCGAGTTAAGAATCTGACCTACTTCAACCTACACCAGGGACCCAGTGAGAGAGGTGTATGTGCCCCTATTGGCCAGTGTGTGCCTACGATAAAGCTGGTGTTCAGTTGCCCAGCTTTGAGTAAAGGTGGCAGTTCTCATATCCAGCAATAGCTGGATGTAAAACATGACGTAAATTGCTGCGCTCGATCTAGGTTCACTGACAGGATGCAGTTTGGAAGTAAATGACATGATAGAAAGGAAGAGGATGGAGATCCTGTGTATCCTGGAGACAAGGTATAAGGGCAAGGCAGCAAAGACACTTTGCTTGGGATCTGGAGTCTACTAGTCAGGTGGAGGACAGACTAGAAATGGTGTGGGATTAATGATGATGAAGAAACTTCAGAAGGCAGTGAAGGTTGCATCAGAATTAGTGACAGACTGGAACTCCATAGGTTCATGGGATCATAGGTACTAGGCTATCGGCCCAAGGGCCTAAGTAAGCCTAGCCAACAAGGTTCCCTGGCTTTTGCCACCTAAGAAAGTCATTTTGGAGTTTTTCTCCCCGGGCCTCCACTGAAAATGGGTACTTCTTGGCCCAGTGGACTTCCCCGGTAATCAAACTGAAATAAATAAAATAAATAAATAAATTTTCCTGTGCCCCTGTTAAGCAGAGCCACAGAAGTGATCCCTGGGGTGAATGTCCTATTTCCCATCTGCTCATCAAAATTTCTTTAGGTGTAGCATGCCTAACAGCTCTGGGTTGGACATAGCTTTGTATGTTAGGCAGATATCACCTCGGAGTAGGCGATATGCTATGGAGTAAAGCTGGAGTGTTTTTCAGATGGGCAGCATAGGGTATCTGTTTGAGGCCGGTAATCCTCTTGGTGAGGTATTTCTGTGACCTTTCCAGCTGTTGTAGATGTCTTGTGAGGTACATTCCAAAAGGGCCGTTGTTCTCTATAATGGGTCTAATGAGTGATGTGTACAGGGGAACAATGACCTCTTTTTTCCTGGATGAGAACCCTTTCATGATGAGGTGTTCCTGACTACTGTGGCGATGTGATTATCAAAGGAAAGACTACTATCCACCTGGGTCCCAAGGTCTCTTACCACACATTCAGCATTAAGTAGACTGCTGCCTATGTAGTAGTTCATGGGTACAGAGTTTTTACGAAAGGGGATGACAATACACTTTTTGGCATTGAGCTTGAGGCTATGGCTCTGACACCAGGCATCTGTCTCAGTGAGGACCTTCTGTAGGATGTCCACTTCGTTTGGGGACTTGACTATGGCTCCCAGTTTGCAGTCATCTGAGAACTACATTATTCAGAGACCTTCTGTGTTAGCCTGTACTTTAGAGAAGTAGATACCAAACAGGAGAGGACACAGGACTGAACCCTTTGGTACTCCACTTGTCACTGGTTTGAAGTCAGATTTGGAATCTGCAACTTTTACAGTGTGGGTTCTGTCAGTGAGCCAGTTTGAAACCCATCTTGTGACGTAGGTATTTATACTTAATTTACTGAGTTTATCTATAATTCCAGAATGGGGGATGGTGTCAAAAGCCTTGGCAAGGTCAAGGCTGTGTGAACCATCTTACCCTCATATACACCTTTGGTGACTGCCTCAAGGAAGTCGATCAGGTTCAGGAGGCATGATCTGCCTTTCACAATCCGGAACTGGGTGGGGTTCAGAGTTTGGAGGTTACCAATGTCTTTGTTTATAAGTTCCATGATGATACATTCCATGGCCTTACAGACCAGGCTCATCAGGCTAATAGGGTGATAGTTCCCAGGGTCCGTGGTGGCTCCCCCTTTGTGGAGTGGGATAACTGTTGCTGTGCACCATTCAGTAGGCACAAAGCCTGACATGAGGCTATGATTAAACATGGTATTTAGATAGGGAGCCAGTTTGTTCTGAAGTTCATGTAAAATGCAGCCTGGGATGTTGTCCGGTCCCATGGATGTTGTGTTCTTGGCTTTAGAGAGTGCAGTTTTTACCTGCATGGTTGTGATTGCAGGGACCCTGCATTCTTCCAGAATAGATAAGGGCACTTTAGGTGAGGGGGGGGGGTAAAGTTAGCACTGAGCCTGTCTGCAAGGATGTTGGCAATATCAGTTGGTTCTGTAATTTTCATGCCATTGTGCTGTAACCCAGAGCAGATCTGGGTGTTGCCATTGAGATTCTTGACATACCTATAGAATGCTTTGTGATTGTCTTTAGAATCAGTGGTGATTTTGTTTTTGTAGCTAGCTTTGGAGAATTTTATGAGGGAACTCAGCTTCTTACTGAGGCTGACCAGGGAGTTCCTCCACTCATGGGATTTTACTCTCTTTTGCAACAGTTTCTTCCTTCTGTTGTAGAGTTTGTTTATGGCAGGGGACCACCAGATTGGCGTCCTTTTTTTGGAGGATAGCGTCTTGGTTCTGTTTGGAATAGCACAATCCATGCACTTGTGTAAGTGCTTATAGAGTGCATTTGTGTAGGATTCAGCAGTTGTAGCTGTATTGTGTCATGAAGT
The DNA here is from genome assembly GCF_019279795.1 of Protopterus annectens. Lineage (NCBI taxonomy): Eukaryota > Metazoa > Chordata > Ceratodontiformes > Protopteridae > Protopterus > Protopterus annectens. Next base: position 464,560,416 of record NC_056746.1, read on the forward strand.
TCACCACTTCTGTCTTAAGAAGCATGAAGTTAGCTTTGGAAAAGTTTTTTACAGTGGTTCCCTTAATGAGGGGTGGGGGCAGGATGAGGATATCTAGGGTGATTAGCTTATGGTCAGATCTGACCAACGAGAAATTGACTTCAAGTGTGGAACACTGGTCACTCATGTTGGTAATGACTAGGTCTAAGATATTGTTGCCCCTGGTGGGGGTGTGGATAAGTTTATCCAGGGCATTGGAATTTATGAATTCCACAGAAAGCATTGAGCAAAGGAGTTGGCACATGAGTAGTTTTCCCAGTTAATGGTGGGGTAGTTGAAATCGCCCATTATTAGGGTGTTAGGTTGTACCCTAATATTTTACAGTGTATCAAGAAATGAGGAGTGGGAATCCTGGGGGATGGTGGGGGATCTGTAGCAAGCTGCAATTTGGATTGCAGTTTTGCCCAGAGTTAGTTGCACTTGGATAATCTCGGATGCATTATGCTGAGCAGCTAGCCTGGAGGTGTGGATATCCTTAATGAATATGGACACACCTCCGCCTTTAATGTTCCCGTCCAGGTTAGATGGCCGAAAGGTGTGGTCCAGTTTCATGATAGGGCAGTATAATCACAGCCTATGACTTTATGCCATGATAGTAAGACAGCAGTCGCAGGACCTACTACATAATTCAGGACAACTTGAATTAGTGTTGATAATGGGTGACCTGAATGCGCATATCAGGACAGACAGAACAAGATATGAGGACTGCTTCTGTCCACATGGGACAAACCATTCTAGACTTATGTTTGCTAAAAGCTTGATAGTAGCTAACACATGGCTCAGCGAGGGAGGCAATCACAAAATCACATACAGCAGTGGCCAACATGCAACTCAGATAAACTCTGTACTACTAAGGAAAGGGCTCTGGAATAGAATCAATGATTGCAAAGTCATCCCCAGCAAAACAGTCGCCCAGAGTATAAACTACTGATTGCCACAATTAGCTGTAAGCAGTGGTCAGATAAGGCTCTATGGTCAAATCCTGACCTGGAAGTTGACTGGAGAGAACGCACAACAGTTCAAGCCACTTAAGAAAAGGAAACAGGTGGAGTTGAAGAAGAATGGCAGGTCCTCAAAACAGCATGTGTGATGACTACAGAACAAATATGCAGCCATGCCAGGTATGGAAATAAGATAGATAAGGAAAGCTGGTGGTCGAATGCAGAGGTTCACAAAGTCATCAAAAGAAAGATGGAGTGCAGAAAAATGTGGGAGATAGAAAAGATGGACCAGGCTAGAAAAGAATACTGGCTGGCTAACAAAGCAAGGCATTAGAGGCACTCCACCAGCTTCTGGAAAGTAATTCAACAGATTGCACATATAACCTTAATCAGTTTGCAGGGCAAAGGCAGAAAGATAAAGAAGATAGTTAGACACCCTTTGTAAGGGATGCCAGTGGAAGGAGTAGTCCCAGAAGCTTCTGAATGAAGAAATTCCCACAGAAGCTGCACTGTCCCAGACACAACCTACAATGAGAGAAAAAGAGGAGCCCACCCTAGGAGAAGTAAAAATAGCACAAAGGGGGATGAAGTCAGGGAAAGCAGCAGGCTCAGGTGAGGGCACAGCAGACATGATCAAGATGCTCAGTGATGGAGGAGAGCAATGGCTGCTGAGAGTACTTATAGCAGTGTGGAGAGAAAGGTGTATCCTAGATAACTGGAGAATAAGCATACTCGTGCCAGTATACAAGAACAAAGGGGGCATCCACAATTGTAGGCAGTACAGAGGTTTCACACTCTATCACACTGCATGAAAGTTCTGGTGAGGGCATACCTCTCAACTGTATAGATTTTCACAGACTGTCCAGATTTTTGCCTCATATGTTTGGTATGTGTCTCATAAAATTGTGATTTTTTCTGGTAAATCACTGTCAAATCATTAAGGACTGAGTTCAGAAAATAATGACAGACATTTGAGATTTAGACTTTATACCCTTCAGAAAAATCATGCTAATGCAAAATCTGTTATTCTGTCAACTTTTTAAGTTTGTAAGTGCAGTATTTAAAAGCTGCTCCTATTTTTGGGCCTTTGCCCCCCCCCCCCCCCATTATTTATGACTTTGTCCAGATTTCTTGCTCTAAGAAGTTAAGAGGTATCGGAGAGGGTGATTAATAAATGGTTATGCAGAGTAGTAGAAAGTAAGATGGGAGATGAGCAGTTCAGATTCAGATCAGGATGCAGCACAACTGACCCAGTATTTGCAGTGAGACAGATAGTTGAGAAGAAGCTAGAGATCTAATGTACAAAGATCCAATGACTCAAGTACGAACGGTGTCTGGTCTCTGAGAGGAATTCCCAGTGGGAGTGGGTATTCATCAGGGTTCAGCTCTGAGCCCACTGCTGTTCATACTGGTGATGCACTACATTAGCAAACAGGTCAGAGTGGACATATCAACAAAGTTTCTGTTTGCAGACAATGTGACATTACAGGCAGACTCTGAGTAAGAACTTTAGCAAAGGATAATGGAATGGCATGTAAAACTGAAAGCACATAGGATGAAACTAAGTACAGATAAGACAGTGGAAATGGCAGCAAATTGGGGGAATCAGAAGAAGCTGAGAATTGAATAGAAGAGAAGACAGTGGAACAGATTAACAGCTTTGTGTACCTGGGAGGGCTGGATGATGAGAAGGGAGCTCTGAATGGGGAGGTCAAAATTAGAATCAGAGGGGCTACAGCCAACTGGCAAGGAGTGTTGGGTGTAGTGTATGACAGAATGCCAAAGAAGCTGAAAAGTAAGGTGTACAAAACAGTGGAGTGACCAGTACTACTGAATGGTACAGAAACCTGGGCAGTAAAGGCAGAACAGTTGATGTCTGAAATACCTGGCATGATGCACACTGTGGAACAGACTAAGAAATGAGGACATAAGAGCAAAGGGCAAAATATCTCCAATAGCATTAAAAGTCAAAGAGAACAGATTACATGCATTCCGGTACATGTGCAACAAAGCAGAAGGCAATCTGGTGAAGAAGATTTAGGACAGACAGGAAGAAGCAAGAGGAAATGAGGGCACCCAACAAAGAAGTGGATGGACTGTGTGAGAGAAGGCCTGCAACAGTCAGGCATGAGCATTAAAGAAGGTAAGAAAATAGCATTGAATAGAGAGAGAGAGAGAGAGAGAGAGAGAGAGATGGTGACAGTTGGCATGGCACCTGACCCCATGTAGAAAATGTGAAAAAGGGGCGTTAAAGATGATTGTAGCTCCTTTACTATTTTCAGTTTCCATGCTTTCTATTCAAAGGGTGAGATATGAAAAATATTTTTGTATAGCCACCAGGTAACTGCTGGGTCTAGCATTCTGCTTGAAGGAGACCACTTTCAAATGCTATACTCATGCCCATTGGCATGTTTTCTGAATTGTTTGTCAAGCAAGTATGCTTTTTTCAGCCAAAGAACTACATATGAGTATATTCTCAGCACTCCTAGATATACCAGTAAGCAACAGTAGCCAAATGAACCTCCCAACACTGGCAAAAATAAATTGAAACCTTCAGGTTTGTGTGCTATAAAACTGCATCTAGCATTTAGATGAAAAAAAAACAGCACTGAAATAAAATGCTTTAACTGTTATGTTACTGCACTTAAATTACAAGTTGCCGCAATCAAAAATAATAATAATAGTTGTATTAATAACTGCCGTAAGGCCATCTGAGAAAAGTTCCTCACTTACCATTTGAGAGATTATACCAAACCATTTTTAAAATGCAAATATGACAATGATGTGTGGTCTTCAGTGTTTGTCTGTTTAGCATGTTTTGACTAATTCCCCATGGCATCAGCTGCCATGCTGCATAGAAGAAGACAAAATCTAATTTAGTAAAAACTGGGTATTTTATAGTCCTTGCTGTCTTTTCTTCTTGTTTAATAAAATTGTGATTATGGTGACCGTTTTTTTTATAAAGGTTGCAGTTTTAATTGTGTGGTTGCTACCCAAGGAAACCAGAGGTGAAAGCTTGTGCGTGTAATTCAATAAACATTTTAACTGGTTCTAATAGGAGAATAATTGCATTTTTCATTTTAACATAAATACACAAGGGACAGTTTCTAGAAGAAATCTGTACTAACTTTGGCACACTAAGACTGGTCCTCAGCAGAATTAAGAGTATAGATGAGTCCATAAAATCCAGGCAATAGGTATGTATTACAATGAGGAAATGTGTACTAGAACTGTGACACAGATGAACCTACATCTATTTCCACCACAACATGTCTGTGCCATATGTAAATTAAATATTGACAAAAATCTAATTGTGAAGCATGTCATTATATCCAGGCATATATATAGTGGAGGCCATTTACAGTTTGGAAAAAATGCTTCCTTTTGTGGAAAACATAGTATAATGGAGAATAATGCAGCACCCCAGTAATGAGCTATAGCAGGTGTGGATACTTCAGATCTTTAATGAGGAAGACCTGCAAATGTGTCCAATAGTCAGAAGACAATCAGTCCAGCAGTGAGCCAGGACAACTCTATGTCCAGGAAATTAAAGATATACACAGGTTAGACTGAGAGCTAGTGCAGATTGTCCTTGGGATGTGTGTACCTCTCATTTTTTTCACATAGTTTATGGGGTAAATCCATCCCAGTAGAAATTATGATGTGCCAGTGTCTTGCTATACTGGATGCTATTCCAAAACAGGATTGTTGAGTACTAGTAATTAGGGCAATCTCTTCAACTAAATAATTTTAGCTCTAAAAATAAAACAAATCCAGATCCAAATCCTCCTTCAAAGAGATTGAATCCAGATGATTCCTTTTATATGTTTTACTGGGAAAAACACTTTTGTACTTGCAGACCTCTTGTAGTGCCCTATAAACCACTCTTTCAGAACTGCACTCACCCCAAAATTCTGCTATGGTACTCCTGGTCAGTGCTCGGGCAAGTGAAGTGGTCAACTCAGGAGGCTACAAAACCAGCATTTCTGAACTCCACACCTATAGGTGGTTTACCAGGCAAAGTGTCTGAAATGTAAAAGTTTTTATGTGGGGAAGACTATTACACAACATTTATCAGACATCAGACTGAAAATCCACACTAATGCACTTGCACAACACAGCATGGACAAGGGAGGACACTCCACTTTCAATTTTCATATCCTAGACTGTGTTGAATTTATACCCCTGGATGGCTACAAAAGTGCATTCCTGCAAAATAAAGTAAATTAGAATGGCAAGCTGAACACCAGCTGTTCTATTAAAAAATGTCCCACAAACTATTCCACATGAAAAACGTCATGGCACCTACTAGAGATGTGCACACTAATTCAAATTTCCACCATAGAATGACATCTGGAATCAAGTTTACTATATGTGGATTTATATCATCAGGTTTTACTCCTATATCATTGGTTTATCTTCCCTACAACTGCTTGAGATGCTTCTCTGGAATTCTGCTAGACAATTGTACTGTATGTGGGTTCACATCATCATTATTTTTACTCCTGTATTATTGCTTTATCCTCCGTATAAATGCTTGGGACCCTTCTTCGGAATTCTGCTAGCGTCAAACTGAAAGTCAGTTTTCTGCTAGAGTGTCAGATTAGAAGTCAATTTTATTATAACTTTATAGTGCATTCTCATAAAACAGTATCTTCCCTACTACAGCCTGAAATAACATTATTAATACCAACTCTGGTAAGTGCAGCATTTTGAACTCACTTCTACTCAATCTGACCACTGCATGATTCATAGATTAACTCGGCATCTGAGGAAGCTTGCAACAAGCAAGCAAAAGCAGTACTAGGTTAATGGAACCCACCAAACTGGCTCTGTTAAATGATAAGTGCGGCTGTTGTTTTGTTGTTCTGGCAGTTTAAAAGTATTTTAGATATTGAATAGATCTTAACATCTATAATCAAAAATATGAAAGTGAAAATAAAAATAAAGAGCGCTGTGTAATCGGGCCCCATAAAACTATGATAGAAAGGACCACAATCAAATATTAGCAGCATAAAAGCAAGTTTACACCTTCCTTACATCAAAAATTATGGTGAATGTTTTCAAAGCAGAAAAATATAATCAAGATGCAATAACCTGAAACTAACACCTGATTACAGGTCCAAGGGGCAAGTGATTTGTTAAAAAAACAACAAAAAGATAAATGGAAGCTCCCAACAGAGTGACCACCTCTCGGCTGGTAAATAAAGAGAAAATGCAAATACTGAATAAATAGCCAGAGAGGTGACCACGGAGTCTATTAAATGCCAGATTATTCTTCTCTCCAGATAGGGATGATAGTTAAATAATCCAAGCAAAGAAATACTGTTGAACGTAGTAGCTGAACAAAAGTAAAATGGATTGTTTTGCATGCTTTGATGCTAGCCAAAAGTGCTCTTTGCAACACCTGCATTGTGTCCAGAACTGACTCTTTCTGCAATTCATATTGAGTTACCTATATTGGTAGCATATCTAAATATGACAGAAAATTCTTTTTTATGAGATCCATTGCTCCTGCGCCTGCTGGAACTGCTTGGGTATCCTTCTTCCATATTGCCTTCATTTTTCCCTTCAACTTCAAATTCTGGTACTTTTATGATTGTATGTCCCTCTGTTTGTAAAATGCTGCAGTCACTGGGTGTAGCAGTTTCAATGATCAATATTACTTTTGTCTTCTTTTCATGGACTATAATATCTAGTTTTCTTGCACGTTTTTTTTGAACTATTGGTAATGGGTGATCCCATGTGATATAAACTTCATCATTCTCTATAATGCTTTCTGGTCAAGTTTCCAATGCTTCTCAGCGACTTCAGTACTGTAATGGTTGCACAATTTCCAATGCAACAGTCTTGCCACATTACTATGCCTTTCAGTATACATGTCCTCTGCCAATAGTGCATCACACCCAGCAACAATATGTGCAGCTGTTTCCAGTTCTGTTTTATAGAACCTGCACTAGTCTGTTTCACCTACATGTTCAATCAACTTTGTAAACCACCACGTATGTAGTCTGCTATCCTGAGCCACCAATATTAATCTTTCACCTTTTGGTTTAAATTTACTTCTCCTTAACCATTCTTGCATTAGATCCTGATTGGCAGAAGGTTATTCCAAGACTTTTCTGTACCTGCTACTATATGTATACCTTTTCTACATTACTTGCTTTCTCATCTGATTCTTCTCCTTATATTCTTTCTTTTGTTTGTTTTGGCACATTCAGTTGCTGCCTGATTTTTGTCTACTTTTGGTTTGATTTCCATTCCTGCTTGACACCAATATGCTTCTGCTAGACTAAGCAGGGAAGTAATCTCAAACTTGTTCTCATGTTTTAAAACTTTCACTATATTTGGATCTAGTGAAGTCAGCAAATATGTATACAGTCCTATGATTGCAGGCCTATACCTCCTTCAGTATGAAAAATACATAGTCTTGGTATACAATAATTTTTTTATATCATTGATAAGCATGAAGCATTTTTTCTTGGTTTCCTGTCCAACTGATCCAATACCTTTTGGGGCAAGTTAATCACCCCAAAACTGCAAGTTAGAACAGGAAGAGCAAATTGGTTTACAGCTTGGACTTTATTCTTATATGTCAGGTTGTTTCAGTATTAATTTTATTTATTATTGTACACATTTGTGGCGACCGTGATGGTGCAGCGGTTAGCATTGCTGCCTCACAATGAGAGGTTCTCCGGTTTTATCCTTGGCTAGGGTGCCTTCTGTGCGGAGTCTGCATGTCCTCCCTGTGGTTGTGTAGGTTTCCTCCAGGTGCTCTGGTTTCTTTCCACATCCCAAAGACATGCTGTAGGTGGATTGGACATTCTAAATTGGCCGTGTGTACGTGTGTGCCTTCTGTGGAAGGTTGGACACTTGGCTGGCAACTTGACACTGTAAAACTCCACTGCTAATCATGAGCGGAAAAGGTGATATGCTGTGGTAACCCCTAAATGGGAAAAGCTGAAAGAAGAATTATTGTACACATTTGTTTGTGTTTTTGTATCGATCATTCATCAATTCCCAAATATTTATGCACTCCCTCCTGTTCAAGTTCTTTTATGTCACATTCCTGTCCCAGACTGATATTTTCCTGGTGCTGCAGCTTTCCTGCTTTAAATGTTGTTTTTTGCACATTTATAAAGACCAAATAACACTCTTATACCATCTGAGAAGGTTTTGACTACTTGTCGTTGTGCTTTCAGTTCATTACCTGATGAACTATGCAGTTTTAAATTATCTAGAAAAAGAAGATGAGAAGTCTTTACATTTTGTTGTTTTCTGGGAGCCAAGCTGTAACCATGACCTAATTTGTTAAATAGACAGCGTACAAAGATGCAGCAGTAACAAAGAGTCAACCCTGGAATGCCCCTCTTTGAATTTTTATCCCTGGGATAATAATTTGTCCTTTATCATGGCTTGGCTGCAAAGAGGTTTGCCACTGCTTCATGGTCACTGTAATATAACTGATCAACAGGGGTTATATCTTATACATCAGTAAGCACACCTTTGTCCATAAATATGGGATGCTGTAAAATGCTTTTTTTTGCAATCTGTCCATACCATACTTAAATTTTCCCGTTTTTACAGTTCTCCATTACGACTTTATTTAATAACAAATGAACCTTTGCTCCATATGACTTTCTTTTGTTACCCTTTTGTTCTATTGACATGATTGAGTTTTCTTCTAAATGACTATAAGTTCTGTTAGCATCAGTTTCAGTATATAGTTTATACATCATAAGAGGGCAAATTATTGGTCTATAGTTTTTAGGATAGCTTGCAAGTTCACTCTTTAGGAGTAGTTTAATTTTTCCCATTGTTATCGGGTTGGTGTCTCTTCGGGATGGCCATATAAGTAGTTCTTACTCATGGCTAAATCTTCATGTAAAAATTTTAATATTTGTATATAGAAGTTAGGTACTGCATCTGGACCTGGGGTTTTCCAATTAGGAGCGCTTCTTAATTTTGTTTCAATTTCTATGGCCATTACTTCATCCCACTTCATATCCTGTACGTTTAAACTTAATACTGATTCTTTTGCTTCTTCTATCCATTCAGCATCTGTCTTATGATCCACAGAGTGTTCATAGATATATCTCCAATGTTTATTTCTTTTCTTTTTTTTTTTGGTAGTGTTTGTATTTGTTTTGCTTTGTTTCTAAATCCTCTATAAAACTTTATTGGGTCATCAATGAATTGCTTATCTTATAATTTTCTCTTTTTTTTTGTTTTTTTTCCTCACAAAACGTATTAGGTTTTCAAATTATCAAACAAAACTATTTACAAATACAATTCAAAAGAAAAAAACTATGGGAGGAATTTAATAAAGCCTACACAGTGTTTTTTACCATGTAGGTATCACGCCATGCTACTTACATGAAAGCAAGCAGGTATTAGATTCATTAAACACTGTTGAGTAGCATGCATGCACATGCCAAGACGGGAAGTTCGATGGCATGCAAATTACCTCATATGCAGATGAATTTCATGCAAATGAGTCAGGTAGAGTGATCCAACAAGCAGAAAGGCAGCTTTTCAGACCCCGAGTCAGTGTCTGCAGTGTACATGGAAAAATTCCATGTACAGGAGTGTAGACAGACAAAAGAGGCTGTCAAAATGTAAATATGTGGACAAAAATGGCAAACCACATACAGATATGAGCAAAACTATCCTCCCATGTGTATGAAAAATTAAAGGAAATAAGTTAAATTAATTTCATTTTTTTTAATAATCTGGGCATGTTTGCAGGGCACATTGCAGTGTGCAAACATGCCTTAAAAAATGGGAAAACAATTAATATTATGTGACATAAATGTATTACAAGACCTTGTGTGGAGCATCTACAATGGTGCATTGGTGCTGTTGCTAACATGGCAGGCTTAAGAAGTGTGTAGTTTCCAGACTGTGAGCACAGATGCCTATGCAAATGAGGTGGAGTTATGGAATAACATAAAGGGGTAATTGTGTCCGCATATCCCCTTCATGTAGGCAGAGAACCATGTTGGTGTTTACACAGGAGGTAGCTGACATCAGGGGAGGGAGTCTCCAATGACGTCTAAGCTTACTTCAGTTAAGTTGCACCTGTTTGCGCGTTGCACCACTGTGCTGAGCATGTCCTTTCGTGGGGGAGGCGTGTGCACTAACTTCTAAGCTTTGATTAGCCAAGGGGCACATGTTTCCACGTGTTTGTATGGCACACCACTATGCTGAGCATGGAAGTCTGTGTGGAGTATGCACACTAAGTGTTAAGCTTTGTTTACCTATGGGGCATGCATTTGCATGGTGCTCCACAGTGCTGAGTGTATCTAAAAGCTAATGCCATATTAATTAGTTCTGACCCCTGTTTAACTTAAACTAGGGCCATTAAATGATGTTAATGATATACTAGGAAGTTGGAATGCATCATAGGTAGCCAATTACACAGTCAACACCTACAGCAGAGCACTATAAAGTATGCATACACCCTACAACATGATTTTCCCCATACTCTGCAGCATTGAAGTACACACTTGAGAATTTTTAGTGAGAGAATGCTAGGGGCTGCTGCAGGTCTGCTACATTTGTATGTACTAGATGCTGAAGTCAGTGCTGCTGCTGCTACTGACAGTAGGCCTAGACAGAGAAGGAGAAGAGTGTTCAGGCCCAGGGTAACCTTCCAGGAGCTACATAAGCTGGAGATTGTGGAGCACTATAGGGTGGACAGGGACATGCTACAAGAACTCACTTAGCTCTGCTGCCTTCATCTCAAACCCAGAGCAAACAGCAGGGAACCCATCCCAGTGGAAACAAAGGTATGTGTAGCCCTTAGGATACTAGCTACAGGTACATTCCAAAGAACAGCTGGGGACATAATGGGAGTCTGACAGGCATCAGCATCCAAGGTACTCCACAAGTTCCTGGATGCCATGCTACCACATGCCAGTGAGCACATTTCTTTTCCCCTCAGCCCTGAGGTGAGGGCCAGCAATATGCAGCACTTCTACCATGTAGAACACTACCCAGAGGTACTGGGTGCCATAGATTACACTCATGTACACATCAGGTCACCACCCAGTGAGGAGGGTGGAATCTATGTCAAATGCAAGGGGTACCACTCCATCAGCTGCTAGGTCATGTGTAATGCCCATGGGATTATGATGAATGTATGTGCTGGCATCCCTGGCAGTTATGACAACTCTCATATCTGGCATGTAGCACAGCTGTACCAGAAGTTTGCTAGGCAGGACATACCACATGGCCATTTACTGGGGAATGCTGGCTACGCACTGGAACCATGGATGATGACACCCATCAGAAATGCACACACCCATGGAAGCACACCATAATGAGGCACACGTACAAACTAGGAACATCATAGAGCATGTGTTTGCACTTCTGAAGTCAGGGTTTCGGTGCTTCGATATATCTGGTGGAGCCCTGCAGTACTCTCCAGCCACATGTGCACATAAGTTCACAGTATGTGCCATGCTACACAATATGATCCTGCTGAAACAGCTGCAGCAGGATCAGCAAAGAGAAGGGATACACAACCCCCCACCAGTGCCTAGGTCACTACAGGCACAGTCACAGGATAACTCAGATGAGGAACCCCCCTGTTGATGTCCCTGTAGGCAGACATAGGCATACCCAGTCTATACATCTAAGTACAAACAGCCACATATGGCCATACTGGCAACTGTAGCTACATAGTTAGGATAATAACAGTTATCTCACTGCTAGGATGCTAGATGCAGATAATGGTACAAAACAATATCACTCTGCAGACCACAGATGCTGTTCAACACAAGCATAGTTTGTGTAATGCACAAGTACTGTGCCTACAATCACGTAAACAGCAGACTTAACCTGTGGTGCATGCAATAAGTACTGTGATCTATAGTGTATAAGACTAGATAGGTAGGGATTCCAGTCTCACTCCAGGCCACTTGGTGCACATGTGCGTGTGTGTGTATCCCCATGAAAAACAACTGGCATGCCCTCATGTGCTATCCACCTGCAATGGTTATGCATGTTTTGGCCCTGTAACGTGCTGCTGGCTTCCAAACTGCCCTCTTCTACAAGGCCTGATGATGTCATCCACCTTAAGACTACCATCTGACAGGTGTAGTATCAAACTTAAGCTACGGTGCATGCAATAAGTACTGTGAACTATAGTGTGTAAAACTAGATAGGTAGGGGTTTCAATCTCACTCCAGGCTATTTCGTGTGTGTGTGTGTGTTCATATGGCATAAATATGATCACCTTGGTAAGTTAGAAATAGTTAGGGTTTTGCAGTATTTTCTTTGTAGTGTGTGATGTGCCCCCCCCAAAGGACTGACCACAACAAGGCCTGCTGATTTCATCAAGCATATGTCTTAAACTAATAGTACTAGCAGACATGATGTCTGTTGCTTGCATCATGTACTATGATCTGTAGTGTGTACCATTACATAGGTAAGTCTTCTCATCTACATACAGCCAACTTGCACTACCTGTGTGCCTTGGCATGCCCTGTACACAGTGATTGGAAGTAGTGCTAGCCACAATATAGCCATATTTGTGTGTGAGCCTGATAGAGCATTTTACATGATTTTATGGGATCATAGGACATTTGAACTTCACTAGCTTAATGGCCATAAAACCCTCACAATCATAGGCATCTTTATACCTATAGTTACAGGACCAGCACATATCCCCCAGTCAAAGAGGGACACAGTTAGATACTCTGTATTCACATGATTTCACAAAAACAAGTTTGAAGAAAGAACACACCAAGCCACAATGAATTATGCTAGCGCTTTCGTTTACTAAGATAAGCAAACTCATCAGACAATAAAAAGTAAACCAAAGGGATTCTTAAATTTCCCAAATTGCATGACATCATCATACCAATTTACAAATTTTCAAACCCTGCCTCCATTTAAAAAGATAAGTACAAAAAGTTATCTTAACTTATTAAACCTATCCTAACATACACATTTAGGTATAAGCAACATAATACAGATAAAAATATATATAAAAAAATATGTAAATGTAAACATACACAAATCATGTCTACTGGATTAGATAAACTTACAGGTGAAAACATCCATAAATTCATTATATGCCTAACTAAACCATCAATACATAATGAAATTTCACTCCAATTCAAAAAAAAAAAACAAAGAAGGACCCAGCAATTAATACACTGCTGAAGTTAAATTGAATATGTAAAAAAAATTAGAATATTGCTAATACTGATAGTCCTAGTGATACTGTAGCATTGACAAAAGACCACCTACGAAGTGATTTTAGCTTAAGGATACACTTAATAGGCAGGCTATCATTAAGTCCTGGGGGTGTATGGGGATTAAGTCTCAACTGCAATGCTAGTTCCTTTTCATCTAATTTCAACGATGATGGACCCCCCTATCATTATCCACTATTTTATCTATGGCAAGCAAGAGGAAACAATGAGATGGGTTGGCCTTAACATGCCTTGCTAGAGCATTATTTAAGTTTAGTTTACTGATGTTATAAACATGTTCATAGATTCTATTCTTGGAGGGCCTCTCTGTCCTACTGACGTAAAAGGCTGGGCAATTCTGACAGGTACTTAGATAAACAATACTCTTTGATTCATAATTGAATTTTCCCTTAATACAATAATGTTGATTTCCCACATTAAAGGAATTAGTAGTGTAAATGTATTTGCAAATTCGGCAACTCCCACATTTCAACATACCACAATGTGTGGGATATTCAGGAGATTTACAGTTATCAATAATTGCTTTCAAATTCCAGCCTCTTCTAAAAATTATTTTTGGTGGCCCACCTATCTTGTCCCTGATAGTTTTATCCTCAACCAGGAAGCACCAGTTCTTCATCAATATGGTTCTCAATAATGGTGCATCCATTGAAAAGGTGGTAATAAACTCAATATTCACACCATCAGTTGTCTGTGATGGGACAGGTTCCCTAGTCACCACCATACAGGCTACAACAACTGGGTTATCCAGTCCTATATGCAGTGTCAGACAACTCTCCTCTGAGTGGTTTAATAAAGGTGCAATCAGGGTCCCTACTGGATTAATAGCATTTAATTGCTTTTGTTTGCCATCCCCTATAGCCATTAACAATGGTCTAAAAACACCCTTAGTTCTCTTATCTAGCACCTCTTTGAGCAGCTGATTAAAGAGTCCCAAAGGGTAACCTCTCTTAAGAAACATGTCTTTCAGAAGGTTACATTCAACCAAGAAATCGCGTTCAAGGGACACCATTCTCGTTGCTCTAACCAGATGGCCCTTAATTACTGCCCTCTTCTGGTGGTAAGGGTTTGAGCTGGTGAAGTGTAGGAAAGCATTAAAGTAGGTAGGTTGCCAAAATATCCTAGAAATATAAAACCCATTGGTCCTATCCTTAGCAAGTTCAATATCCAAATAGGATATTTTATCACTCTGGAAATCCCAGGTAAAACTCAAAAAGCTTGTAAAACTCGTAATGTGGTCAACAAACATCGATGCCATGGATTGATCACCTTTCCATAGGAAAAAAATATCATCCAGGTATCGGGTGTACCACACTACCTTACTCTGGAAGGTGTTATCCTTGAATAAATAATTTTTCTCCCAGTAGGCCATTACTGAATTTGCAAAAGTGGCACCACAGGGGGAGCCCATGGCTACCCCTGTCTTCTGCAAGTAAAACTCTTTATTGAATATGAAAAAGTTATTGCTAAGCATCAGGTCCAATAAATAATCAATGAGGTTGACAGTGGGGCCATCTACCCATATATCAAGTAAAAAGTCCCTTACCCAATTCTTTCCAATATCCTGGGGAATAGAAGTGTATAAATCACGGACATCGATTGTAAGGAAATTATATTCATCACTAAAGGGTAATTTATTGATGGCCTCTAAAAATGCCCAAGACTCCCTACAAATGTGTGACTCACTCAAAAGAACTTGCTTTAACCTATTATCAATAAATTTGGCACAACCATATGTTATTGATTGCCTACCATCTACTATAGGCCATAATGGAGGATTGTTCAAGTCCTTATGGATTTTTGGCAATCCAAAAATAATGGGCTCAATTGGGCTTAAAATATACAAATAATTAAATACATCAGTATTCACAGAGCCATCGATAAACTAGTCATTAATAAAACTTTTTACACGTTGGTATGCCCCATTGATTTGATTTCTAGAAACCTTCTCATATGCTTCACAAGACAACAGCAAACCCATTCTTCGAATATAATCTTTGTTGTTCATGAAAATAAGTCCCCTCCCTTATCCGGCTTAATAATATGGATATCAGCAAATTTTAGACTTTCCAAAGTATCCTTTTCACCAGTTGTTAAATTATTGATATAATTATGATGGACAAATCTATTATTCAACAGACACCTTATGTCATTTTCACATACTTTTTCGAAAAGGAGGATGGAGGTCTGCAAGGGAGGGTTAAAAACACTTGCAACTTTAAAATCATGCACCAAGTTGTTATCATTACCAAGTAGAACATTAAGATTTAATTTCCTGATAAAACTTTTCAAATCCACCAAAGTTCTCACTAGATCACTCCAAGTGGCAGGTACAAATGTATAACCCTTAGCTAATGTTTCAATTAGAATAGGAGATGGTAAAAAATCAGAGAAATTAAAAATTCTAAAGTCGCCAGTACTATTATAAAGTATCTGCAGATAGGGCCCATCCTCCATATTTGTACCAAGTGGACGGAGTTCTAACCCAGCATCCACTATCTCCTCCATTTGTTTTGCTGCTTCTTCTTCCAGTGCTGTTTCTGGAATCCCTTTTGCTGGTTCCCTGGTATCTTTCCATTGGCCCCATGAAAATCCTGAGAAATACTAGCCACATTACCCAAATCTGCTCCATTAGTTGCATTGGAAGAACAAGTACATTCTCTCCTATTAGCAATTCTGACCCCTATGAAAGCGCTCATTAAATTGGAATTTTAACATTGAACAGCCTGCTGAGTAACCTTACTTGGTTTTTCACCTGCTTTTTGTGTTTTTTGCTTGTTTACTTTGTCAATTCAGTACGTGTTTTTGCAGTTTAAATGGCAAGTGATGTAGGAGGTAACTCGCAGTTTTGTTCACACAGCAAGATGGTAACATTATGAATACTACAATGGTTCCCTCGGAGGTGAATGCCATAGGGAAACTTACAGCCTTGGTGCAACTCTTGCTGGGTCGAGTTGAGAATCTGACCCAAAGGATGGACGAGAGAGGAGGAGCAAACAACAGCCAGTGTAACCCATGAGTAGGTTCAGCACAAGCCAATTCAGCTGAGGTGAGCGAACCAGAGCGGTTACATTTGGGAACATCTAACCGAAGCGGAAATTATACACAGCATGAAGCAAATAATAACTTGGTGTCTCCGCATCACTTAAATAACCACCAAAACAACTTAGAACAAATAGCGGGATCTAACACAATTCCTACTATGGCAAACTTTCTTAGTCATAGAAATTTCTTTAGAAGCGAAGCATCTAATGAGGCGGGGCAAGAACAGAATTTAAGGGTGAGTACAATCAGCACTTTATTGAATGACTTTGGCCACAAACTGTTTAAATGCTGCAAATTGCAGTTAGAGGTGGCATATTTGCAAGAATGTATTGACAAGACAATTATCCCTAGAGGGTTGCACCAATGGCGCTACCCTGTGGGATTAGTGGAGAACTCAGCTTTCCATCGAGAACTGCTATCTTTATTCGATAAGCAAGGATTTGAATTCTTGCAATCACTTATCAACTTTTATAGTTCTGAGATCAATAACTTAAAAAGTGAGCCTGAAATACTGGAACACTCTATTAATGTGGACAGTGAGTTTCGTAGGTACAAGTATGAATATGCTAGGATCTTCTCCAGTATTAAGGCCACCTTAACAAAGCTTTTAGCTACTAAAAAGAAAATCAGTAGAGATTTAAATGAATATGCCAATAACAAAGCATACTCTTCACCCCCGAAGATTTCACATATTTCCTTTAGCCCCCATGGGCTACCTAACTCACAGAATAATGGCAACATTGAAGAAACAAACCAGACGGTAGTGAATGAAAATGAAGCCATGCAGGCGCAGCCATTATGCCATAGCAAAAGAATTATGAACAATAATGCTCAAAATGACAGAGCTCAACAGCATAATGAGATAATTAATGGCGAATCAAACAACATAAATAATCAACAGGGTTTTCAAAGGGGTTGCAATGGGCAATACAACAACTCAAACGGCAACAGAAATCAGGGTCAGAGCAGGAATCGCCGGAATCAGTGAAGGAGATGACAGGAATTTTGCAAGAAGGACAACAGATCCTTATAAGCTCGGAAGGAGACTTTAAAATATTTAATTACACAGTTTTGACCATAGAACAAGATATGGTAGACGTCTTTGCAAAAGGACTGTCTTTTGTCCCAGATAGAAGGGCCAATGTGGTTAGGGCTATTGTGGACTTAAAACTGTTTGTACGTAAGTTAAATCTTACTTCCCTAATGGGAACAAACTCTTCACTTACTAACACTCTAAGAGTATCTAGCATCTTTAACCCTCCCTTACACATAACCCTAAGTACTTTTGAAAAAATGTGTGAAATGGATCTGAGAGCTACATTAAGTGATTCACACAATAGTCAAACAATTAAAGCAAATATCACTAAGAGGAAAATGGATTTCTTACATTTATTAAATGTGTGCAATATTAGGGTTATGAAACCAGATAAGGGTGGGGGGGGGGGTTGGCCTTTTTGGACCAAAGTGAATACAATAGAAGAATGGATTGTTATTTGTCCACAGATGTGTATACACGAGTTAGTATCAATGAAGTTAACGGAGCCTATAAAAAGATCAGAGGCATACTTGAAGACCTATTCCTAGAAGGAACCATCGACATTGATATGTATCAATATTTAACCATGCCTGCCCCTAAAATTCCCGTCCTATTTGGTTCCCCTAAGCTCCATAAGAGTTATATTGATCCTCCTTTTAGACTCATTGTAGATGGCAGAGGATCAATAACATATGCCTGTGCCAAATTTATTGATAATATGTTGAAACCCCTTATTCAAGATGAACCCCAGATTTGCCGAGACTCCTGGAGATTTTTAGGTAATAGTAATAAGCTGAAGTACAATGACAGTAATATCTTTCTCACGATAGATGTAAAAGATTTGTATACAGTGATTCCGCAAACTCTGGGGCTTGCATGGATAAGGGATTTTATGTCCCTAAAAAAAGGTAGATGATAAAAACATCTATCTTGTTGAGACATTGTTAGAGGTAGTACTATCCAATAATTTTATGATTTTTGACAAGCAACTCTACCTGCAAAACACGGGAGTGGTGATGGGGTCACCCTGTGGTGGAAGTTTTGCAAATTGTGTAATGGCATATTGGGAAAGAACCTTACTGTTTAATAATGCTTTGTTTCAAGAAAATGTGTTATGGTATACTAGGTATCAAGATGATATGTGCCTAATATGGCAGGGTGAGGAAAGACGTATCGAGGCTTTTATAGCAAGCATTACTGATATGACTGATTTCTTAGAATTTATATACAATATAGGGTTGGAAAGCATTAATTTCCTTGACATAAATTTAGCAAAGGATAGAGTTAATCACAGATAAAAGGCTACAATTTATAGGAAACCTACGGATTCAAATGCTTTCCTACATTTTTCCAGTAGCCAGCCTTACCATCAGAAGAATGCAGTCGTAAAGGGACAGATGGTAAGGGCAGTAAGAATGGTCTCTGACGACATTGATTATGGAAATGAATGTGAATTATTGAAATTAATGTTCATTAAAAGTGGCTACCCAGAAGGATTCGTAGAAGATATTATCCTGGAGGATAATATGAAAAGGACTTCAGGGCATTTCAGACCATTATTACATAATGGTTATGATAATAACCTAGTGACAATAACAGACCAGTACAGTATAAGTATAGGGGTTCCAGCCCAAAATTTAGGTCTGAATTTTATATTCACCTACTCTTAGGATTGTAAGAAAATTAGAGATATTTTTAACAAAAATTGGGCAATTATCCTGGAAGATAATAGTCTGAGTAAAGTCCTGGGCGGAAAACCTGGATTTACATATAGAAGGGGGCCGAATCTAAAATGTATGCTGGAGAAGAAAAAGAAGCAAAGTAAGATCACTGGAATGAGTAAATGTGGAACATGTCAGCAATGCAAATTTAATAAAATGGGGAATAAAGTGATGACAAGAGATAAGTCATATTTAATTAATGGTCAATTTAATTGTGAATCTAAAGGGGCGGTGTATGCTGTGAAGTATGCCCATTATACTATATCGGAAAGAGAGAAAGAAAAATGAAACAAAGGATTTATGAGCACCAATATTGTATTAATAGAAGGGACATCACAAATGCATTAGCTAAACATATAGTGGATAACCCAAATCATAGGTTTCAATGCACAGTAATACAACAGGTGCAATGCAAAATAAGGGGTGGACCCTGGCAACTCAAGTTAGAAGAAAACGAATTAATGTGGCAAATTCATACAGCGGCACATAATCCACCAGGCCTTAATGAATATGCATCAATAAAAAGCATTCTGAAGTTAAAGGTAGAATGGTGGTGAATTGTAAAATTGAAAATGAATAATTAATAAATCAATACAAATAATGGTAATAAACTGAGGTGGTGAAAGCCAAAATAAATGTACTCAAATATGTATAGTATTAATGTTTTATATAGAGGGAACTATTATTAGATACAATGTGTATTATATTGTATTATGGCAAATAGAGGCATGTATATGGAGACATGCATAAGCATACATATACATAAATGTTCATGGTATATATGTATGATAATGAAATTTGGTAATCAGAGTATTGTTGGAGTATTTTATATAATTTGTAACATATGCAATACGAACGCATATACTGTATCCAACATGGTTTTTAAAAAAGTAGTTTGTAAGTTTGCATAAAGGGTTAGCAATTATGTGCTGTAATTATTACTGATGCCAAGGCTTTTTAGTAAAATTTATTGTATATTGTTTTTAATAGTAGTATTTAATAACATTTTGTATAAACTATGTCCATTAGTTTGAATGCATATAAGTATGTACTAATGTTATATTTTATACTCTTAAACAAAGAAGAAATAGATAAAGTAGGGTAATTAAGGAAGATAATTGAATAATTAAATAATGAATGTACGAGTATATAAGGATGTGAGGTTGAAGTTTTGTTTTGTCTGATGAAGTTGGGGCACTGACCCCTTCAAAGCACCCATTAAATTGGAATTTTAACATTGAACTGCCTGCTGAGTAACCTTACTTGGTTTTTCACCTGCTTTTTGTGTTTTTCGCATATTTATGCAGGTAACAACAACTATTTCTGATTGCTAAGTTTATGCAGGCAGCTTACGCTTGGTTGCTAAGTTTATGTAAGACAAAGTTTCTTGATAATAGTATCTTTTAAACACTTCTGTACACCAGTAGGTACCCCTAAAGCCTATCATCTTTGATTTGGGACTGTCTTATTATGCTACACTACATAAAAGAATATTAGTGATTTAATATTAATACTACACCATCAACACCATTAAGTCAGAGAAGTTATAAGTAAATTAATGGATGAGAGGTAGACTGTATATGATAGATTCTGGTGCTAAACATGTTTGGTAGTAGTGTTATGTCATTAACAAGGCTGTCTTACACACAAGGATAGTATTAGCATACCAACTGTCACTGGACAGTTTTATTTCAGAGAACATGGTTGTCTAAGAAATGCGATCAGGCTTTTCAGCTTGTTTATTTTTTCAGCACTTTCATTTCCAGTGAATATCTCAACTATTTGGAGGCTTTGTTTCCATGCAGGTAGGTTCAGTCTGGACAGTGAGAAATAAACAAAAGCTTCCACGGAATAATTATTTTTATCTTCATTGTGTTTACACTAAGAAGCCTAAGACCATGGTCTGTGGAGTTTTCATTGTTGTGTAAATGTAGTTCTTTATTATATATCATTGAAATCTTTATTTCAATATGTTTAAGAAGAATAACTAATGATATACCACCTCAAGGAAGTTTAGGTTGAAGTGATGACAGTGTTATAGCTTTTCTACTTTCAGGTGTCAGTTGCATCATTCTTATGGCAAACATGATGGTGGGGGGTTAGGGAACCATCCCACTTCCACAGTGTGAAGTAGTCGTTTTGCATTCATTCATTTGTGTGCTAAGAGATATTGCAGAAACTCATCTCTGCTGGTTTAAACAGTTACCTGAAAAAGCACATTTAGTGAAAGACTCTGTGTTTAATTTCAACTAATTATTTGTTTAATTGTCAAAGATGATGATAAGCCTATCTGGTCTGTCTACTGAGTCCATTTAACTTTCTATTTTTGCTTCATCCCTATTCTTCACTCACCCTATTTTGATCTATCTCATGCATTCGAGAGAAAAAAATCTATGGATTCCCTCTTTGTCACTGAATCCTATAGATCGTTCCATGGATTCACAGCCCTCTTTTTGAAGTGCTTTCAGAGATCCAGAAGGTAGTTAATCTTTAAAATTTGTACCCTTGCCCATTCCTCCCTTCTCTGTCCTTTCTGTTGATGAAGACTTCTTAAAATCTCCCTTGATATGATCCCACACCAAATGATGTTTGTATCTGGGTTTCATGTAACTGGATCTCTTACCTAGTCTCTTGTCACATCATTTTGTCCTGTATCCTACACATCTCTCTGCAGAGTTTTCTCTGGATTTTTCCAGAAGCCTGATGTTCTTTTTCCCATGTGACCTCCAAAGCTGCACGCAGTAGCCAAGGTGGAGCCTGACGAGCCCCTTACAGAGAAGAAGCAGTACCTACGACAAGTTATTATACTTTGCATAGGTTAGCTGTGGGGGTCTAGGATTCCACAACAGAGAAATCTTTATGCTCCCAAACTTTTGTTGTCTTTTTACATGCCCCTTATCATTTTCACTTGTAAAGAAATATCAGTAATTGTTTTGTATACAAATATCAATAACTGTAGATTTAAGTTTCATAATGCTATACAATGTCCATAGTTCTTTAGAAGACAAGAAACTAATTATTTTCATTCATTCATTTCATTAATTTACTGATTATGTATTCCAACCATTTCAGAGCTACAATGGAAGCAGAGCCTGTTCTAGCAGTCAGTGAGCATAAGGTAAAGGAACTAGTCTTGTGCAAGGCATCAGCGAATAGTAACACACACACACACACACGCACACACACACACACACACACACACACATACACACTCACGCACACTCACGCACACACACACACACATGCACGCATGTACACCCACACACACACACACACACACACACACAGACATACACACGCACGCACACACATGCACGCACGCATGTACACCCACACACACACACACACACACATACACTTACACACACACACACACACACACACACACACACACACACACACACACACACACACACACACACACACACACACACACACACACAGACATACACATGCACGCACACACATGCACGCACGCATGGACACCCCCCCACACACACACACACACACACACACACACACACACGTACACTTACACACACACACACACACACACACAGACACACACACACACACACACACACACAAACACACACACACACACACACACAAACACAGACATACACACTCACGCACACACACACGCACGCACGCATGTACACCCACACACACACACACAGACATACACATGCACAAACACACACATGCACGCATGCACGCACGCATGTACACCCACACACACACACACACACACACACATGCACACACACACACACACACACACACACACACACACACACACAGACACATGCACGCACACACATGCACGCACGCATGTACACCCACACATACACACACACACACACGTACACTTACACACACACACACACACACACACACACACACACACACACACACACACACACACACACACACACACACACTGACTCAGATATGCAGTGCTCACTATGGACAGTTTGTAAAGCCAGTGCACTTATGATGCATGTCTGGGTTAGTGGAGGAAGCCAGAGCACCTGGCAAGAATGCACATGGGAACAGAGAGGATATGCAGACTCTGTGAAAAAGGCTTTTTGAGCTGCAGCAATGCTAACCACTGTGCCACTCTGCAATCCATGTGGATCTAGTTGCAAATCATTCTAGTATGCTAAACTTCGGCTTGAGTTCTAAGACATATATTTATGCTGTAGAATGTGTTCCCTCCTCTCCCATGCCAGTCATCACAGGAGGCACTGATATCATATCACTTTGTTCATCACAGAAAAATGCTGTTCTCATCTATTTCTTAATTATGATGGTGGAATTTCTTTCTAAATTTCAAATACTGAACAATTCATCTTGCAACTTGCTTCTTTTAAACTATTTAAAATAATCAGATTCACAACAGTTCAACCTTCCAGTGTTTGTCTGACTTTCCTTATCCTACAAGAAAACTGTTAACTGACTTTCTGGTCCCTTATAGTGCAGTATTAACTGTAAATTCAACAGTGTATTGGAAGATAAATAGATAAAATGTCTATTTTTTTATTTGTTATGTACATAATAGCACTGTACCATAAGTCTCATGAAGTAGGCACTCAACCACTTAACATGAAAGAAACACATTGGTATGTGGGCAAAGATAGCTGTATGGCTATCAAATGTCTCTCCCCAGAATTTAGTCAATTCAAGCAAATCTCAAATATCAGTCAATCATAAATTCATGGAACCCTTGGGAGACACATTGGCTCAGAACACCATGAAATGCCATTAAACTTATTAGGGACTTTGACATATGGCTTAGTATAGCAGCTTTTCAACACAAAGTCACTATAATATAAACAATTTTCTTTTGAATGTGAATTATAGTGTACATTGGTCCTTATATATATATATATATATATATATATATATATATATATATGGGTTCCTATCACTTCATCGAACTGTGTATTCACCGACACTCACCTCTTCGACACCAATCCATCGACGTCCATATCATCGACAATTCCGGTAAGCTACCCATGGTAGCGCTTTAAAGGTAAATTATACGGAACCACGTAAACCCTGATCGGTGTTACACAGGAAGAAGCGCTACCATGGGTCCTGTGAGGGGGAAGATCGCTTACCGGAATTGTCGATGATATGGACGTCGATGGACTGGTGTCGAAGAGGTGAGTGTCGGTGAATACACAGTTCGATGAAGTGATAGGAACCCATATATATATATATATATATATATATATATATATATATATATATATATATATATATATATATATATATACATATATATATATATATATATATGGATTCTTTCCCCATGTTAATGTTTTAAGAAATGTACAAATATATTATTCCATCTGTAGAACTATTAATTTGGCTCCCTATTATGCTGTCGCAGATGCAGGTTATGCGTCTTTGTCAAACTGAAATGCGTGAAAAGGCAAAATAGTGAAGCGGCTTTTCAGTGAATTCTTTCCCTGGGAAATAATTTGTTTGGCTGCTTTCGCTACTTTGCCTTTTCAGCACTGTAGTGCGATCTCGGAGTTGATATATTTAAGTGGGGGGGTGTGGGGCACAGCCCCCACGTCGGGGGGTGAGGAGGGGCGAAGCCCCCCACATTATGTAACATTTTATAGCTTTTTTTTTTTCAGAACAGGTTTCAACTTTGTAAGCTTTTGCTTACACGGGGTCAGTTATGTGTCGTTCGCTCTTCTGAGCGCGCAATATCATAATATAGCCCCATTAATTTTGTGGTGAGCGTTCCATTGATGGTACCATTCTAATGCAGCTTCAGTTTATTTAATTGACTGCATATTGTATTACTTGGTTTAATCATCATATCATTTTTGCCAGTCATGAATAAAAGTTTAAAATTTAAAAACTTTTTATGGTAATAGATGTTCCTCCAGTGTTACAGATGAAAATCTATTGCATTTCTAACAATTTGCTTTTGATACTGACAACATTAAGAATGAGTATTTCAGGTTGAGGATGTCTAAATATGACAGAATATAGCCCAAGCTGCAAAAAGTTTCATTTATGATTACTTCTGATATTTTTGTTCTAAATTCCATTATTCATGTTCCAGAATGAGTGCAGTCACAGCAGCAGCTTGTGTATGATTTATTATGCAGTAATTAGGTTGGATCTGCCAGGGTGGCTGTGGTGGTGCAGTGGTTAACATTGCTGCCTTGCAGCAAGAGGTTCTCTGGTTTGATCCCTGCCTGGGCTGCCTTCTGTGCAAAGTCTGCATGTCCTATCTGTGGTAGCATGAGTTTCATCTCAAAGACATGCTATATGTTGATTGGACACTCTAAATTGGCCCAAGGTGTGCATGTGTATGTCTTCTGTGGAAAGTTGGGCACTGGGCTGGCAACTAAATACTGTAAAACCCTACTGCCAATCATGAGTGGACAAGGTGATCTGCTGTGGCAACCCCTAACTGGGGAAAGAAGAGGATGTTGGGCCTGCCAACTGTAGTTTATTGTTTACATAATGGACAGTAAAATACATAACAAACCCCTGAAGAATAAAACAGCCCTGTCACTATGAAGTAATTAGGGAGGCAGTTTCACAGAATTAACTGCTTATTTAAGTATGTCTGCTGCCTGTTGATCATCAGCCTGTTCCCAGACAAGCGACCCATGTGTTCCCCATTACAACAGTGAGGGTCAGCCTTGGGAGACCATCATTCTGACAACCATCTGTGGTGGTTAAAGAGATACTTCCAGCATGATGTCTGAAAAAGGCATGCAATAGGCTACCTGTTAAGGATGTCCCTTCTTTTCTGCAAAGTGCCTCCCCCTCCAAGCAGCCCTTCCCCTCCCCTTACTGAATGAGTGTTTGTTTTTCCCCAGTCACTTGCAAGGAAAACACACTACCCAGTGTGGTCTCAGGTGTACACACTGACATACAAACTGACCTCTCTCCCTCAGGACAGGCAAGTGGATCATGCCCATTCATTCCTCTCCCTCTCCCTTTCTACCTGGATCCTCCAATGCCAGGACCATTAATCATACTCAGTCACCTGAGTTACGGTCAGGGCTCGATCCCTTTGCATCATGAAGCCAAGGTCTAACTTCACTATTACTACAGATCATCACTGATGAAATTTTTTAAAACTCAAAAAGTCATGATGGCAGTCTACCAATTATGCATAGCAATCAATTGATGGCACACTTCTGTATCTATCAAATAATTCTTCCACAAACAGGGCAAGGATAATTTTATATAGCATAATCACATGATTAAGCTAATACAAATAATAAACTATGACTCATATATAAATACTTGGACACCCCAGTGGACCAAAATCTGTTATGAACAGTTGAAATCCCTTGGCTGTAATATCAAATCCTTACCATTCTTGAATTTAAACTAGGCTAGCATATACACAAATAATTTACACCCACTAATTAAAAACATGATTCTTACAACACAGAAACTATTTAAATCATTGCAATTAGCTGACACTTTTGCCCTTATACAACCATTATACCTAAATCCTAATTTACTAATAAATAATAAATCAGTAAATCTAACAAACTACCCCCTGATAAAAGACTACACAATATGGGATATTGACCAATGGAAAGACTGTAACACGGGGCAAATGAGATGAGACTTGATCTCAAACTTTCTATGAAATATAGTATTATCCTTAACCAACTTCATCATCTTATAAATGCTAAATTCTCACAAATACACACTGACTTACAGAACATAGATTTAGTTAAATTAATACTTGAAAATCTTGCGATTAAAGGGAAAACAATTTCTAGGACTTATAAAATTGTAATGAGTGCAAAACATCAGAATTCTTTATTATTTTCAAACTATTGGAAAATGAAAAATCAATCACTGACTGAAGAAAATAAGAAACTAGCCATTGAAAATACAATCAAATTCATTCCTTTCAAGAAGCTGTTATATACACAAATTATGGTAAATAGCAATCTATATTATACCTTATCTAAATTAAATAAATTCAGTCCTAACTTTTCGCCTATATGTCCCTATTGTCCGGATCAAACAGCTGATATATTACATGTCATGTGGAACTGTACTAAGATACACAACTTATGGTGTTCCTTGAGAGTAACATTAGAGAAGATGGGATATGAAAAATAAACCCTTACTTGGGAGACAGCTATATTGTACATTAATATCAATCAACTCCCAAAAATATTAAAACATGTCTTTATTACGATGTGTGCCCTTATTAAATTCTGTATTACAAAGAATTGGAATGTCATGTCACCAATTACATGGGAAAATTTTAGCAATCTTGCTATCAAATATATCTCATCTCACAAATTAATTTAGTCAAAAACAAAAAAACAAACGCTATTACCAAAAATATTGGGGTTACTTGCTAGATATAATTCTTGACAAATACAATTTGCCTACAAATTGTCATGAAAAGCTAACCTTTAAATAAGAAATGAATGTAGTATAACCAGTCTTTCTTGCATCTTCTCCCTTCTTTTAGTATATGTGTAACTAGATATTTTCCCTAAACATACAAATAAATGGTTACATTTCTATTTTTACTTTATATATAGACTATCCCCATTCTAACTATCCCTTATGAGACCAAATGAACATAAGAATTCTCATACTTTACTTGACGATGTAGTGACTTCTTGTGGTGTGTGTGTGTGTGTGTGTGTGTGTGTGTGTGTATATATATATATATATATATATATATATATATATATATATATATATATATATTTATATGTGTGTGTGTTGTATCTTTCGGCTTTTCCCAGTTAGGGGTCGCCACAGCGGAACTCCAGTCCGCTAATGACTGGCAGTAGATTTTTACATACCGACTTGCCAGGCCTGACGCACAACCTTCAATGAAGGTACGCCTATTCACGCATGTCTCCACACAGAAGATGCTTTAGCTGTGAATCGAACAGGACAACGTCTTACTTTGAGGCAACAACGCTACCGCAGCACCACCACTGCAGCTTAATATATATATATATATATATATATATCTATCTATATATATATATATATATATATATATATATATATGTATAATTTTCTCGAACCGAGATTGTTGTCTGTTTTCTTTAGATAGGTATTTGTATTGTTTATTTGTGTTTTTGAGTTACCATATTGTTGTTATTATTTGAAAAAAATAAATTGAAATAAAGAGATATTGGGAAAAAAAATAATCACATGATTAAGAATTGTTTCATACACTTGTGATATGTGATATCATAAAACCAAAGTTAAATACATAAATAAATAAATGAATAACATTTTACGGTACTATTTCAAACATTTTAGGCATATACATACACGCTTGTTTTTAATAGCAGCAGATTGTTTAGACCTTTTTGTTTAAATATCCACCTCATTTTCATATACAATTTTTTGTTTAAGAAATAATCTTTTAATTCCTTACGGTTCTACTCCTTCTCAACTTCTAGCCTGCTGAAAGTGCCTCATTTTTGAGGATAACATCTTTCTTGATCTGGAAAGAAAGCTTTATTACATATCATGTGAAATTTATAGAGAGCTTTGCAGCAGTAAAAAACAAAAAAATGACCTAGTAAGAGATAGAAAATTTATTGAAAAGCTAGCCCTTTCATTTCATCTATGCACATAATCTCATCAGAACTAAAATACATGAATTAACACAGCTATTTAAAAAAATGGCCTAAAAAGTCACATGGCAGGTGACTATTTTAAATGTCAGACTCAAATAAATCCAGCAAAATAAATAAAAACACAACTGATGTACAAGGAAAAAAAAAATCAGTTGCTTAAAAACATTATTAAACTACTATATAATGTTGCACTTAATGAAACCCTCAGTATTTCAAAATGCATTTAATATTAATACTTTCATTCAGACTATGAGATTTATCAGCAGCTAGCAAAGAGTTGTCATTGAGCTTCCTCAGTGTCTAAAATATGAAGAGAGGCCCCCAACCAGCTTAGTAATTAATACTAACCATAACCATACACTGTAACTTAAAAAAAAATCTTTCCTTAACACTACTGCTAAATAAGATAAAAATAACACTACTGCTAAATAAGATAAAATAATTTTTTTTCCTAATTTATACGGTACTTTGTCTCGCCATTATTTTTGGCTTTGCCTAGATATTTTGCACTAAGAGGTTGAGAGCTATGTTGGAAAATACCTTCATTTTTATGGGGCTGCTGCAGTACAAACATGAACTACATGCATTTCTGGTATGTTGCTAGAATATACTACATGGTGCTTGACTACCCTCTAGTGGTAAATCTGTGTCATATGTGTTTTCATCGTCTTCACAGTACACTGGTCATCAGCATTTCATCCTTTACCTATGTTTATTCATAAGCAAAAGTAAAAAAAAAAAAAAAACAAGACTCTTTTTAACAGACTGCCTACACCGCTAAAGTAAAATAACCAACTATTGTCAGTACAGTTTCTAAAGAGAGAATAAGAGTCTGAACTATCATTGTACTAGTTCCCTCTGTAACTATAGCCATTGGCAAATGGCACTAAATTCAGTTATCTGGTTCATGAATCAGGTACCTGATGTGAGACAACACATTACAAAATGCACATTTCCTGGCCACTGCCACTTTGTTCTATAATTTCTTACAACTAAAGCCTTGACCTCTCTTGTGGCCATGTTATTGCCAAAAGCATTTTTCTTCTAATAACTCAGTTACCCTGGTTTTAGCTTGGTTCTCCCACAAACACAACTCCGTAGCCTTCTCCTACTGGGTACCTAACATATGACCCTCACTGCCTCTTCATGTGAAAACCCCTGCCTCCCTGCATAGCTTTAAGTATGGGCTTTTAATATGATGTTGCTCTCTGTTCGTACGTAACCTCTAAGGAGGACAAAAATGTACATTTCTGTTAGTCCCTTTCCTGTTTTACACAGTAAGTAGGAGTAATCTTTAGGCCTTGCCTTTGTTTTTATGCTTTCCACTCAATAACTTGTGAGGGCTAATTGTAATTATCACATCTATGAGTTGTAATAAATGTAGTAGATTAGTAGTGTGAGTTAGTTCAGGATGAGGTCACTTTATTATCTTTGGAATAAGAGAATTTGTTTTAGACTAGTTTCAAAAGCTGAGACCATGTCAGGAGTATGTAGATTGTAGACGTAAAATTTCATGCAATTATTTTAAAGTCCAACTGGAGTCGGACAATTATTTTTTGGCATTATTTTTTCCTGAAAACGTAGGTATTTGTTTATCACTGTAAGGACTAACCCCCACCCCTAGTCATTAGCCAGACATATTATTGGCAAAGAGTTAGCATTATTAATTAAAATAAAGTGCAGTGACAGAGCTGTCTACAAGCCAGGATTCTGAAATAGCTAATACTGATGTTTTATATTGAGAATCCCACGTTTCAAGTTCAGCACTATTGTTATTTAAAATGCCTAACTTCCTGCAAATAATAGTAAGTTGGTTAGAGGTAATATTTTTGTGACTTTTATGAGTAAGACCTGGGTTTATTGCTAATATATGTATATGATACATGAATGAATTAAAGATTGTTTGTCACTGTGGATTTGAACTGACTTGAGAACTCAGGTCATCAAAAATAGCAACCATAGAGAAATTTGGTGCTTTTACCAACTGAAGTTAAAGAATTCAATGTTTTTGCAGGGCGTTTCCACATCTTCACTGTTTTCTGTCTATATATACAAACTGTAAGCTGACCCAAGCTTAGGGTAAAGATTCATTCCTGATCCCCATGGTCCACTGATCTCCTAAAGAAAATTACAGGCACTTTATGATTTGCTGTGCATTTAATTGGTCAGAACACATAGTTGCCCTATGTTTAGTCCTGCTAATTGCATGCAATCCATTGACTGCATTACAGATTCAGCTACTGTGATAGATTCCCAGAAATCATATCATCCTCCTTTTCTCTGTAGTCTTGAGCTATCTTCAGAGCAGACACTTGACTTCATGAAGGATATTAAAGCAGAGTTGATATGGACTGGTGGAAGAGAGAAAGGGATTGGTCTATCTTGGAGAAGAACTTTATTTTCCTGACTACAGTACTCTGATAGGGTGAATATACAGCACAATTCACTTTTATTTACTTGAGACCCTAAATCTGGTTGTCTGAGTCTGCAGAGGAATGCAATCTGGGGTTGATGGTTCAACAACACTAGAGGTAGCTTTTGCTAAATGGACAGGATCGAATGAAACCTTAGAACATGGCCAGCCTTAGGTAAGGGCCAGCTAGCTGACCAGCTAGGATGCCACTCTCACTTCTGTAGTAGGCATGCTTTTAGAGATGTATTTTAGTTAAGAAAAGTGGCATTTTTTACTAAGAAAAAAACAAATAAATAATAGAAAAGTGCACCTGTTGGAAAAGTGACAGTGGGGCCATAGACAGGAAGTCCAGTTGATTTGGCCATTCAATTTGTTGGTTTTCTGCTTATTTTGCCCACAATATACCCAAAGAATGAATCAGGCAGATTGTAGGTAGGACAGAGTAAGACATAAATGAATTCAAAACAGAGTCCATCATGAAAATGACGTTTGCTAAGTATTTATGTATAGATATATATATATATATATATATATATATATATATATATATATATACATATATATATAATATATACATATATATGTGTATATGTATATATATATATATATATATATATATATATATATATATATATATATACATATATATGTATGTATATATATATATATATATATATATATATGTATATATATATATATATATACATATATATGTATGTATATATATATATATATATATATATATATATATATGTATATATATGTATGTATGTATGTATATATATATATATATATATATATATATAAAATATGTATGTATATATATATATATATATATATATATATATATAAATATATATATATATATATATATATATTTATATTTATGGGTTCCTATGAGTACAATGAAAATGCATTATGTCAAATGCGTTTTCGCCGACTCGTAGAGCGAACAGGCAAAACAGCAAAATGGCTGTTCAGCAAAATTTTTCCCTGGGAGAGAAGTCGCTTGACCACTTTGTTGTTTTGCCATGCTCTGAAGTGTACTGTGGTCCCTTGTCTGGTATAGCTCCCGAGCATGATTGTGCAACAGTTACTGACCTTAGGGTTAGAGTGTGGGTTAAGGTAAGTGCATATGGTTTAAAATGTTTACTGTTTTTTTTTTCGTTAAATGTATGTTTGGGTTATGTGCATATGTGTATTTAGTTGTTTACTGTTTTTTTGGGGGGGGTATAATTAGGATTGGGCATGTGTGTATATGTTTGGAAGTGTGTAATGTGTTTCTTTTTTGCGGGGGTTGGAACAGTGATTTCTTTCCCTAGGAAAGAAATCGCTGTTCTTTGGATTCGACATTTTCAGCTTTCGCTGAAAATGTGTCGATGTAACATCGTTCGCTGTTTTAAGCGTCGATGTTGCAATATAGACTCATATATATATATATATATATATATATATATATATATATATATATATATATATTTATATATATATATATATATATATATATATATATATATATATATATATATTACTGCAGGCAAGCAAATCACATAGATTTTATCTGTCTGGATTTTTGCCTCATGGTTTTGCTCTGTTCCATGAAAGATTTGTGGTTTTCTGGCAAATTGTCGAGGAAAGAAGTCATTAAATAATAAACAACTTTATATGTTTCTGACTTCATATCCTTTAGAAAACACATCCAAATGTAAAGCACGGTATTTTAGGAACTTCCAAAATCGATAAGAGCAATATTTAAAACCTGCCCGATTTTGGGCCTTTATCCCTCATCCCTCAATTATTTTGACTTTGCCCATATTTCTTGTTCTGAGAGGTTAAGAAGTATCTCCCTGGTATTTTTTCACTTGTAAACCACTGAGATTTACAGTAGTCAAGAATGTCAGGCATAGGATATCTGTACTTCTTTTTCCTTTTGGCAAAACCCACTGTTCTGCTAACTACATGAATCCGAGTCACCAAAAAATGCTGGCCTATCTATGGGGGATATGACTAACATCTGCTTTTTGCTAATTATTCTGACTTTACAGGATTACTGTGGTTTGTGTAAAGGAACATAGTGTACTTTAATGTGTAAGAAATGTTTCCATGGAGCAAAACTAAAATTCAATACACAGCCATCATTTTTAGCTATAACTGCTAGGTGTGGGAGCTGGGGTTTGGGGGTTGCGATCTGTAGAAAGTAACTTAACCATCTTGTTGTTTTTCTCAGTTTTAACCACCGCTATATGGCTTTTCTGGACTAGTGAGCATTTGCAGGGGTAATGTACTTTGTGAAAACCATTTTGATATACTTGGATGTGTAGTTACTGCTTCATGGAATAGAGCTTATACACAATTCAGGGCTGTCATTTTTTTATCACATGCACCCGAAGTGCACACAGAGGTGACCACAACTGCTAGGTAGGTGAAGGAACTATCGATGTAACTTACTTTAAACACCCCACACCATTTTCATCATGCTTGAACGTGACTTTAAACAACTGACAGTGTGCAAGGAATGCCTATAAACCGCACAGGGGCTTATACACCCTGCATCCCCTACCATGTATATAAAATTGTCCATTATTAACACACTTTTAAGAGCCTTGTAGTCCTGTGGTGGAGGTGCATGGAAGTGGCAGTCCCCCAAATGGGTGTTATACTGTTCATTTTTAAAATAGTGTCGGGCATAACTGACTACAGGGCTTGAGTGATGTTTGTTACAGCATACACTGTGGAGTGATTAAATCAAGTTTTGATGAGCTGTCCACATAAAGTAACTGACCCTCTTCTTTTGTCATTTTAAATAGTGTTTTTATACACACCCTGTGGGTGTTTAAAGTAAATACTACAGAACTTGTTTGTAGAAAAATAACTGGCTCTATCGTTTTCTCATTTTAAACAGTCATTATCTGGTTTTGATGGACTAGTGTACATTTGCAGGATTACTGTGATTTATGTGAAACAAGTTGAACCATTTTAATGTGTTACTTTTTCCATGGAGCAAATCTGAAATGCCGTAGGCGGTCATCATTTTAGCTGTAATTTGCTGGTTGAGAGTAGGAGCTGCCTGTAGAAATTAACTGAAACTTTTGTTGTTTTTCTCAGTTTAAATAGTTACTCCCTGGTTTTGCAGGATTAGTGCAAATTTGCAGAATCACTGTGATTTGTGTGAAGCAGTTTAAATGGCTTGAGCTACCACAGCTACTTAACTATCACCAGCTGGGCACAGCCTTCAATATTCTCAAATATCCTGAAAAAAACCCTCATTATCCAACCTACTTACTATCTATACTGCAAACTGGTACCTAAGATCCAGTGAAAAATCTCTCCTCTCCATCACCAAGTCTAACAATAATGCAGGTAAAGCGCTCTACTCCCACACCGTTGCCAGAAATTGGAACTCTCTTCCCCTATCTGTGTCCACTGCCCCCTCCACATCCATATTCAAAAACTCCCTCAAATTGCACCTTCTTAGTACCTGGTTATGCCCTTATATCGCATAACCCTACCCATACTACTATTAACTCACCAAATTCCTCTCTGATCACATGCTGGAGCTCTGATCCCCTGTAGGCTTGGTCATCTGAAAGGGTACTTTTAACTGTAGAATCTTGCTTGATATATTTTCTTTTCTTACCAATGTATGACTGACATTGTCTTCTTATCCATGTTCTATATCTTCTTTTACCTGGAGTGTTTTTATTAATTCTTGTTATATTACTATGCTCAGCATACATGATGTAACCTGTTTTGTGTATTATGCTGGATGTACTGTATTTGTATAACTTGATGTTGGAGCTTTTCTCCCCGGGCCTCCACTGAAAATGGACCTGGTCCAGTTGGAATTTCCCGGTTAACAAATGTAAAATAAGATAAAATAAATAAATAAATAAACAATGTGTGATTACTGTTTGAATGGAAGTTTATGTATCTGAAATACAACATGTGGCCAACATTTATTTTATCACAATCAGCTTTAGTGCACAGAAAAATAACTATTACTTATCAATAAGGTTGGAGCTGTCTCTTGAAACTAATTGACCCTTTTGTTCTTTTCTCAGTTTAAGCAGTCACTTTTTGGCTTTAAAGATTTATCATGCATTTTTGTGAAATAAAATGGACTGCTTAACTGAACATTTGACGTATGCACAAACAAAGTAGCTATAATTGCTGGGGATGTCTGCAGAGTAAGTCTAGCTGCATGCTGTTGCTTATATATTATTCTGGGCCTGCATAACTAATGTCAAATGTCTGAAGCTATTCTGAATACATTAATGTGTGGAAACTGTTTATGTGGAGCAAAGGTACATTGCATTATGTGGACATTCTCTTCAACCACAGTCGGATGTCTGATTTGTTAACAGAAATAACTGTAACTGCATTGTGGGGGTGGAGGCTGTTCTTTTTAGGATTTGCTCAGTTTAAATCATCTTTTAAAAAAATAAGACATAAAATGCTTCTCAGAACATTAAGACATTTAGAGCTTTGGGGGGCATGTTGACCCCCACATCCAAGGCTGTATGAATGGATTTTAACACAGGCTTAGCAGTGGCCTCTGAGCAGAATCCCACCTAATCTAAAAGTGGCCTTTCTCAGAGGTGTGCACAGAATGTCATTGTAGTTTCTGGGTGATGTGAGGTGGGAACAATGCCTTAATTCTTTAATTTTCTTCTCAAATCTCAGAGGTGTGCACAGGTCCCTACACCTAGTATTGGGCTGGGAACAGTATAGTCATTATTTCTTTCACATTGCTCACAAACTTCAGAGGTGTACAGATAAGGTCACTATAGCTTGTATAATATCAGTGTGCTGTTTAGGAAACATTACTGTAATAATTTATTTTTCTTTCCTCACAAGCATCAGATACGCACACAGGTGGCTATCTTTTGTGAGAGTGTAAGGAGTCATGTTAGTTATATATTTAGCAACAACAGGTTGAAATATGTTATATGCTATTTGTTTTCCTCAGTTTGACAGTGAAGTATACAGACCATGGCTGTCTTTTGGGAGTAGGGGTGATGAGGTTTGCTATGTGTAAGTATTTTCGCTCGTCTTCTACATACTAATAAGATGAAGAGGCTCGCTGTTCTTTTAAGTAGTTTATTGCACACAAAGACATCAGGATGGATGGCAGGAACCTTAAACTTAAACAAACTGACTGCTACACATATGCATGTTTTCACTCTGGCTGCTCACTCAACATGGCACTCTTGATTGCACTTGCTCAGTACTTATATGCACGTGCTTACTGACTGGAATGCTTCTTAAAGGTATATCACACACTCTGATCTGCATGAGCTGTCTCATATAAGCAATGACATTTGAAATAGGCATGCAATTATATAGACGATAATAAACAACAGTCACGTCCAGGTTACGGTGTATCTGGAACTAGGTCTGGAAATGCAACTTGATCTCATAATGTAGTAGGATTGGGTTTAGCAACAGGGAAAGTCACTGGGGAATGTCCTGCTTGAGGATTTTGGGGATTATTCTCAGGAACTAGGATTACTGATGGAATGTCCTCTGGAAAAGGAACATTGGCAAAATGCTGTAACACTGGTTCAGACATTGGTAACAAATGTTTCTGATTATGCCTGAATTCCATTCCTTGTGATTCCACAATGTAAGATCTATCTCAGCTCTTGACACAAACTTTTCACAGATCTGATGTGATCAAAACCTTTTTATATCTGCATCCTCACTATCTCCCTTTCTTGTAATGAACAGAGTGTTTTTCTGGTCTTATCATAGTAGGACTTCTAGGGCAAATTCCTTTTTAACAAATGGGCTTTCACTGCTTTGTTGTATTTAGCACGTGGAACCAATAAATTACTACTGATGGGTAACATGGTTCTGGTTTGTCTCGAAATAAGTCTCTGGGAAGGTGAACCAAGATAATTATCACAAGGAATATTTTTGAGATTTAGCAGGTTTAGAAAAACATTGGTATTGTCATGTTTGGATTTCTCTAACAGCTGTTTTGCACTTTGAACTGCACGTTTAGCCAAGCAGTTTGACTGCAGGTACTCAGGACTACTCATAATATGAACAAAGTCCCACACTTCTGCAAATTGTCTGAACTGCTGACTTGCACCATTGTCAGAAATAACTCTGCACGGACTACCATGGACAGAAAAGTGTCTCTTCAACTTAGTAATGACAGTGCTGGGCATTAGGTTAGGAAGGAGGTGAATCTCGAACCAATTTGAATAAGAGTCTACTAACACCAAGTAATGTTGACCATTCCACTCAAAGATATCTGTGACTACTGTCAACCAAGGTAGTTCAGGAATCTGGCTTAAGTGAAGTGGTTCTTTTGTTGATGTGGCTTTGTACTGTTACAAACTGAATAAGATGAGAGTACTTTCTCATTATCTTTTGACATAGAAGGCCAAAATACTAGACCTCTCTCCCTTCTTTTGGTAGAATCAGTTCCTGGATGGCCACGGTGCAAGATCTTAATATACTCTTATAATCTTGTTGCAAGGATTTTGGAAGAATCACTTTTGGACCTTTTAATGATGATGATGCCATTGTCTGACAATATCTCATCTCTATATGGAATAGACTGCTGCAATTCAACTGGTAAACAGCATTGCTTTGAAGGCCATCCTTGACTAATGAAGAGGTTGAGCTTCTGGAGTGTGAGGTCTGAGCTCATCAAGACATGTGGAAGAAAAATTTCTCACTTCCATGACTTCAAAATCAGGTTTGTCATTGTCATGCTGTTCTGTGGTTTTCCTGGGCAATCAGGATAACGTATCATCAAGATAAGGAAGTTTGCCTTTCATGTAAACAAGACTGAAATTGTACTTTTGCAATTTGAGCATCATGTATTGCAGTCTATCTGGAGTTGTATACAAAAGCTTTCTCAAAACAGTAACTAGAGGTTGGTGGTCAGTTTCTATCTGAATAGGCTAACCATAAATATAATCATGAAACTTCCAACATGCAAACACAATTGCCAAAAGCTTTTTCTCAATCTGGGTATACTGCACCTCAGTCTGGGTAAGAGTTCTGGATGCATAGGCTACTGGTGTACCCTCTTGAAGAATGACTGCACCTAGACCAAACTTAGAAGCATCACAGGAAAGAGTAACGGATTTGTGAACATCATAGTAATGTAGAGTGGGTAGATTAGCAATTTTCTGTTTCAAGACATCAAATACTCTTTGATGCTGTTCTGACCATGACCAAATTACATCTTTGTGTGTCAGCTCTCTTAGTAGTGCTGAAAGTTGGCTTAAGTCTGGAATGACCTTGCCAAAATAGTTGACCATGCCAAGAAAACATTGTAGGGCTTGGACATTGTCTAGAGCTGGCATCTCGAGAATGTCGTAAGCCTGAACTGGTAAAAAAATTGACCAACATAAGTAATTTCTGTTAGCTTGAATTTGCACTTCTGAGAATCCAGCTTAAGATTCACTTCAGATGCTCTTTCCAGAACTTTCATGAGGTTTCTGTCATGTTCGACTTCACCATTGCCTCCTACTAGAATATAATCTATTATTATAGCACATGGATAGCCAGAAAAAAAATTGTTCCATCACACATTGAAGGACTTCACTGGCAGAATTTTTTACAAATTGAATTTTCAGAAATCTGTATCTACCAAATGGCGTACTGAATGTGGTTAGCAATGAAGATTTTCGATTTTGTCAAAATGAACTGCTTGCATCTAAGACAAAAAAAAAAAAACAGTGGCATTTGGCATGTGGCCAGCAACCTCCTCGATTGTCCACATAGGATGATGAGGCCTCTTTAATGCTTTGTTGAAATCTCTTGGATTAGTACACATGCTATCATCTGAGCTTTTCTTATAAGCTACTATCATGGAAGATACCCATTCAGTTGGTTATTCTAATGGACAAATTAGTTCTTGCTACACCATTTTGTCTGTCTCAGCTTTGACTCTCTTCTGCATAGCTATCAGAACTTTCTAAGCTGGTCTGATAACTGGCTGGGATGAGCTCTGGGTCTAGCTTCATGAAGTACACAAATGGGAGTTTGCCTAATCTGTCTGTGAAAATATCAACATGCTGAGAAAAAATTAGTTTGGGCAAAATATGAGCTGTTGTCATTCAAGGTTACATGGTGGACCTCTTTGTTAAATGAAAGCAGCCGATTTTCAAACTGAGGCCTAATAATGACTGCATGTGTCTCTTGACTATGTAAAACTGCAAGTCATAGCGGTTCCCAGTAGAGTAACATGAAAGCACTACTGAGCCTTCAGTTAGAATCTCTTCACCACCATAAGCAACAAGCTTTGCATACTTTGTCAAATCAAGTTGTTCTGCAGCTCTTACTATATCAGATATTTCTGCTGACATAACATTGCACTTTGAGCCAGTACCTACTTTGAGCTCTACAGGACTCCCATTAATCTGAACAGTACAAAAGATTTCATTCTTTGCCCACAAATTCACTACTTTGACTATTTCAAGCACAGACATACGATCAACATTAAAAGTAGGGTTGTAGCTTTCTAACTGATTAACTTGCCTCTTTGTGTGCTTTCTTTTAATAAAAGAATGTGCCATATTTGGTTTACAAAACATTTTGAAATGATTCCAAGTCTTGCAAGAATGGCAATGTTAACCAAAAGCTAAGCACTTTTCTCAGTTGGGCTCATGGCTACCACCACAATTACGATTATGAGACTATGAAGCTAGCTATGAGTTTTTTTGTGATTTAACCCGTGCTTTGCTGCATGCATCTCAAGCCTTAGTGAACTTGCTCTGAGGTAGCTGAAGCTCAGGCTGTGGCTGCCACACCCTTAGGCTTGTAGAATTTACGCTCATGCTGCATACTATCTACATTGGCTGTGGAAGGTACTGGAAGGTTTGTTTTCTCATTTTTAAGCATACTTGTGTGCTTTTCTGTAAGTTCATAAATCTGATAAATCTCAATGACCGTATTTAATGTTAAATCACTGTCTTAAAGCAAAATCTTTCTCACTGCGTCATTATTAATACCACACACAAACTTGTCCTTTATCAACTCATCTCTCAAATCACCACATCTGGACATTTTAGTCTTATTTCTCAAGTCGGTTGTATATGCTGCAAAACTCTCACCAGGCTTTTGATCTCTTGTGTCTTTCCATTGTAATATTTGTTTGGGAGTTGCACATTTCTCTAAACATATGTTTTAAGCATTCAGAGTCTTCATGCATTTCAGCCTGTACCACAATATGGCGGTCTTCCCCCTCCCCTGCAGACACAGCAGTTGCATACACAAATGAACTTTCTCTTTCAATGGCTTCTGACCCAGCTAAATTAAGCAGAATAAATGCCTTTGTATGTGCTTCTTTGTCAGAAAAAACAGCCTGTATGAAAATATGGTATTCCTGATCAAACACTCTCAAATTTTTTGCAATAATGTTATCAAACACAAGTGGTGCAGGTCTGCAAAATCCTTCTGCCATGCCCACAAAATATAGTAAAACACAATGCAATCTTGGCCTTTGTAATTATGTACAAACATGCACACATACCAGGTACTTGTAATAATATTCAAATGCAGAAGAAACTTTTTGAAAGACTGTACTTTGCGAAATATTCTTTGAAATGGC
Organism: Protopterus annectens; assembly: GCF_019279795.1. NCBI lineage: Eukaryota > Metazoa > Chordata > Ceratodontiformes > Protopteridae > Protopterus > Protopterus annectens. Next base: position 464,601,047 of record NC_056746.1, read on the forward strand.
TGTACTTTGTGAAATAACTGCAGTGTAACACTACACAAACTGGCCAACACTTTGCACACTTTGGATATTTCAAATAGCTTTAGTAAATGTGAGAAAGAAGTACATTGTGAACAAATATGGTTGTCTGCCTTTTTTATACATTTTATGTGATTTGGATATTGTTTCAAACATATCCATAATTATTTTGAATATTTAATATGTCACAGTTTTGGGTATTTCATTTAATTAGAAATTGATTTTGAGCATTCTGAATGCTTTGTTTTATATTTGTAGTGAAATAAATCATTTTTAGTACCTGGAAATTGTTTTTGACCTGTTTGGAAGTTATTTGAGCAGTTGGGATGATCCACTTCTGTATATTCCTCCATTTTGAACCAGTTGCCTCATGGCTGTAACTCCAGCAAATCTCATGGGCAGAGAAAGAACATCAAGAACTTTGTGGCCACAGATTGTAGTCTATGTGATGTGATGTTGGCTACAATGTAAATTTTGTTTATATGCATGACATTCAATTTTTACTGTAGCTTAGTGCTGACTGTAATATCCTTCATTGCACTTACTGTAGGAAAAGTGCAAATAATGCACAACTTCCTAAGTTCTTACTAAGCTTACAAACAAAGAGACAATTGAGAAGCTTAGCCACATTACACTGTACTTGTGGGAGGCTAACAATCTACCCCATTAAGTAATTTCTGCATAGTTCCCGTGGTGAAAGTTTATAATTACACACATGAATCCTCATAGCTATGCTCATGATTGCATAGAAAGTCTAGATTTATAAGTATAACGGAGAAGAAGATCAGTAACAAAATTGTTTAACACCATGGTAAATAGTCCCAACGAGAACTGTTTCAGTGCCTTACCCACATTTCCTTATGCAGATGGAATGTGGCTTCACTGCAACCATAAATACAACAAACTTTGCATTTCATAAGAAAAAGTGTGCAACACCATGAGTTCACATTTTAGTGGGGGCTACTCACACATGCACACACATATATAGATATAGATATATATATATATAGATATTGATAGATATATAGATAGATAGATAGATTATTTAGATAGATATATGCAATCCAGAATGTTTACCATTTGGAATGTTGACAGTGTGAAAGAGTTCAGAATGTAGCTAGAGGTAAATGCTGGGTGTTAGAGATGGGAGTGTGTTTGTGCCAGTGTTGGTGATTTAGGATTAAAGCAGGAGTTAGGGAAAGATAACTTTAGTGCTGTGTGTGTGTGTGTGTGTGTGTGTGTGTGTGTGTGTGTGTGTGTGTGTGTGTGTGTGTGTGTGTGTGTGTTTGTGTGCTTGTTTTGGGAAGTGGTAGTGTTACAGAAAAGATTTGTCTGCGATAAAGTGCAGGGTTAGGGTTAACGTCTATTTATAAAGTGGTACAAGGGGACTCCCTTTTGCGTTCTGAAGCAATCCACTGTCTTTTTCTGAGGAAATGCAGCATGTTATGTGTAAATGTGTGACTAGCCCCTGCTGAAGTATTTCTTGCAGAACTGGCAGATCTGAGAAGGTATCCATCCTTGAAAAGCTGTCATGCTGTACCCTTATGCATATTGAACATGATGATGTATAACTTTAACAAATCATTACAGACAGTACTCACCAACCCTGAGTTAATACATTAGTAGGAGCTGCAATGTTTGGGTAGGGGTGTGGGGTCTGGTTATTCATGTATTGATCTGGTTCAGAAAAAAATATACTGATGGGTGGAGCATAAATGGCCAGCTGAGAGCAGTGAATTTTGAGAGCTCCATAAACTAGTATAACAATATAAGAAAATGTTATTATTTTCAAGTTTAAAACATCAAAATCTACAGATAAACTACTAAACTACATAAATATCAATTTTGGTGGAGGTATACAAAAATTTTCCTGTCAAGTAACTTGGAGATATATTGAGTCACTGAATATGAACAACTCAAGGAATTCTCATCCAGATGCTGCTTTGAAAAAAGAACTGCAATTGATGACATCTACCTTACAGGAACTATCTTTGAAGATGGATGAATTTAAAAATGACTTAGAAAACCACAAATTAAATTTGCAAAAACAGACTGATACTCTTAAGAATCTATTAGAGCAACACCATACAAAAATAAGTATAGAGACTTATCTAAACGACATAGAAGGGAGACTCAAAGAGGTACAATTCCAAAAAAGAATTTATGCTTAAACAGAATACATGGCTGCTTAACAAAATAGATGACTTAGAAAACAGGGAAAGGGGAAACAACATAAGGATCTTTGGTCTGCCTGAAAACACTGAAGGAGAACACATTATTTCATTCTTATCAACCTGAATTCCTGAATTTTTAGACTTGAAAGAGGGACTTTCATTTGGAATTGAAAGGGTGCATAGAGCATTGAGGAAACATGCTTCTAACTCAACAAAGGGTCTATATTATATGTCCGAAGATTTCTAACTTCGAACACCATATGATCGACACCATATGATCGAAGTTAGAAAACTTTGAACATATCTAAAAAAAAAAAAAACAAACCCAAAACTAATGCTTATAGGCAACACTCTTTAAATATACCAACTCTAAGATTGCATTACAGTATGGTAAAGAGAAAATTTCCCTTTACTGTACTGTAGTGTGGTATCAGAGTTGGTATATTTAAAGAGAGGGGGGTGTGGGGGGTGCAGGGGGTGTGGGGGGTGCAGGGGGCCCCCATGCTTTAACCTATTACTTTCATTATTTATTTATTTATTTATTTTTTTAAATGTTTGAAGTTTTCTAACGACCATATGGTGTCAATCATATAGTGTTCGAAGTTAGACATCTTCGGACATATAATATAGACCCCTCAACAAATACTCCTCCTAGATCCATAGTTATAAAATTTCTTTCATTTCTGGACAAGAAACTAATATTAAAATTTGCTTGGAGAAAAATCACCCTTAAATACCATCAAAGCCTGATAAGGTTTAACAATGATTATTCTTCCAGAATACTAGAACAAAGGAAAAAAGTCTGGCCAATAATAAAACTGATGAAACAAAATAACATTAAAGCACAGCTGGCTATTCCAGCCAAGATATAAATGTTTTTTGCCAATGAGATGAGAACCTTTAATGACTTAGAAGCTACTATATTCATCAAAAACAACAACATAGTGTATATCCCAGAAGAAATGGAATGGACGGCCCTACTCTTAAAAGAATAGAAGAAACAAATCCTTGGACTGATGCTAGAAATAAAACCAAAAATGATTCCAAGATAGCTGTCCCAAAAATAGCTCTTACAACTACATCTCTCAAATTATCAATTAATATGGTACATCACTTGTCATCTGTTTTGATTTTAAAAAATGAGGCTTTCTTAAACAACTGAGAAACAGTAATGGTTTATTCAGAATGTTCAAAGATTCCAATAATTCTGCACAAACAAAGGTAGGTCATGATGGGTTACTATTTACATTATATATAAGCCAAACAAAGAAACATATAATACAAACATATAAGTTTCTATTCCCCTACTTGAACTCAATGTATACTTATCTTGTTCTTTTTTCATTGATTGCACTTATAATAATTTAAGTAATTAACTAATTCAAGAAGGTACCATTCATCAGAGTTCAGACTCAAAAGTAACAAATTAACATCATATATAATAACAGTAACAGTAGAGTGTTTTGAAAAACAATGTTGTTGTGCAGACTAATGCCTTCTTCAGTTAAAGTATGATTAAGAAATGTCATGTATAATCTGGTTAAATAATAGTAGGAAGCTCTTATACACGTGTAATCATTATTCTGTCTAAATATAGTTAATATCAATTATGGCAGGTATCACAGCTACAAGTGCTGTTTGATCAATCCTGATAAGGTGTGCGTAGATGCAGCTGTGTCTGGCAGCTAATACAAATGTCATTATTATTCTGTCTAAATATAGTTAATATCAATGATGGTAAGTATCATAGCTTCGAGTTCTGTTTGATCAATCCTGATATGGTGTGCGTGGATGCAGCTGTGTCTGGAATTATGGCAGGTATCATAGCTTTGAGTTTCTGTTTGATCAATCCTGATATGGTGTGCGTGGATGCATCTGTGTCTGGCAGCTAGTACAAATGTCATTGATATTCTGTCTAAACATAGTTAATATCAATTATGGCAGGTATCATAGCTTCAAGTTCTGTTTGTTTAAGCCTGACATGGTGTGTGTGGATGCAGCTGTGTCTGGCAGCTGTTGTATGTTGCCATTTTCGTCTCCAGGAAGCTATGGGTTGTGGCTTGTGATCGAGGTTTATTGATGCTTGTGTATTAGGAAGAGACATTTGGTGTTTTAGCTTGGATCCAGGGGAAGGGGGTGGATAGAACTGTGATTTGGGATATTTTGGCAGAAAATAGTTTGTTTATACATCTGCTGAGTGAGAGGTGGGAAGGCTGGAAGAATGTGCTATCTCTTGTTGTGGCGTCTTGTTGGGAGGTTTTTTTTTTTTATCTGTTTGCTCTCTGTTCTTTTCCTGGCTGCTGCCTTGCTAAAAAGGTGGGAATTTAGGCTTGAAGTTGGTATGAAGTGAAGCTTTGCTTCAGGAGCATCGTGAGCCTCTGGTATGCAGTACACAGACACACTAACCAAAGCAGATGCTTCCAGGTTGCTATGGTAATGGAGACAGAGTGATGATAATGCTTAACTGCTCTGAGGAGCTTCCGAGATGATTCTCTGCAATTAAGTTTTTGGTTTTAAATAAATATATAATAAAAGGTCTGTTTTAAACCACATGTACACATATTGATGGTCTCCCAGCAATTTGTTTAGCTCATTAAGTTGATTATTGATAAAAAAAAATAATAAAATAATAAGCCCATTTTTATATTTAAAATGTATTTTGATCCAAACACATTAAGGACTTACACAAGAGTGGAAGTCTGAGTTATTGTGAAAGACTAAGAGCACTTGGTATTGTGCAGTACCCTTTACAGTGATTTGGGAGGTGGTCATGCACAGACGTCTTGGGCATATGGGGTAGCTGATTCTAGGGGTGTTTGGGGTTGCCGGGAAGTGCTAGAGAGTCATCAAATTTCCTTTGTGGAAATATCTGTGGGAATAGAAGGTGTGTTGAGTGGTTCACTGGCAGAGTGGCCACTGTATGGTACAGGCTGGTAAAATGGAACAAGACAAATATTGGTTTGGATATTTTAAGAACAGCCTGGAAACACACCACATGAACTAGTGAATGGCATTCTGGCAAAACTGGATGGGCATTGTTGCCCTTGCTTGAAGTACTGTTATGTGTGTATGTAAGGATGGAAATATGCTTATAACAAATTAGAAACTAGAAGGGTCTCATAATTTAAAGTCTATGGGCTGTATAAACATGCTTGGAAGGAGCTAATAATAAGAATAAGCATTACAGCTTGTGGCCTCTCAAATAACTAAGCAACAGCTTACACAAAACAAAAAAAACACACACAACAGACAGGATTTAATAACTTGGGCTTGTATATAATAACACTACTGTCTTAACTTGTCATAAATGACATACACTACACTGAACATCAAGGGGAAGCATGATGATTTTCTTATATAAGTAAATATGCATAACAAGCCATATAATTGCTTAAACCTGAATTGTGGTTTTGTAACCCATCTTGACCAAACAATACTTAAGCTGTTACCAAGGTAACTAATGTTTTATACATGACATCAAACTGACAGAGTTGTTGAAGGGAAACAATAAAAGCCTGAACTAAAAATGTCACAGAATGAAGCAATCACATTCTGAACAAATAGTATTAAATTGACAATAATCACTCAGTTTAACCTTTGCTGATTATATAAAATAGAATGTTGCCATTTAAATCTAAATACTTTCAGTATATGCCATAAAATGACAATTTATGAATATGGAAAGGGAACTTATAAACATTAATCACAATAAGTGAATTTGTTGTTTTTAACCTATAATTTCACTCATTTTATAATAAGAAATGACAGATATGAAAATCCTTATGTGTAGGAAATGGGGGGGGGGGTACACTGATAATTAAAATGTACTATATTTCATCAATATTCACATAAAACAAATTTGATGCTTTAAGTAAGTTAGCAACAAACAAAGTGATTGCTTAAATGCTGGCAAGCAATGAAATATGCCTTCTGATATATCCAGTAAAATACACTGTATTATAAACATTAGGTGTAAATTTATTACCATCTATTTATATTAAGTAATACGTTTTGAAAGACTTCATCAATAAGGGTGGATATGTTAAATACCTGTGTGCTATAATCTTTTACTGAGGTTTTATATATGATACATCCTACTTTACTATGATTAAATTGCTTGTCATCTATCTTTCATGTAAATATTAATTGCTTATACAATAAGTAGATATTTATATTGTATTAGAATTGTGTCTAATCTACAATAGTACTATGTCTGTTCAAAATAAAAATGCTGCTTATTCCTATTACAAATATTCTCCATATGATAATTCAATTTATGGAGCTCAGATGTTCTGGATTGTCAAGGTATGAGTGATAATCTGATGGATTTAGGTTTATCCATCGGATTAGGAACGATTTTCATTCCATGGCTAATGCGGATCTTAGTTTTGTGAACATTTATTAATTTAAATTTGTTATTTCACGAAAACATTTTTAGTATGACTGATCAAAACTTACTTTATTGGTAAACACTCAAAGTATAAAACTGATAATTTCCTTTAAAAGCTCAAACATATACTTTATAGTTATCAGAGGAAAATGTTCAATAGTCACAATAAAAAATACATAGTCTGAATAACCTAAGATGGATTTAACTTTATTATCTTTAAATACCAGTGGCTTAAACAATCCTAGCAAGAGATCACATCTACTGAAATCTTTAAAAATGAACAAAGCACAAATTGTCTTCCTTCAAGAAACTCATTTCAAAACAAATGACAATTAACAATGAAATCCTAAGGAATATATGATATTGGTGCAATCCACTTATAACACAAAGACAAAAGAGGTAACAATTTTATGGAAAACAAATGTGATTAACACAGAAATCATTTATAAGTATGAAGATAAAGAAGGCCTTATGGCCTAGCCAATCTATACTGGTTCCCAGGCATTGAAACAAGAACTGTTAAAAACACTTGGACTTCATTTCTGATAATTATAAAGGCAACTTAATATTAGCAGGAGATTTTAACTGCATATTTGATATTTCTGAAACTACAAATAAAAGACTGCTGTGTACAACTGCTGTATCAAAAGCTTTAAACAAGTGGGTAGAATAATTTCATCTTGTAGATACATTCAAATTTAAAGAAGATAAATCTTTGTTGTTTTCCCATCAAGATCACAGATTTGGTTCCCAACTAGAATAGATACAATATTTTCTGCCCATGACTCGTACTTGAAGCTCCTTGCTTGTATAGGCCTATGACTAAAAGGATTTCTAAGAAGTTTGTATATAAAGATGCGACAAAATGGTCACTTGAAATGTCCAGTAACATAAATGCTACAGTGATATGTGTTGTGCATGAGGATAGCATTCATAATAAAATGTTTTATCTATTCATTTTCTGTAGTGCTGTAGTGTTACTTGATATGGTTATTAGTTTGCTAAGTCCATTCTACTGAATGTAATAAGTTTAAATGGTGAACCATAATTTAATCTATGTTTTCTTCTGGGTACGTAAGAGTATCTTTCAGTATATTGATATGTTGCTTAGATAAAATATAAATTCCTCCTAATTTGATTTACTTGAGGTTATTAGGTAACACAATTATGTATGTATCTCTACCTGGATTATATGGGCACTGATGAGTGGTCAGTGATGTAGAATGTGTTTGATTAACTCTAGTGATACCACCAGCATGCTAATGAATGACATCTTGTCTGAGTTTGGTACAACCATTGGTTGTGGTCACTGCTGATGTTTATATTGGGCTCAAGCTATGTTTTAGAAATCACTATAATGATAGCTTTAACCAGATTTTCAGATGCTTGTTTAAGGTGTTGCACATGCTCTGAGGACTTATTTATATGATCTTTAGACATTTTTTGAGATGCAGTGATAATGGTATGTAGTTATGGCATCCCTTGGAACACTGGGCAGGCACTCATGCCATGGTGCTAGGTATGTAGTAATGGCAACCCTTGGAAGCACTGGGCAGGCACTCATGTCATAGTGCTAGGTATGTAGTAATGGCATCCCTTGGAAGCACTGGGCAGACACTCATGTCATGGTGCTAGGTATATAGTTATGGCATCCCTGGCAAGCACTGGTGCAGGCACTCATGTCACAGTGCTAGGTAGCTGAGTGGGTGGGTGCAGGGGCTGGGGGTGGGTGCTCCAAGATGGGATAGGAAATATGTACTCCATAATGCATGCACATTAAGAGCCAGCATTTGCATAGTGTTTCTATCATAGAGCTTGTATTGTGGTGATGTGGTTGTGTAATTGTTGTTGAAGTAGAGAGGTGCAGGACAGATTTAATATAATATCTAGTAGCCGTTCTTTCATCATGGGAAGGCTAGCAGTATTGGAGTGGTAATGTATCCCTATAGTAATAATGTATCACTAGTGTACAGTATAGTGTAGTGTAGTATAGTATAGTATAGCACATTTGTGTTGACTTGGTGTCAGGGGTGGTGTAAATTTAATGCAGAAAACTGGAGTAGGTAAGTCTGATGGAAATATGGAGATGAATATAGGTTGTTAAGATAGATACTGAGAATGTTGAAATATGAGCTGATAACTGTATGAACAGTTGTGACATGATACAGAGTTGGCAGAACAAGGGAACTTTATTTAATGTGTCATAACATAGCTGGGCTTAGGCTACAAAATGTTAAAATTACTTAGGGTATATTAACCGCAAGTTATGTGGAAGATGTAATTAGGTGATGGAAAGGAACTGTCATTGTGGGTATAAATGAGGTGGCATGCACATTAATGTATGATGTGCATAGGGGAGACTTTTATCCACAGTTGTAAGGATTGTTTTATATTTACTTTATCATAGATGGAAAGGATAAAGGAAGTAGATTGTACCACAAGTGGCACAATGTAGTGTATGTGTATACTTCTATCAATAATCAAATTTTAGTAAAGTAAAACATATATATTTTTATTTACTTTTATCTTGCTCACCTTTTGTTTTTCAGAGCAGATCTGGAAAGAAAAGATTCCATATAACCATTCAATAAGACATCACAATGATAAACATATTTTATATGTTAACAAGCTGACATTGCACACAACTAAACATGCTACATAAACCAATAATAGTATCAACAAAATAAAACAGAAGAAAAAAGAAAAGCAAAGTGATGAAATTATTTTGCTATGAGCTCATCACAAAATAGTAGCAGCTACATCATTCAGTACATTTATGCAGGTAACAACTCTTTTTGCTTGCTAAGTTTATGCAGGCAGCTTAAGCTTCGTTGCTACGTTTATGTAAGACAAAGTTTCTTGATAATAGTATCTTTTAAACAGTTTTGTAAACCAATAGGTACCCCTAAAGCCTATCATCATTGATTTGGGACTGTTTTATTATGCTACACTACATAAAATAATATTAGTGATTTAATATTAATAATATACCATCAACACCATTAAGCCAGAGAAGTTATAAGTAAATTAATGGGTGAGAGGTAGACTGTATAAGATAGATTCTGGTGCTAAACATGTTCAGTAGTAGTGCTACATCATTAACAAGGCTTTCTTACACACAAGGATAGTACTAGCATACCAACTGTCACTGGACAGTTTTATTTCAAAAAACATGGTTGTCTAAGAAATGTGTTCAGGCTTTTCAGCTTGTTTATTTTTTTTGGCACTTTCATTTCTAGTGAATATCTCAACTATTTGGAGTCTTTGTTTCCATGCAGGTATGTTCAGTCTTTACAGTGAGAAATGAACAAAAGCTTCCACAGAATAATAATTTTTATCTTCATTGTGTTTACACTAAGAAGCTTAAGACCATGTTCTGTGGAGTTTTCATTCTTGTGTAAATGTAGTTCTTTATTATATATCATTAAAATCTTTATTTCAATATGTTTAAGAAGATTAACTAATCATATACCACCTCAAGGAAGTTTGGGTTGAAGTGATGACAGTGTTATAGCTTTTCTACTTTCATGTATCAGATGCATCATTCTTATGGCAAACATGATGGTGGGGGGTTAGGGAACCATCCCACTTCCACAGTGTGAAGTAGTAGTTTTGTAATCATTCATTTGTGTGCTAAGAGATATTGCAGAAACTCATCTCTGCTGGTTTAAACAGTTACCAGAAAAGCATATTTAGTGAAAGACTCCGTGCTTAATTTCAACAAATTATTTGTTTAATTGTCAAAGATGATGATAAGCCTATCTTGTCTATCTACTGAGTCCATTTAACTTTATATTTATGCTTCATCCCTATTTTTCACTCACCCTATTTTGATCTATTTCATGCATTCTAGAAAAAAAAAAATCTATGGATTCCCTCTTTGTCACTGAATCCTATAGATCGTTCCATGGATTCACAGCCCTCTTTTTGAAGTGCTTTCAGAGATCCAGAAGGTAGTTAATCTTTACAATTTGTACCCTTGCCCATTCCTCCCTTCTCTGTCCTTTCTGTTGATGAAGACTTCTTAAAATCTCCCTTGATATGATCCCACACCAAATGATGTTTGTATCTGGGTTTCATGTAACTGGATCTCTTACCTAGTCTCTTGTCACATCATTTTGTCCTGTATCCTACACATCTCTCTGCAGAGTTTTCTCTGGATTTTTCCAGAAGCCTGATGTTCTTTTTCCCATGTGACCTCCAAAGCTGCACGCAGTAGCCAAGGTGGAGCCTGACGAGCCCCTTACAGAGAAGAAGCAGTACCTACGACAAGTTATTATACTGTGCATAGATTAGCTGGGATCTATATTATAACAGCAAACGATCAAAAGCTTGAACGCTGTTATATCGACCCCAAAACAATGAAAACTTAAAAGAACAAATACCCAGAAGAGCAATTTTATTTCCTAGGGAAAAAAAACGTTGCCCCCCCCCCCAAAAAAAAAACACACTAAACACTATTTTAAGTGGGGGGCTTCACTCACCACACTCACCCCCCTATTTAAATATACCAACTCTGAGATCACACTATAGTGCCGAAAATGGCAAAGTGATGGAAGTGGCCAAGCGACTTCTTTCCCAGGGAAAGATTTTGCTTACATGCCTCTTTGTCATTTTGCGTTTTCGACATTTGATGTTTGACCAAGATGCAATCGACACAATGCGTCTTCGGTCTTCTGGTAGGAACCTGGTTAGCTGTGGGGTGTAGGATTCCACAACAGAGAAATCTTTATGCTCCCAAACTCTTGTTGTCTTTTTACATGCCCCTTATCATTTTCACTTGTAAAGAAATATCAGTAATTGTTTTGTATACAAATATCAATAACTGTAGATTTAAGTTTCATAATGCTATACAATGTCCATAGTTCTTTAGAAGACAGGAAACTAATTATTTTCATTCATTCATTTCATTAATTTACTGATTATGTATTCCATCCATTTTAGAGCTAGAATGGAAGCAGAGCCTGTTCTAGCAGTCAGTGGGCATAAGGTAAAGGAACTAGTCTTGTGCAAGGCATCAGCTAACAGTAACACACACACACACACACACACACACACACACACACACACACACACACACACACACGCATGCACTCACACACACACACACACACACACACACACACACACACACACACACGCACTCACACACGCACTCACACACACACACACACACACACACACACACACACACACACACACACACACACACACACACACACACACACACACACTGACTCAGATATGCAGTGCTCACTATGGAAAGTTTGTAAAGCCAGTGCACTTATGATGCATGTCTGGGTTGTTGGAGGAAGCCAGAGCACCTGGCAAGAATGCACATGGGAACAGAGAGGATATGCAGACTCTGTGCAAAAGGCCTTTTGAGCTGCAGCAATGTTAACCACTGTGCCACTCTGCAATCCATGTGGATCTAGTTGCAAATCATTCTAGTATGCTAAACGTTGGCTTGAGTTCTAAGACATATATTTATGTTGTAGAATGTGTTCCCTCCTCTCCCATGCCAGTCATCACAGGAAGCACTGATATCATATCACTTTGTTCATCACAGAAAAATGCTGTTCTCATCTATTTCTTAATTATGAGGGTGGAATTTCTTTCTAAATTTCAAATACTGAACAATTCATCTTGCAACTTGCTTCTTTTAAGCTATTTAAAATAATCAGATTCACAACAGTTCAACCTTCCAGTGTTTGTCTGACTTTCCTTATCCTACAAGAAAACTGTTAACTGACTTTCTGGTCCCTTATAGTGCAGTATTAACTGTAAATTCAACAGTGTATTGGAAAATAAATAGATAAAATGACTTATTTTTTTATTTGTTATGTACATAATAGCACTGTGCCATATGTCTCATGAAGTAGGCACTCAACCACTTAACATGAAAGAAACACATTGGTATGTGGGCAAAGATAGCTGTATGGCTATCAAATGTCTCTCCCCAGAACTTAATCAATTCAAGCAAATCTCCAGTATCAGTCAATCATAAATTCATGGAACCCTTGGGAGACACATTGGCCCAGAACACCATGAAATGCCATTAAACTTATTAGGGACTTTGACATATGGCTTAGTATAGCAGCTTTTCAACCTAACAAAAAGTCACTGTAATATAAACAATAATTGTTTAAAGCATTTTCTTTTGAATGTGAATTATAGTGTACATTGGTCCATGTGTATATATATATATATATATATATCTATGGATACTTTCCCCATGTTAACGTTTTAAGAAATGTACAAATATATTATTCCATCTGTACCACTATTAATTTGGCTCCCTATTATGCATTCGCAGATGCAGGTTGTCGAATGCGTCTTTGTCGAACTGAAAAGCGTGAAAAGGCAAAATAGCGAAGCGGCTTTTCAGTGAATTCTTTCCCTGGGAAAGAATTTGTTTGGCTGCTTTCACTACTTTGCCTTTTTAGCACTGTAGTGCGATCTCGGAGTTGGTATATTTAAGTGGAGGGGGTGTTGGGCACAGCCCGCACGTCGGGGGTGAGGAGGGGTGAAGCCCCCCACATTATGTAAAATTTTACAACTCTTTTTTTGTTGTTTCAGAACAGGTTTCGCCGTTGTAAGCTTTTGCTTACATGGTATCAATTATGTGTCGTTCGCTCTTCTAAGCATGTGATATCATAATATAGACCCATTCATTTTGTGGTGAGCATTAGAATGATGGTACCATTCTAATGAAACTTCAGTTTATTTAATTGACTGCATATTGTATTACTTGGTTTAATCATCATATCATTTTTGTCAGTCATGAAAAAAAGGTTAAATTTAGAAACTTTTTATGGTAATGTTCCTATGGTGTTACAGTCTGTAACTTACAGATGAAAATCTATTGCATTTCTAACAATTTACTTTTGACGCTGACAACATTAAGAATATGTATTTCAGGCTGAGGATGTCTAAATTTGACAGAATATAACCCAAGCTGCAAAAAGCTTAATTTATGATTACTTCTGTTATTTTTGTTCTAAATTCCATTATTCATTTTCCAGGATGAGTGCAGTCACAGCAGCAGCTTGTGCATGATTTATTATGCAGTAATTAGGTTGGACCTGCCAGGGCAGCTGTGGTGGTGCAGCGGTTAGCATTGCTACCATACTGCAAGAAGTTCTCTGGTTTGATCCTTGGCTAGGCTGTCTTCTGTGCAGAGTCTGCATGTCCTACCTGCAGTAACATGGGTTTCCTCCCGCATCCCAAAGACATGCTGCAGGTGGATTGGACACTCTAAATTGGCCCAAGAAGTGCATGTGTGTGCCTTCTGTGGAAAGTTTGGCACTGGGCTGGTGACTCAATACTGTAAAACTCTAGTGCGAATCATGAGTGGACAAGGTGATCTGCTGTGGCAACCCCTAACTGGGGAAAACTGAAAGAAGAAGATGTTGGGCCTGCCAACTGTAGTTTATTGTTTACATAATGGACAGTAGAATACATAACAAACCCCTGAAGAATAAAACAGCCCTGTCACTATGAAGTAATTAGGGAGGCGGTTTCACAGAATGAACTGCTTATTTAAGTATGTCTGCTGCCTGTTGATCATCAGCCTGTTCCCAGACAATCAACCCATATGTTCCCCATTACAACAGTGAGGGTCAGCCTTGGGAGACCATCATTCTGACAAACATCTGTGGTGGTTCAAGAGATACTTCCAGCATGATGTCTGGAAAAGGCATGCAATAGGCTACCTGTTAAGGATGTCCCTTCTTTTCTGCAAAGTGCCTCCCCCTCCAAGCAGCCCTTCCCCTCCCCTCACTGAATGACTGCTGTTTTCCCCAGTCTCTTGCAAGGAAAACACACTACCCAATGTGCTCTCAGGTGTACACACTGACATACAAACTTACCTCTCTCCCTCAGTAGAGGCAAGTGGATCATGCCTGTTCATTGCTCTTCCTCTCCCTTTCTGCCTGGCTCCTCCAATGCCAGGACCATTAATCATACTCAGTCACCTGAGTCACAATCAGGGCTTGATCCCTTTGCATCATGAAGCCAAGGTCTACCTTCACTATTACTACAGATCATCGCTGATGAAATTTTTTTAAACTCAAAAAGCCATGATGGCTGTCTACCAGTTATGCATAGCAGTCAATTGATGGCACACTTCTGTATTTATCACATAATTCTTCCACAAAACAGGGCATGGATAATGTTATATAGCATAACCACATGATTAAGAATTGTTTCATACACTTGTGATATGTGATATCATAAAACCAAAGTAAAATAAATAAATAAATAAATGAATACCATTTTAAGGTACTATTTCAAACATTTTAGGCATATACATACACGTTTGTTTTTCATAGCAGCAGATTTGTTTTGACCTTTTTGTTTAAATATCCACCTCATTTTCATATACAATTTTTTGTTTTAGAAATAGTCATCTTTTAATTCCTTACAGTTCTACTCCTTCTCAACTTCTAGCCTGCTGAAAGTGTCTCATTTTTGAGGATAACATCTTTCTTGATCTGGAAAGAAAGCTTTATTACATATCATGTGAAATTTCTAGACAAAAAAATGACCTAGTAAGAGATAGAAAATTTATTGAAAAGCTAGCCCTTTCATTTCATCTATGCACATAATCTCATCAGAACTAAAATACATGAATTAACACAGCTATTAAAAAAAATGGCCTAAAAAGTCACATGGCAGGTGACTATTTTAAATGTTCGACGCAAATAAATCCAGCAAAAAAAAAAAACACAACTGATGTACAAGGAAAAAAAAAAGAAAATTCAGTTGCTTAAAAATATTATTAAACTACTATATAAAGTTGCACTTAATGAAACCCTCAGTATTTTAAAATACATTTAATATTAATGCTTTCATTCAGACCATGAGATTTATCAGCAGCTAGCAAAGAGTTGTCAGTGAGCTTCCTCAGTGTCTAAAATATGTAGAGAGGACCCCGACCAGCTTAGTAATTAATACTAACCATAACCATACACTGTAACTTAAAAAAAAAACTTTCCTTAACACTACTGCTAAATAATATAAAAATAACACTACTGCTAAATAAGATAAAATAAAATGTTTCCCTAATTTATACGGTACTTTGCCCCTCCATTATTTTTGTCTTTGTCCAGATATTTTGCTCTAAGAGGTTGAGAGCTATGTTGGAAAATACCTTCATTTTTATGGGGCTGCTGCAGTACAAACATGAACTACATGCATTTCTGGTATGTTGCTAGAATATATTACATGGTGCTTGACTACCCTCTAGTGGTAAATCTGTGTCATATGTGTTTTCATCGCCTTAACTGTACACTGGTCATCAGCATTTCATCCTTTACCTATGTTTATTCATAAGCAAAAGTAAAAAAAAAAAAAAACAAGATTCTTTTAACAGACTGCCTACACTGCTAAAGTAAAATAACCAACTATTGTCAGTACAGTTTCTAAAGAGAGAATAAGAGTCTGAACTATCATTGTACTAGTTCCCTCTGTAACTATAGCCATTGGCAAATGGCACTACATTCAGTTATCTGGTTCATGAATCAGTTACCTGATGTGGGACAACACATTATAAAATGCACATTTCCTGGCCACTGCCACTTTGTTCTATAATTTCTTACAACTAAAGCCTTGACCTCTCTTGTGGCCATGTTAATGCCAAAAGCATTTTTCTTCTAATAACTCAGTTACCCTGGTTTTACCTTGGTTCTCCCACAAACACAACTCCGTAGCCTTCTCCTACTGGGTACCTAACATATGAACCTCACTGCCTCTTCATATGAAAACCCCTGCCTCCCTGCATAGCTTTCAGTATGGGCTTTTAATATGATGTTGCTCTCTGTTCGTACGTAACCTCTAAGGAGGACAAACATGTACATTTCTGTTAGTCCCTTTCCTGTTTTACACAGTAAGTAGGAGTAATCTTTAGGCCTTGCCTTTGTTTTTATGTTTTCAACTCAATAACTTGTGAGGGCTAATTGTAATTATCACATCTATGAGTTGTAATAAATGTAGTAGATTAGTAGTGTGAGTTAGTTCAGGATGAGGTCACTTTATTATCTTTGGAATAAGATAATTTGTTTTAGAATAGTTTCAAAAGCTGAGACCATGTCAGGAGTATGTAGATTGTAGACGTAAAATTTCATGCAATTATTTTAAAGTCCAACTGGAACAGGAGTCGGACAAAGAATTATTTTTTGGCATTATTTTTTTCTGAAAACGTAGGTATTTGTTTATCACTGTAAGGACTAACCCCACCCCTAGTCATTGGCCAGACATATTATTGGCAAAGAGTTAGCATTATTAATTAAAATAAAGTGTAGTGACAGAGCTGTCTACAAGCCAGGATTCTGAAATAGCTAATAATGATGTTTTATATTGAGAATCCCAAGTTTCAAGTTCAGCACTATTGTTATTTAAAATGCCTAACTTCCTGCAGATAATAGTAAGTTGGTTAGAGTTAATATTTTTGTGACTTGTATGTGTAAGACAGTACAGTTGTGTACACCTACCATAAATGTAGATGTTCGAGTGTCTTCACTGTTGCAGTCATAACTGTAGGGTGCTCCTGCCGGCAGGCAGCCCGAGGTCGGCCAGAATCCCAAAGTCTGGGTCCGGCGTCGGCTGTATAAGCTAGTATCCTGACGTCAGTACGCCTTGGTACATAGCCCTCAGCCGACGCCATCTTCTCCAGCCTTTCTTGCCCTAGATGTCAGAAGTCCCCAACAAATCAAAAATGAATCCAACAAGGAAACACAAATACACCACAAATAAGAGAAAGAGGGGATAGGAGGGAGGGAAACCCCGGCTGCAACAGTGAAGACACTCGAACATCTACATTTATGGTAGGTGTACACAACTGTACTATGTTCTTCGTGTTTCACTGTTGCAGTCATAACTGTAGGGTGGAATCCCAAAGCAGTGGAGAGGGGGAGGAGGCTTTAGATAGAAGAAGGGGAGGCAGGAATACCCTGCAAGACAGCAGAGGCAAAGCCTGCCCTAGACTTAGAAAACAAGGGGAGATTGTAGTGCTTGGAAAAAGTATGCACAGAACTCCAAGTGGCAGCTTCCAAGATATCCTTGGTAGGGACTCCTCTGAGGAAAGCTGTAGATGTAGCAGCTGCTCTAGTAGAATGACTTCTAATGGTCCCTGGAAACTGTTTCCCATGATGAGTGTAACAAAATCTGATTCCATAAGCAATCCATTTGGAAATAGTTTGTTTAGAAATAGGTTTTCCAAGAGAACTAGAGGCAAAGGAAACAAACAATTGGTTAGACTTTCTGAAATCTTTAGTCTTGTCCAAGTAAAATCGTAACTGTCTGTGCACATCCAATGAATGCAAAATCCTTTCCACTTTATTTTGAGGATTTGGAAAGAAAGTAGGAAGGTGAATTGTCTGATTTAAAGCCACTTTCGAAATCACCTTAGGCATGAAAGTAGGATTGGTCCTCAAGGATACTCTGTCCTGATGGAAAATAAGGTATGGTTCCACAGCCATGAGAGCTTGCAACTCTGAGACCCTTCTGGCAGAGGTCAATGCTAACAAAAGAACAGTCTTCCAGGATAGAAACTTAATATCTGAAGATGCAGCAGGCTCAAAAGGAGGCAAAGTAAGTTTTTCTAAAACATAATTAAGATCCCAGGCAGGGACAGGAGGGGTCCTTGGAGGCCGCAAATTTTAGCCCCTCTCAAGAACTGCTTCACCAAAGGATGTGAAAAAACAGGAGGATCAGAACTGAAATGCGCAGAGATAGCAGAAGCATGAATCTTAATGGAAGGAAAGGAAAGTCCTTTAGATAAAAGTTCCGAAAGGTAAAGCAAAATAGAGGAGAGATCAGGAACCTGAGGATCAGAGCCTCGGTCCTGCATCCAAATAGAAAACCTCTTCCATTTAGAGGCATAGGATTTTCTAGTGCTAGGCCATCTAGCTTCCAAAAGAACATCCAAAACTGTCGAGGCCAATTTGGAGCAATCAAGATGAGGAACTTGGGCTTGTCCTGTTTTATCTTCAGTAGTACCCGAGGCAGTAGAGGAAGAGGAGGGAAGGCATATGCTGAAAGGCTTCTCCAGCTGAAGGACAGGGCATCCACTCTCCATGCTGTTTTGTGGAAGGACCTGGTGCAAAAGCGAGGCAGCTGATGATTGAGATGGGATGCAAACAGATCTATCTGGGGACATCCCCAAACTGCAGTAATCCTGTTGAACAAGTTGGTGTCTAGCATCCATTCATGAGGATCTGAAATGTTTCTGCTCAGGCTGTCTGCTAAGAGATTCTGTTTCCCTGGAATGAATTGAGCCTGGAGATGCAGATTCAAATTTAGAGCTGTGTCCCATAAACCCATAGCTAGTCTGCAAAGGGGTATGAATGAGAACCCCCTGCTTGTTGATGTACCACATGACCGTGGTGTTGTCTGTCAATTAGCAGAGGCCCTGGTTGTAAAAGGTTTTGAAGGCTAAAGGGCATTTTGAACTGCCAACATTTCCTTCAGATTGATGTGCCAGTGAAGATGGTCCTTTGTCCAGGTTCCCTGCTGGCAATTGTCTAGAAAGTGTGCTCCCCAAGCATAATCCGAGGCGTCCGTGGTTAGGATTTGAGTAGGTTGAGGGAGACGAAAAGGTTTTCCTTCGTTTAAAGTGCATGCCCTGGAGCACCAGAGGAACTCCTTCTGGAGGCAGGGGATCAGAGGAATCAGAATATCCAGATCGTGGTAATGCTGTGACCATACACTTTTCAGATACCATTGAAGCTTTCTCATGTGAAGCCTTGCGTTTGGAATCAACAGAATGCAGGAAGCCATGTAGCCCAGAGCCTGCAGGAATTTCCTTGCAGTGAGCTGAGATAGAGTTGCCAAGGTGTTGAAAGTAGAAGCCAGCTGAGTTTGTTTTTCTGGAGTGAGGTAGGCCCTTTGTAAGGTTGTATTTAAGAGGGTTCCCAAGAATACCATTTGTTGAGAAGGGATCAAATGTGACTTTTTTATGTTCACTGAGAATCCCAGTAGTAGGAGAAGACGTTGAACAAAGTCCAGATGTTGAAGCAGAAGATCTTTGCTGTCTGCCTGAATAAGGCAGTCGTCCAAATAGGGGTAAATCTGGATCCCTGAAGTCTGCAGTAAGCCACTACTGGTGCCAGGCACTTGGTGAAGACTCTGGGCGCAGTAGATAAACCAAAGGGCAGAACAGAGAATTGAAAGTGCCTCGAACCTGCCTTGAACCTGAGGAATTTCCTGCGTTCTTGTCTGATAGGGATATGCAAATAGGCTTCCTTTAAGTCCAATGTCACCATCCAGGCGTCCTGAGAGAGCATTGGAATTAGCTGTTGCAGAGTAAGCATCTTGAACTTTGGAATTTCCAAAAAGGTGTTTAACACAGAAAGGTCCAGAATAGGTCTTCATGAGTTTTGTTTTCTGGGAACCAGAAACAGCCTTGAATAAAACCCTTTTCCCATTTCCGAGAGTGGAACAGGCTCTATGGCTCTCATGGCCAGAAGAGCATCCACTTGAGTTAAGGCCTCTGACCATTGAAGTTTTGGCAGATCTGGCCAACCGTGAGTCCTTGGCAAAGTGTGAAAGTGGAACTTGTAACCTTTTAAAATCACGTCCAATACCCATCTGTCCTGGGTAATATGAGTCCAATTTCTGTAAAAAAAGAGACAGTTTTCCTTGAGAGGGGCATCCAGGTGAAGGGGTCCTGAAGCCCAACCGAGAGAGTCATTGAGTTTGCTTTCTTTGAGATTGGGATCTGTCTTCTCCCTTCTAGGTGAAGAAGCAGTCCATTGTCTAGATCTGTAAGAGGTCTGGCCTTGACCACGACCTCTGGAGCGTCTATATCTTCCCCTTTGAGGCCTGTCAGACGTGGGAAAGGACCAATTTTAGAGGGCCAATTCCTGGAAAATCTAGGAGGCTGAACTTGCAAGAAATCTTTTACAGTCTGCATGGACTTTGCCTTTTCTTCCATCTTTTAATAACTTCCTCAGCCTTAGAACCAAAAGAACATCTTGTTGAACAGGGGCATCTAATAACTTAGCCTTAACCTGTTCAGGTAAACTTTGTTCACGAAGCCAGGCATGTCTCCTAATCACAGTACCAGAGGCAGCAGCCCTGCAAGAAGCATCCAAAGCATCAAAACTACAATGTAAGCTATGCTTGTTAACCTGTTCAGTAGCATGCAAAACATCCTGAAGTTCCTTATCCTCTGCACAAGCAGGAAGGGAAGCAAGCTTTTGCTTTAAAACAGACAAAAGAAATTGCTGATATTTAAACATATGAAACTGGCAATTTAAAGCCCTTACAGACAGGGTAGCAGAAGTATATACCTTTTTTCCCCACCTGTCTAAAGCACGAGAATCCTTCTCAGAGGGAATAGGATTTTTAGAAGTTGCAACCTTAGCAGCCTTGGAGCCCTGAGAAATAGTTTCAGGATCCGCAGAAGGGTTTTTAAATAAAAATAAATGAGAGTCAGGAACCCTATAAAATCTATCAGGCTTAGAAGGAGCAGGAGGCATGGAATCAGGATTCAAATTAGCCTCAGAAAAAGCATCATCTACAATGTCCAAGACAGGAGGGATAGCTAAAGGCCTATGCTGAGGAAGAAGAAGAAATTCTCTAAGCCTCTTTTTGGAGGCAGAATATTCCTGTCCTTCCCAATGAAAATGTTCCCTCATCTCATGCAAGGTTTCCCCAAAAGAAAAATCCTCAGGCGGAGAGGCCGAGGGCAAAGAATCCTCAGCATCCGAATCCTCATAAGGGGGAAAGGAATAGTCCTGATCAGAGGAAGAAACAGAAGATACAAAAGCCTGGTCAGAGGAATCCAGAGTAACATCCTGTCGAGGCCTTTTCTCAGGAGGGGGGTGAGGACCCCTAATCATTGTAAGCAAATCTTCAGCCATCCTCAATAATTGTTTTTGTGTCTTGGGTGTCTTGGGAGTGGATTCAGAAGCAGCTTGAGCTGGAACTTTAGACTTAGTAGGAGTCTTTGTCTTTGCCTTTGCCTTTGAAATAGTGATGTGAGTAGGCCTGAAAACCCCCTCAGAAGCCGGTACCTGCACAGTGGTTCCGGACCCATCTGAAGGAGCGACGTCCGAAGGTCCTGCAGCAGTTAAAATAGTGGGCCTTGATGGCTCCCCATGGGAGTCCGTATCGGCCATCGGTTCAGAAGTGGCGGATGACAGGGGCTGCAAAAGCGCCTCACTGACGACAGCCGAACCGGACGCTGGCTCCAGCTGCAACGAGTCCTGTTTGGACCTCGGAGGCCTGTCTTTGTCTTTGCGCTTCTTTTGAACTCCAGTAGTGTCCGACGACATTCTATAATTGAAGCGTCTGCCAAAATAATTTAAAGCCCAATCGTACCTGCGCTTGATAGTACGAGAGTTGAACCTGGCACAGAACCGACAACAAGAAACGTCGTGGTCAGGGCCTAAGCAAGGTAGACAGTAAGAGTGGAAATCTTTATGAGGTATTTGTTTCCCACACGCTATACAATTATTAACTTTTTCTGACATCGGAGGAACAAGAAAAAGATTCCCCAATGGGGTACTTAGCTTTGAGAAGAGAAGTAAGAACTTCGGACCGACAACAACCAAATACGCTGTTCGAAATCGCCAACCAACGTTTTGCGAGCTGCTTTCCACCGTACGGCAAGAAAGACTGGAGAAGATGGCGTCGGCTGAGGGCTATGTACCAAGGCGTACTGACGTCAGGATACTAGCTTATACAGCCGACGCCGGACCCAGACTTTGGGATTCTGGCCGACCTCGGGCTGCCTGCCGGCAGGAGCACCCTACAGTTATGACTGCAACAGTGAAACACGAAGAACATCTGGGTTTATTGCTAAACTATGCATATGATAAATGAATGAATTAAAGATTGTTTGTCATTGTGGATTTGAACTGACTTGAGACCTCAGGTCATCAGAAATAGCAACCATAGAGAAATTTTGTACTTTTACCAACTAAAGTTAAATAATTCAATGTTTTTGCAGGGAGTTTCCACATCTTCATTGTTTTCTGTTTGAATGAAGCAGTACCAATAAGGCCCACACTTCAGAATAGGCGGGTCTTTTATTGAATTTTACTTGAATTTTATTGGGTGAGTTGTTTTTTAAATGGAGTATTGTTTGTATGTGTAATTTTGTCTGAGGAAGGGAGTAGTCCCGAAAGCGCTTACCACTTTTATTGACTCTGTTTGTACTGAATAAACGTTTTAATAAGGAGCAGCAGTGTCCAACGACGTTCTTTGTTTCGTTTTGGCTTTATATCGTAAGCTGGACTTTGGTGCAGCACCCAACTTCTTTGTGCATTGTTGTTATATTGGATTGGTGCTGTACATGCTATGGAAGGACAAGTTAATGGTGAGATACCATGCTCAACAGAACAGCAGAGGCCTGGAGGAGAGACTGTTAAATGGAGTTACGATATATACTCAGAGAAGGCTAATCCGCTTTTGAATTTGGGGTTTGAACATCAGAGAGATGGTACCACAGTACATCAAACACCTATGCCGGTAGACAGAACACTTGATGACTTGATGAGAGACTTGTCATACAAAGTTAATAAACTGCAGCGTCTGCAATGGCAGAATTTCCACTTTGAAGCATGCATAGAGTATGGTATTGTCCCCAGGGGGATGAGAATTCTATGCATGCCATCGCAAGGAGATCGTTATCCAGATCTCTTAGCAAAATGGCAAACATTGAATCTGAGTACGAGTTTCAAGTATATGGAACGTTTAGTTGAACATTTCACCCCAGAAGTTGAGGGCCTTAAGAGAGAGATAACGGAACTTCAACACAGGCTAGAAGGTAACTACACTGATTACAGGAGCAAAGAACGCATCGATCAGTTGTATGTTACCTTTATGGCCAGTGATGAAAGAATTAAGAAACAGAAATTGGGCAAAATAAAAAGAGATTACGAAGATTTCTCGAATGGGAATATCTTCGTATGGCCCAGGTTTCGAGATACGCCAGCCAATGACAATTCACGTAGAGGGGAGAATATACGTCAACAAGCTAGAGTGAACCAGCAAGTTAGAATGAACCGACGGGCGAGTGCTGTTGAAGAACAGCAAACACGATTGATTGAAACATCATCAAATGCAGAGAAAAATGGATGTGTGAGGGGTGTTATGCCTTCAGTTAAGCTAACATCTGTAACTATGGAACCACAACTAGATGTGTCGACGCATAATCCAGATAAATACGAGGAACCTACAATGATTATTGGTAATACCACTTCCACGCAGTCTTCTGATGCCCTGAATAGAATTCCCACCATAGCGACTACTTCAGCGGGATTACAGCAAGAGGGTAATACCACAGGAGCTATGGGAGCACGACCGAAGGAGCAGCGGGGAAAGCAACATTTTTTGGAAATGTTGCCCGCCCCCGTGAAAAAGAAGGGGGCATGGAAGAGATCTTCGAGCGAAGATCGAGTGGCGGACAGGAAAAGGAAGTTATTGGACTGACTGACTATAGCTTGTATCATGGTATTGTTTATAATTTATCTAGCTATGTCTTGAATGAAGAAGAATTGATGGTTTTGAACAGAGGGTTAACGTTTATACCCAGTAACAACAGTGTTTTTAATGAGGTTATGATGGATGTCATGCTATTTTGTCGTAATCTAACCTTAAGGATGTTGTATGGTTCACAGAATGATTACAGTTTAACCCTAAAGAAACCTAGTGTTTATGTCCCCCCACTCACACCCACTATGAACTTGTTTCTTAGAAGCTGTGAGAATGATCTTATAGAGTACTTTAAGCAAGGCAGCTTCAGCAAATTTTATAATTTGACACAGAAGCAGAATGAAAGTTTGGATAATTTAAGCAAAAATAGGGAAATTATAATAAAGCCAGCAGACAAGGGAGGGGCGGTGGTCGTCCTTGATGCAAATTGGTACAACTGTAGGTTGAAGCAACTTTTATCAGATGAAAAAACATACATATGCATCAATCCCTTGGGAGTGAAAAGAGTGGTTGATAGGGTTCATACAGCTCTGAAAGCCCTACATTTTGACATGAAAATTAATGATGAGGTGCTTGACTTCTTATGGATAGAAAATGCTATAACTCCTATTTTTAAAGCCCTCCCAAAGATACATAAATCTCTGGAGAACCCACCCCTTAGACCGATAGTTTCGGGGAGGGGGTGGGTGACTGAGAACATTTCGATATGGGTGGAACATCATCTTAGACCCTATGTAGATAGTGTGGACAACATATTGAAGGACACGGGAGACTTTTTGAGAAAATTAGGTAATGTTGAGAAAGGCACATACAATAGTACTAAATTGTTGATGGTCACATTAGATGTTAACAATTTATTTACAGTAATAGATAACAGTTATGGCATAGAGAATGTAGGCACCCTCATGTTGGATTCAGGGGCTACAGGTGACAAGATTAGTTTAGTGAAAACATTGTTAGGTTTAGTTTTGGAGAATAATGTTTTATAGGGGGTGATTCTATGTATCGACAGGCACAGGGGGTGGCCATGGGCACCCCCTGTGCCAACACGTATGCTAACCTTGTACTATCACAATGGGAGAAAGTATTTGTATTGAATAATGAGACTTGGCGAAGTAATTTGAAAATGTATGTACGTTTCGTGGATGACGTTTTTATCTTATGGGATGGGAGTTTAGATACATTGCAACTATTTGTAGACCATCTACATTCCACGACCACATTCTTTAGATTCACCATGAAAGCCTCTACAGAATGTATAGACTTTTTGGATGTGAATATAATACAAGAAGGGGCAGGCTTTAAATCTAAGTTGTTTAAAAAGGAATGTTGGAAAAATAGTTTACTCCCATATGATAGCATGCATCCACGATATACGTACTCTAACATAGTGCAAGGACAGGTCAGTAGGATCTCCAGGATCTGTTTAGATGATGAAGATTTTGAGAAAGAGTTAGTGACACTTAAAGGTTGCCTGCAAGACAGGGGGTATCAGAGCATGAAGGTTAATAAAGTTATTAGTGACAGTAAGGGCTATAGGTGTAATAAATATCGACCTTGGTTAAAACGTACGGGTATAGTTGAAAGTGAATTAAGGGACAGGACTACAACATTTAAAGCACCACAGGTGTCTTTCACATATAGTAGTAATATAAGGGACATATGCCATATTGTCCGAAAAAAATGGAATATTTTGACCAGTGATGTGAATTTGCACAATGTAGTAGGACAAGGACCCTGATTTAGGTATAGACGGAATAAAAACCTTAAAGATATACTATGTGGAGAAAAACCCTTTAACAGTGGACCAGTCTCCCTAATTTCGGCAGGGACAGTACCCTGCAGGAGATGTAAAGCTTGTGGCCATATTAACAACAAGAATTCAGTATTCACTCACCCTGTAACTGGTAGGCAGTTTATTTTAAAAGGTAAGGCAACGTGCAACACCACTGATTTGGTTTACCTGGCAGAATGTGAACACTGCCCTTGTTTTTATGTGGGAAAGACAAATCAAATGTTTAAAACTAGGATCTTTCAACATATGCCAAGTATCAGGAATAAAGATCCACATAATGCACTCAGTAGGCATATAGAAGAGTTTCCCACACACAGTTTTTTGTTTAGGGCTGTTGTTAACATTAGGCTTACCAATAGGGGGGGCGATTTGAAGCATAAAACTGAATTATCAGAATCAAAGTGGATTGTTGAATTAATGGCTACAAGAGCACCTGGCTTGAATGAAGCAGTACCAATAAGGCCCACACTTCAGAATAGGCGGGTCTTTTATTGAATTTTACTTGAATTTTATTGGGTGAGTTGTTTTTTAAATGGAGTATTGTTTGCATGTGTAATTTTGTCTGAGGAAGGGAGTAGTCCCGAAAGCACTTACCATTTTTATTGACTCTGTTTGTACTGAATAAACGTTTTAATAAGGAGCAGCAGTGTCCAGCGACGTTCTTTGTTTCGTTCTGTCTATATATACAAACTGTAAGCTGACCCAAGCTTAGGGTAAAAATTCTTTCACGATCCCCATGGTCCACTGATCTCTTAAAGAAAATTACAGGCACTTTATGATTAGCTGTGCATTTATTGGTCAGAACACATAGTTGCCCTATGTTTAGTCCTACTAATTGCATGCAATTCATTAAATGCATTACAGATTCAGCTACTGTGATAGATTCCCAGAAATCATATCATCCTCCTTTTCTCTGTAGTCTTGAGCTATCTTCAGAGCAGACACTTAACTTCATGAAGGATATTAAAGCAGAGTTGATATGGACTGGTGGAAGAGAGAGGAAGGGATTGGTCTATCTTGTGAGACGAACTTTATTTTCCTGACTACAGTACTCTGATAGGGTGAATATACAGCACAATTCATTTTTATTTACTTGAGACCCTAAATCTGGTTGTCTGAGTCTGCAGAGGAATGCAATCTGGGGTTGATGGTTCAACAACACTACCAAGAAGCTTTTTCTAAATGGACAGGATCGAATGTAACCTTAGAACATGGCTAGCCATAGGTAAGGGCCAACTAGCTGACCAGCTAGGATGCCACTCTCACTTCTGTAGTAGGCATGCTTTTAGAGAAGTTTTATAGTTAAGAAAAGTGGCATTTTTTGCTAACAAAAAAAATAAATAAATAATAGAAAAGTGCACCTATTAGAAAAGTGACAGTGGGGCCATAGACAGGAAGTCCAGTTGATTTGGCCATTCAATTTGTTGGTCTTCTGCTCATTTTGCCCACAATATACCCAAAGCATGAATCAGGCAGATTGTAGGTAGGACAGAGTAAGACATAAATGAATTCAAAACAGAGTCCGTCATGAAAATGATGTTTGCTAAGTATATATGTATATATGTATATATATATATATATATATATATATATATATATAAATATATATATATATATATATATATCTACATACATATATATATATATATATATATATATACACACACACACACACACACACACACACACACACACACACACACACACACACACACACACACACACACATATATATATATATATATTTATTTATTTTATTTATTTATTTACATTTGTTGACCGTGAGTGTCCGACTGGACATGGGTCCATTTTCAGTGGAGGCCCGGGAAGAAAAGCTCCACAGTAAAATAAACAGACAGTAGTTACATTGGATTACATAGCGATTAACAATTTAATATAGAAATTACTTACAACATATTTACAGATGAAGAACATAGTACATCAGTAGACTAGAATATTTATCTGTGAAGTACATAACAGGCATTAACAAATGTAACAATGAGAAGTTCCTGCTGTATAATAAGTACTAGGCTTATGAGCATCTGAGCTTGCTATAATCAAGGTAGTTAGTGGAGTGGAAAGAAAGGTAGTAGTTTGATGGGGATGATGATATTAGAGTGGGAGTTGCAAGGATATAGCCAGTATGTTTTTAGGTGCGCTTTTAGTAAAGTTTTGAAGTGGGTGCATGATGGTATGGAGGTAATTGTGGGTGGGAGTGAGTTCCATAATTTGGCTATGGCGCAGGAGAATAGTGCTTCACCAGCAGAGTTATTGGCTTTAGTGATCTGCAAGTGATTTTTGTTGCTGGATCTTAGTGGTCTGGTGGTGCGATAGGGTTGGAGTAGATTCTGGAGGGATGGGACATTTAGTGGATGGTTTACTAGTTTGTGGGCGAGTGAGAGTTGATACCACTGAAGGAGGTGAGGGAGTTCAAGCCAGTCCAGTTCAGCAAGTGAGAGACAGTGGTGACTACGGTAGGATGCCCCTGTGGCGAATTTGGCGATTTTGTTGTAGCAGGTCTCTAGCTTGTTTAGATTACATTGCCTTAGGTTGGTATATATTGGAGAGGCATAAAGTAGGGTGGAGATAAGGTGGGAATTTGCTATTGAAATCTTTGCTGCTTTGGTGAGAAATTGTTTATTTCTGTATAATGCTCCTAGTTTTTTGTGGACTTTTTTTATGGTCATGAATATGCGAATGTCAAAATTTTAGTTTATTGTCTATTTCAACTCCTAGCAATTTGGTTTGTTCAGTTGGGTATATAGTGGTGTTGTCTTTTGCTGTGATGTTAAAGTGAGAGTTGTTTTGAGTATGTTTGGTAGGTTGGAAGATGCGTAGTTTAGTTTTGTTTGGGTTGAGTATTAATTGGGCATCGGATAACCATGTTTCAACAGAGGAAAAGGCTTCCTGTGTAACTTTTTGCAGTTTGGGTAGGGACTGGGCTGAACAGATGATGGTCGAGTCATCTGCATATTGGATGAGTGTGCCATGTTTGGTGGCAGAGGCTAGATTATTGGTGTAAACAGAGAAGAGTAGGGGTCCAAGGATGGATCCTTGGGGAACCCCTATGGAGGCAGGTAGTTGGGGAAATATGTCATTCTGCCATACAACGGATTGTTGGCGGTCAGACAGGTAACTCTGGAACCAGTTGGTGACTGATTGTGAGAAGGATAGGTTATTGAGGACAGAGATAAGTTGTTTGTGTGGGACCATGTCAAATGCTTTAGATAGGTCTAGGAAAGTAGCAGAGGAGAGATAGCCATTGTTTTTATGCTGAAGGATAGTGTTAGTAAAGGAGAGTAAGGCAGTGGTGGTGCTATGGTTTGGTCGTAAACCATGCTGAGTACTGGAAAGGAGGTTGTTAGTAAGGAGGTAGTCTGAGACCTGAGAGTGTATGCATCTCTCTAGTATTTTGGGGAGTGGAGAGAGAATAGCTATGGGGCGGTAATTGGTTAGTTCTACAGAGGGTCTGCCTTTGTGGAGGGGAATTATATGTGAGACTTTCCACAGTGTGGGAACATAACTTTCTGACAGAGATCGGTTAATCAAGATGGATACTGGGTAGGCCAGAGCATCAGCTGCGATTTGTAGGTATTCACTTGGGAGGTTGTCTGCTGCTAATTTGGTGGGTTTAAGTTTAGTTAAGAGGTTTTTTTTATGTTGGAGGTAGGTACAGGAGAAAAATAGAAGGCAGTGGGGAGATTACTAGTTGAAGGTGTGGTTTGGAGTGGAGGGGGGTTGTGTTGTTTAGCTAGTGATAGTATGGTTTGGGTGAAGTGTGTGTTGAATGAGGTAGCAATATTTTCTGAGGAGTGAGGGATGTTAGGAGGAGGGGTACTGACTTTACCTGGGTGGAGGATGGAGTTTATGGAGGACCAGAATTGTTTGGGGCTGTGTTGTGAGGAGTCTAGGGCAGACTGGTAGTATTGGAATTTGTCCTGTTTTATTAGCTTTTTGACTCTATTGCATAGTTCTAGGAATTTCTGTCTAGCTGAGGGGGTTTGGTTTTGCGCCAGTGCTCCCAGGCTTTATCCCTGTTTTTCATTTCTGACTTAGTGGTTTTCTGTAGCCATGGGGAGGGTTGTGCTTTGGTTCTGGAAAATCTTATGGGGCATGGTAATTAAGGATGTTCAGGAAGGTAGTATTAAAAAATTCAACTGCGTCATCTAGACTGAGGTACTTTAGAGCATGCCAGTTACATTCTTTGAGAGATGAGATGAATGTGAGTGGGTTAAAGTTTATTTTTTTACGTATTTGATGATAGATGACAGGTTTAGCTTGGTATAGGTATTTTTTGAGTAGGAATGTTGGGGAGTGATCACTGAGGCTATCTGATAAGCAGCCTGTTATATATGACTGGGGGCTCTTACTGACTAGTATCCAATCCAGGGTAGCGTGCTTGCTGGAGTTTTTATTTATCCTTGTTGGTGACTGGACTAGTTGGGTGAAGCCATGAAGGTGTACATGATGGGTTGGATTGTTGCCAGAACAGGATTGCCAGTCAATATTGAAATCACCTAAGATGATAGTTTCTTGGGGGAGATGGTGGGATGACCAGCTGAGGAGGTTTTCTAGTGGAGGGATGTTTTGGCCAGGTGGGAAGTAGCATCCAATTATGTTGATGGTTTTGGTTAATTTTGAGGTTGGTATATATTATTTCTTCATTGCCTATTTGTGGAGCTGATGATTTTAAGATCTGGATGTTTAGATGCTGTTTAAATATTATAGCTACACCACCTCCTTTTTTGTTTAGCCGGTCTACTCTTAGTATGCCATAACTTGTAGGGAGTATTTGCTCACTGGTAATGTGAGATTTTAGCCAGGTTTCCATCAGGATGACTATATCTGGAGAGTACAAGTCTATGGTGGCATGGAGTTCATGGACTTTGTTGGATATACTTCTAATATTTAGGCTTAGTAGAAGGAAGTCACTTGGTTTTCTATTGGCTGTAATATGGGAAAAGTTGTGGTTTCTAGTCTGATTATGAGGATTGGGGTTGGAGATGGTAGGGCCAGGGTTGGGGTGGATGTCACCACTTAGGGCTAGTTTTGATATGCATGAGATTATT
The DNA here is from genome assembly GCF_019279795.1 of Protopterus annectens. Lineage (NCBI taxonomy): Eukaryota > Metazoa > Chordata > Ceratodontiformes > Protopteridae > Protopterus > Protopterus annectens. The sequence continues at coordinate 464,631,935 of NC_056746.1, forward strand.
AGTTTTCTCAGTTTTTGCATGTGTTTGTTTATAAGGGAAACTTTATGATTGTGCTCTGTGGGTAAAAGGTATGGTGGGAGGGTTACTATGTTAAGTTGTAGGGATGCTTTACGTTTGAGTAATATAGTTGGTAGAATATGTGGGGGGTGCATAGGGATGGTTCTTGAGCTGGTGGGAGGGGAGCTGAGTATGGATGAGACATGAGTGGTGGTGTGAGTAGTAGTACAGTGGTAGTGGTTGAGTGGGGGAATGATGGAGCTTTGGTAGGATGTAAGATATGCAAGGAGAGTGCATGCAGTGAGCAAAGGAACGGTATGCTTGTACATGTTAGTTGAGGAGGTGTGATAGTAGAGGGAAGATGGAGGAGGTAGTGTTGGGTTAGCGCTGTGGTTGGCTATTGGAAAGATGGGAGGGTTTGAGTGCAATAAAGGTGGGACCACTGGGGCGGAGGGAATAGGGGCAGGGTGGGGAGCAGCGGTAGAGACCCTGTTAGGTTCTTGTATGAGGGGCTGGAAACAATCACAAAGCAAAGACAAGTATGTGTTAAGAAACAATCACAATTGACCAAGGACTGCTCTGAAACTGTAAGTCATTTCTTAATTTCTCAGGTGGAAAAACAGGATAACCTTGTATCAGTAGGCTACTGTGGTCATAGTTTAAATTAACAAACACACAGTATTGATCAGTTATGGATACTATTTGCTAACAGAAGGGAATAAGAGAAAGTGGAAGATGTGTGTGTGTGTGTGTGTGTGTGTGTGTGTGTGTGTGTGTGTGTGTGTGTGTGTGTGTGTGTGTGTGTGTATGTGGTGGTGGTGTGTGTGTGTGGGGGGGGGGCTGCTTACAGCCAAAGCAGAGTGCTCTCCAGGGGAAAATGAATATTGGCTCAAACAGGTAGACACATACTCAAAGTTAACTGTAGCTGTTTGCAGACAGTTCAGACCCAGACTGCGCTTTTCTTATAAGAATGTTAAAGGTGGTACCGCAGTGGAATACTTAAGAGTGGTGTTAGGTCTAGAAAAGAAGAGTACAGAAAGGAGTAAGCACTGTTGAGATGGTAAATATATATTATAAAAATTATAAATAAATTTATAAATTATAAAATTATATATATATATATATATATATATATATATATATATATATATATGGGTTCCTATGAGTTCAACAAAAACACATTATGTCAAATGCATTTTCGTCGACACATGTAGAGCGAACAGGCAAAACAGTGAAGCGGCTGTTCAGCAAAATATTTCCCTGGGAAAGAAGTTGCTTGACCACTTCGTTGTTTTGCCATATTCTGAAGTGTAGTGTGGTCCCTTGTCCGGTATAGCTCCCGAGCATGATTGTGCAACAGTTACTGACCTTAGGGTTAGGGTGCGGGTTAAGGTAAGTGCATATGGTTTAAAATGTTTACTGTTTTTTTTTCGTTAAATGTATGTTTGGGTTATGTGCATATGTGTATTTAGTTGTTTACTGGTTTTGGGGGGGTATAATTAGGATTGCGTATGTGTGTATGTATTTGGAAGTGTGTAATGTGTTTTTTTTTTGCGGGGGTTGGAACAGCAATTTCTTTCCCTAGTAAAGAAATCGCTGTTCTTTGGATTTGACATTTTCAGCTTTCGCTGAAAATGTGTCGATGTAACATCGTTCGCTGTTTTAAGCTTTCAATGTTGCAATATAGACCCTGCAGGCAAGCAAATCTTTTGGATGGCTGGTGGCTGGCTAGTACTCAGCTTTCCCTGACTTTTCAAAACATGCCTTTTTTTGCTTGTCCTTTCCCATGCATCATGCATAGATTTTATCTGTCTGGATTTTTGCCTCATGGTTTTGCTCTGCTCCATTAAAGATTTGTAGTTTTCTGGCAAATTGTTGAGGACAGAAGTCATTAAATAATAAATTACGTTTTATGTTTCTGACTTCATATCCTTTAGAAAATACATCCAAATGTAAAGCATGGTATTTTAGAAACTTCCTAAATCGATAAGAGCAATATTTAAAATCTGCCTGATTTTGGGCCTTTATCCCTCATCCCTCAATTATTTTGACTTTGCCCATATTTCTTGTTCTGAGAGGTTAAGAAGTATTTCCCTGGTATTTTTTCACTTGTAAACCATTGAGATTTACAGTAGTCAAAAATGTCAGGCATAGGATATCTGTACTTCTTTTTCCTTTTGGCAAAACCTACTGTTCTGCTAACTACATTAACCTGAGTAACCAAAAAATACTGTCCTATCTATGGGGATATGACTAACATCTGCCTTTTGCTAATTATTCTGACTTTACAGGATTACTGTGATTTGTGTAAAGGAACATAGTGTACTTTAATGTGTAAGAAATGTTTCCATGGAACAAAACTAAAATACAATTCACAGCCATCATTTTTAGCTATAACTGCTAGGAGTGGGAGCTGGGGGTTGAGTGTTGCGATCTGTAGAAAGTAACTAAACCATCTTGTTGTTTTGCTCACTTTTAACCACCACTATATGGCTTTTCAGGACTAGTGTGCATTTGCAGGGGTGATGTACTTTGTGCAAAGCATTTTGAAATACTTTGATGTGTCATTACTGCTTCATGGAATAGAGTTTATACACAATTCAGGGCTTTCATTTTTTTATCACATGCACCCGAAGTGCACACAGAGGTGACCACAACTGTTAGGTAGGTGAAGGAACTATCGATGTAACTTACTTTAAACACCCCACACCATTTTCATCATGCTTGAACGTGACTTTAAACAACTGACAGTGTGCAAGGAATGCCTATAAGCCACGCAGGGGCTTATGCCCCCTGCATCCCCTACCATGTATATAAAATTGCCCATTATTAACACACTTTTAAGAGCCTTGTAGTCCTGTGGTGGAGGTACAGGGAAGTGGTAGTCCCCCAAATTGTTCATTTTTAAAGTAGTGTCGGGCATAACTGACTACAGGGCTTGAGTGATGTTTGTTACAGCATACACTGTCGAGTGCTTAAATCAAGTTTTGATGAGTTGTCTACATAAAGTAACTGACCCTCTTATTTTGTCATTTTAAATAGTGTTTTTACACACACCCTGTGGGTGTTTAAAGTAAATACTACAGAACCTGTTTGTAAAAAAAATAACTGGCTCTCTCGTTTTCTCATTTTAAACCGTCTTTATCTGGTTTTGAAGGACTAGTGTACATTTGCAGGATTACTATGATTTATGTGAAACAAGTTGAACCATTTTAATGTGTTACTTTTTCCATGGAGCAAAGCTGAAATGCCGTAGGCGGTCATCATTTTTAGCTGTAATTTGCTGGGTGAGAGTAGGAGCTGCCTATAGAAAATAACTGAAGCGTTTGTTGTTTTTCTCAGTTTAAATAGTTACTCCCTGGTTTTGCAGGATTAGTGCAAATTTGCAGAATTATTGTGATTTGTGTGAAGCAGTTTAGAAAAATTTTAATGTGTGATTACTGTTTGAATGGAAGTTTATGTATCTGAAATACATGTGGCCAACATTTATTTTATCACAATCAGCTTTAGTGCACAGAAAAATAACTACTACTTCTTAGTAAGGTTGGAGCTGTCTCTTGAAACTAATTGACCCTTTTGTTCTTTTCTCAGTTTAAGCAGTCACTTTTTGGCTTCAAAAATGTATCATGCATTTTTGTGAAATAAAATGGACTGCTTAACTGAACATTTGACATATGCACAGACAAAATAGCTATAATTGCTGGGGATGTCTGTAGAGTAAGACTAGCTGCCTGCTGTTGCTTGTATATTATTTTGGGCCTGCATAACTAATGTCAAATGTCTGAAGCAATTCTGAATACTTTAATGTGTGGCAACAGTTTATGTGGAGCAAAGGTAAATTGCATTATGTGGACATTCTCTTCAACCACAGTCGGATGTCTGATTTGTTAACAGAAATAACTGTAACTGCATTGTGGGGGTGGAGGTTGTTCTTTTTAGGATTTGCTCAGTTTAAATCTTCTTTTAAAAAAATAAGACATAAAATGCTTCTCAGAACATTAAGACATTTAGAGCTTCGGGGGGCATGTTGACCCCCACACTACAAGGCTGTATAAATGGATTTTAACACAGGCTTAGCAGTGGTCTCTGTGCAGAATCCCACCTAATTTAAAACTGGCCTTTTTCAGAGGTGTGCACAGAATGTCATTGTAGTTTCTGGGTGATGTGAGGTGGGAACAATGCCTTAATTCTTTAATTTTCTTCTCAAATCTCAGAGGTGTACACAGGTCCCTACACCTAGTATTGGGCTGGGAACAGTATAGTCATTATTTCTTTCACATTGCTCACAAACTTCAGAGGTGTACAGATAAGGTCACTATATCTTGTATAATATCAGTGTGCTGTTTAGGAGTAACAAGTTGGAAACATTACTGTAATTATTCTTTCCTCACAAACATCAAATACGCACACAGGTGGCTATCTTTTGTGAGAGTGTAAGGTGGCATGCTATTTATATATTTAGCAACAAAAGGTTGAAATATGTTATATGCTGCTTGTTTTCCTCAGTTTGGTCCCAGTTTGACAGTGAGGTACACAGACCATGGTTGTCTTTTGGGAGTAGGGGTGATGAGGTTTGCTATGTATTTGTATTGTTGCTCGTCTTCTACATACTAATAAGATGAAGAGGCTCGCTGTTCTTTTAAGTAGTTTATTGCACACAAACACATCAGGATGGATGGCAGGAACCTTAAACTTAAACAAACTGACTGCTACACATATGCATGTTTTCACTCTGGTTGCTCACTCAACATGGCACTCTTGATTGCACTTGCTCAGTACTTATATGCACGTGCTTACTGACTGGAATGCTTCTTAAAGGTATATCACACACTCTGATCTGCATGAGCTGTCTCATATAAGCAATGACATTTGAAATAGGCATGCAATTATATAGACGATAATAAACAACAGTCACGTCCAGGTTACGGTGTATCTGGAACTAGGTCTGGAAATGCAACCTGATCTTGTAATGTAGTAGGATTGGGTTTAGCAACAGGGACAGTCACTGGGGAATGTTCTGCTTGAGGATTTTGGGGATTATTCTCAGGAACAGGGATTACCGATGGAATGTCCTCTGGAACAGGAACATTGGCAAAATGCTGTAACACTGGTTCAGACATTGGTAACAAATGTTTCTGATTATGCCTGAATTCCATTCCTTGTGATTCCACAATGTAAGATCTCGGCTCTTGACACAAACTTTTCACAGATCTGATGTGATCAAAACCTTTTTATATCTGCATCCTCACCATCTCCCTTTCTTGTAATGAACAGAGTGTTTTTCTGGTCTTATCATAGTAGGACTTCTAGGGAAAATTCCTTTTTAACAAATGGGCTTTCACTGCTTTGTTGTTTTTAGCACGTGGAACCAATAAATTACTACTGATGGGTAACATGGTTCTGGTTTGTCTTGAAATAAGTCTCTGGGAAGGTGAACCAAGATAATTATCATAAGGAATGTTTTTGAGATTTAGCAGGTTTAGAAAAACATTGGTATCGTCATGTTTGGATTTCTCTAACAGCTGTTTTGCACTTTGAACTGCACGTTTAGCCAAGCAGTTTGACTGCAGGTACTCAGGACTACTCATAATATGAACAAAGTCCCACACTTCTGCAAATTGTCTGAACTGCTGACTTGTAAACTGTGCACCATTGTCAGAAATAACTCTGCACGGACTACCATGGACAGAAAAGTGTCTCTTCAACTTAGTAATGACAGTACTGGACATTAGGTTAGGAAGTAGGTGAATCTCGAACCAATTTGAATAAGAGTCTACTAACACCAAGTAATGTTGACCATTCCACTCAAAGATAGCTGTGACTACTGTCAACCAAGGTAGTTCAGGAATCTGGCTTAACTGAAGTGGTTCTTTTGTTGATGTGTCTTTGTACTGTTACAAACTGAATAAGATGAGAGTACTTTCTCATTATCTTTTGACATAGAAGGCCAAAATACTAGACCTCTCTCCCTTCTTTTGGTAGAATCAGTTCCTGGATGGCCATGGTGCAAGATCTTAATATACTCTTATACTCTTGTTGCAAGGATTTTGGAACAATCACTTTTGGATCTTTCAATGATGATGATGCCATTGTCTGACAATATCTCATCTCTATATGGAAAATACTGCTGCAATTCAACTGGTAAACAAGATTGCTTTGAAGGCCATCCTAGACTGATGAAGAGGTTGCGCTTCTGGAGTGTGAGGTCTGAGCTCATCAAGACATGTGGAAGAAAAAATTCTCACTTCCATGACTTCAAAATCAGGCTTGTCATTGTCATGCTGTTTTGTGGTTTTCCTGGGCAATTAGGATAAGGTATCATCGAGATAAAGAAGTTTGCCTTTCATGTAAACAAGACTGAAATTGTACTTTTGCAATTTAAGCATCATGTATTGCAGTCTATCTGGAGTTGCATACAAAAGCTTTCTCAAAATAGTGACTAGAGGTTGGTGGTCAGTTTCAATCTGAATAGGCTGACCATAAATATAATCATGAAACTTCGAACATGCAAACACAATTGCCAAAAGCTCTTTCTCAATCTTGGCATACTGCACCTCAGTTTGGGTAAGAGTTCTGGATGCATAGGCTACTGGTGTACCCTCTTGAAGAATGATTGCACCTAGACCAAACATAGAAACATCACATGAAAGAGTAACTGGTTTGTGAACATCATAGAAATGTAGAGTGGGTGGATTAGCAATTTTCTGTTTCAAGACATCAAATACTCTTTGGTGCTGTTCTGACCATGACCAAATTACATCTTTGTGTGTCAGCTCTCTTAGTAGTGCTGAAAGTTGGCTTAAGTCTGGAATGACCTTGCCAAAATAGTTGAGCGTGCCAAGAAAACATTGTAGGGCTTGGACATTGTCTAGATCTGGCATCTCGAGAATTGATGTTTGCTTGGAAGGATCTGGTCGTAAGCCTGAACTGGTAAAAAAATGACCAACATAAGTAATTTCTGTTAGTTTGAATTTGCACTTCTGATAATCCAGCTTAAGATTCACTTCACATGCTCTTTCCAGAACTTTCATGAGGTTTCTGTCATGTTCGACTTCACCATTGCCTCCTACTAGAATATCATCTATTATTATAGCATACAGATAGCCGGAAAAAATTTTTTCCATTTTCCATCACACATTGAAAGATTTCACTGGCAGAATTTTTTACAAATGGAATTCTCAGAAATTTGTATCTACCAAATGGCATACTGGATGTAGTTAGCAATGAAGATTTTCGATCAAGCGAATTTTGCCAAAATGAACTCTTTGCATCTAAGACAGAAAAAAAACAGTGGCATTTGGCATGTGGCCAGCAACCTCCAGATTGTCCGCATAGGATGATGAGGCCTTTTTAATGTTTTGTTGAAATCTCTTGGATCAGTACACATTCTGATATCATTTGAGCTTTTCTTATAAGCTACTACCATAGAAGATACCCATTCAGTTGGTTCTTCTAATTGACAAATTACTCCTTGCTACACCATTTTGTCTAGCTCAGCTTTGACTCTGTTTTGCATAGCTATCAGAACTTTCCATGCTGGTCTGATAACTGGCTGGGCTGAGCTCTGGGTCTAACTTCATGGAGTACACAAATGGGAGTTTGCCTAGTTTATCTGTGAAAATATCAACATGCTCAGAAAAAATAGTTTGGGCAACATTTGAGCTGTTGTCATTGAAGCTCACATGGTGGACCTCTTTGTTAAATGAAAGAAGTCCCATTTTCAAACTGAGGCCTAATAATGACTGCATGTGTCTCTTGACTACGTTAAACTGCAAGTCATAGCGGTTCCCAGTAGAGAAACATGAAAGCACTACTGAGCCTTCAGTTTGAATCTCTTCACCACCATAAGCAACAAGCTTTGCCTACTTTGTCAAATCAAGTTGTTCTGCAGCTCTGACTATAGCAGACATTTCTGCTGACATAACATTGCACTTTGAGCCAGTACCTACTTTGAGCTCTACAGGACTCCCATTAATCTGAACAGTACAAAAGATTTCATTCTTTGCCCACAAATTCACTACTTTGACTATTTCAAGCACAGACATACCATCAACATAAAAAGTAGGGTTGTAGCTTTTTAACTGGTCAACTTGCCTCTTTGTGTGCTTTCTTTTAATAAAGGAATGTGCCGTATTTGGTTTACAAAACATTTTGAAATGATTCCAATTATTGCAAGAATGGCACTGTTAGCCGAAAGCTAAGCACTTTTCTCAGTTGGGCTCATGGCTACCACCACAATTACGATTATGAGACTATGAAGCTAGCTATGGTTTTTTTTTCTGATTTAACCCGTGCTTTGCTGCATGTATCTTAGGCCTTAGTCAACTTGCTCTTGTTTAGATGACGCACATGCTGTGGCTGCCACACCCTTAGGTTTGTATATTTTTCCCTTGTGCTTCATGCTATCTACATTGGCTGCAGAAGGTACTGGAAGGTTTGCTTTCTCATTTGTAAGCATACTTGTATGCCTTTCTGTAAGCTTATATATCTAATAAATCTCAATGACCGTATTTAATGTTAAATCACTGTCTTAAAGCAAAATCTTTCTCACTGTGTCATTATTAATACCACACACAAGCCTGTCCTTTATCAACTCATCTCTCAAATCACCAAATCTGCACATTTTAGCCTTATTTCTCAAGTCAGTTCTATATGCTGCAAAAGTCTCACCAGTATTTTGATCTCTTGTGTAAAGCAAGTGTCTTTCCATTGTAATATTTGTTTGGGGGTTGCACATTTCTCTAAACTTATGTTTCAAGCACTCAGAGTCTTCCGGCGTTTCAGTTTGTACCACAATATGGTGGTCTTCCCCCTCCCCTGCAGACATAGTATTTGCATACACAAATAAACTCTCTCTTTCAATAGCTTCTGACCTAGCAAAATTAAGCAGAATAAATGCCTTTGTGTGTGCTTCTTTGTCAGAAAAAGCAGCCTGTATGAAAATATCGTATTCCTGATCAAACACTCTCCAATTTTCGACAATAATGTTATCAAACACAAGTGGTGCAGGTCTGCAAAATCCTTCTGCCATGCCCACAAACTGTAGTAAAACACAATGCAATCTTGGTCTTTGTAATTATATAAGAATATGCACACACACCAGGTACTTGTAATAATATTCAAATGCACAAGAAACTCTTTGAAAGACTGTACTTTGCAAAATATTCTTTGAAATTACTTTACTTTGTGAAATAACTGCAGTGTAATACTGCACACCCTGGCCAACACTGCACACTTCGCATATTTCAAATAGCTTTAGTTAATGTGAAAAAGTAGTACATTGTGAAAAAATATGGTTGTCTCCCTTTTTTATACATTTTATGCGATTTGGATATTGTTTTAAACATATTCGTAATAATTTTGAATATTTACTATGTCGCAGTTTTGGACATTTCATTTAATTAGAAATTCATTTTGAGCATTCTGAATGCTTTATTTTATATTTGTAGTGAAATAAATCATTTTTAGTACCTGGAAATTGTTTCTGACCTGTTTGGAAGTTGTTTGAGCAGTTGGGATGATCCACTTCTGTATATTCGTCCATTTCAAACTGGTTGTCTCATAGCTGTAACTCCAGCAAATCTCATGGACAGAGAAAGCAGATCAAGACCTTTGTGGCCATGGATTGTAATCTATGTGATATGATGTTGGCTACAATGTAAATTTTGTTTATATGCATGACATTCAGCTTTTACTGTAGCTTAGTGCTGTTTGTAATATCCCTCATTGCACTCACTGTAGGAAAAGTGCAAATAATGCACAAATTCCTAAATTCTTACTAAGCTTACAAACAAAGAGACAATTGAGAAGCTCAGCCACATTACCTTGTACTTGTGGCAGGCTAACAATCTACCCCATTAAGTAATTTCTGCATAGTTCCTGTGGTGAAAGTTTATAATTACACACATGGATCCTCATAGCTATGCTCATGATTGCATAGAAAGTCTGGATTTGTAAGTATAATGGAGAAAAAGATCAGTAACAAAATTGTTTAACACCATGGCATATAGTCCCAACCAGAATGCTTTCAGTGCCTTACCACATTTCCTTATGCAGATAGAATGTGGCTTCACTGCAACCATAAATACGACAAACTTTGCATTTCATAACAAAAAGTGTGCAACACCATGAGTTCACAAGATGTACATTTTAGCGGTGGCTACTTCACACATGCACACACACACACACACACACACACACATATATATATATATATATAGTGAGAGAGAGAGATAGATAGATAGATGTATGATTTAGATAGATATATATGCAATCCAGAATGTTTACCATTCAGAATGTTGACAGTGTGAAAGAGTTCAGAATGTAGCTAGAGGTAAATGCTTGGTGTTAGAGATGGGAGTGTGTTTGTGCCAGTGTTGGTTGTTTAGGATTAAAGCAAGAGTTAGGGAAAGATAACTTTAGTGCTGTGTGTGTGTGTGTGTGTGTGTGTGTGTGTGTGTGTGTGTGTGTGTGTGTGTGTGTGTGTGTGTGTGTGTGTGTGTGTGTGTGAGCTTGTTTTGGGAAGTGGTAGTGTTACAAAAAAGATTTGTCTGCGATAAGGTGCAGGGTTAGGGTTAACGTGCATTTATAAAGTGGTATAAGGGGGCTCCCTTCTATGTTCTTAAGCAATCCACTGTCTTTTTCTGAGGAAATGCAGCATGTCACTGTGTAAATGTGTGACTAGGCCATGCTGAAGTATTTCTTGTGAAACTAGCAGACCTGAGAAGATATCCATCCTTGTAAACCTGTCAGGATGTACCCTTATGCATCTTGAACATGATGGTGTATAACTTTAACAAATCATTATAGACAGTACTCACCAGCCCTGAGTTAATACATTAGTAGGAGCCACAATGTCTAGGTAGGGGTGTGGGGTCTGGTTATTCATGTATTGATCTGGTTCAGAAAAAAATTATACTGGGGGCGGAGCCTAAATGGCCAACTGAGAGCAGTGAATTTTGAGAGCTCCATAAACTAGTATAACAATATAGGAACATTTTACTTTTTTCTAGTTTAAGACATCAGAAACTACTAAGCTACATAAATATCAATTTTTGTGCAGATATACAAAAATGTTCCTGTCAAGTAACTTGGAGATATATTGAGTCACTGAATATGAACAACTCAAGGAATTCTCATCCAGATGCTGCTTTGAAAAAAATAACTGCAATTGCTGACATCTAACTTACAGGAACTATCTTTGGAGATGGGTGGCTTTAAAATTACTTAGAAAACCTCAAATTAAATTCTCAAAAACATACTGATACTCTTAAGGAACTATTAAAGCAACACCATACAAAAATAACAAATATAAAGACTTCTCTAAACGACATTGAAGAGAGACTCAAAGAGGAAGAATTCAAAAAAGAATTTCTACTTAAACAAAATACATGGCTGCTTAACAAAATAGATGACTTAAGGAAAGGGAAAACAACATAAGGATCTTTGGTCTGCCTGAAAACACTGAAGGAGAAGACATTATTTCATTCTTAACTTTGATTTCTGAATTTTTAGACTTGAAAGAGGGACTTCCATTTGGAATTGAAAGGATTCATAGAGCACTGAGGAAACCTGCTTCTAACTCAACAAATACTCTACCTAGATCCATAGTTATAAAATTAAAGTTAATATTAAAATCAGCTTGGAAAAAAATCACCCTTAAAATACCATCAAAGCCTGATAAGGTTTGACAATGATTATTCTTCCAGAATACTAGAACAAAGGAAAAAAGTCTGGCCAATAATAAAACTGTTGAAACAAAACAACATTAAAGCACAGCTGGCCTTTCCAGCCAAGATAAAAATGCTTTTTGCCAATGAGATGAGAACCTTTAATGACTTAGAAGCAGCTACTATATTCATAAAAAAAAACAACATAGTGTCTATCCCAGAAGAAATGGAATGGATGGCCCCTACTCTTCAAAGAATAAAAGAAACAAATCCTTGGACTGATGCTAGAAAGCAGAAACAAAAAACTGATTCCAAGATAGCCGTCCCAAAAAAGTAACTCTTGCAACTACATCTCTCAAAGTATCAACTGATATGGTACATCACTTGTCATCTGTTTTTAAAGGAGGGTTTCTTAAACAACTGAGAAACAGTAATGATTTATTCAGAATGTTTGAAGAGATTTATTCAGAAAGTTAGCCCAAGACTTGGTGATAATGAGAGAGCATTAGCCAAGCTAGAGATGGAATGTATTTTTAGATCCGGAGCACATAGAACCCCGGGCATAAATAATTATGTATCAATAAAACCATTCCTAGAATAAACTGAGGAAATGGGTTTGATTTGGTGACTATGCCAGCACAATCTTATACATACTAGTTCTAGATTCTGAGAATATTCTTAGTATTTTTGTCATTTTAATATATTTTTTAATAATTTAACACATGAACTTCAGATAGTCATAAAATACAGGAGACATATCCAGCACATTACTGAAACATTCATACTCGGTAAGAATATATCATTCTCCTGAATATATTTATATTGCAATAGGACTTTTGAGCGGTTTGCATTTATAAAGCAGAATAAGCATGGGATGGTAAGTGAGGAGATGCTCCTTTTGAATAAAACACAGGAATACAAATATACAACCAGCTCATCGCCGAAACATTCCATCAAGATAAGAGTTCATCATGTCCATGAATATTTTTATATTGTAAGTGAACATTTGAACTCCATACACTTATATAGTAGAATCAATATGGGACAACAATGAGGAGATGCTCCCTTGTGCAGGAATTGATTAATATTCTCATTAAAATTAACTTCAGAGCAGAAATTAAGTAAATAACATCACACTCCACACTTCTAGACAATTAATGGGGTAAACAGTTATGGCTGTGAGTTCTTGAATAACACCACGAGCAATTTTTTCAGGCACACGATCATTGCAACACATATACTCATTTGGGATGTTTTTAAAAATTTGACACTCAGCGTTCTAGGTCAATCAGCACATAGCACTTTATATATACATGAGATTGAGGCTCAAAGAGTTTAGTTAGTTAGGTCGTTCCTTACAGAGATATTCATTCTAGGCCAGATGGAAGTCAGCTAGCCTCTCTTCTGTCAATTGATAGATACATTGAATCATGAATTTATTGAATTTTTATGAATTTTTATGGATTTTTATGTACAGATATATATTTATTTATTTATTTATATACATTTGGCATTTTTATATACATATTCCAGCATGAGTTGGTATAACTTTGTACATGAAGGCTATGTGATAGTGCTTCTCTTAGCAGTTACAGAAGTAATAGCGTGAGTTTTAGTACACTAAACGCTATATTACATTAGATACCACTAAGCTATGAAAATTCAGTTTGTAAGTGCATGAAATAGTCTTGGGATCACATAGAAGACCCACGATGATGAATTAATTAGCATTTATATGAGATAGTTTAGTGACATTTTCAATTTGTATTTATGTCAAGAAAAGTACAAGAATTTTTAGTTAATAGGAATGTATTAACTGATATATTCACTAACTCTGAAGTGCCATTCAGTTATATGCATGCCAGATTGCTTTGATTTGTTTCGTTTTGTTTTGTTTCGTTTTGTCTTATTTTATTTTAATATTTTAATTCCAGTAATATGTCAAGGTTATAAATATAGATATAACACAGTGATTCATTTAATTATATAGAGACAAGCGAAGAGATGCATTCAGCTTTTTACTGTAGCAATTTGGATCTTTAGATGCTTGATCCAGTAATGAGATATTCAATTAAGGATACCTCTTAATTGCATAATGAATTGCTTAATGATATGATTAGCAGATACTGCTTTGCTATATAAACCACTGAAAAAATACATGAACATTGATCTGAAGAAGCTTGCCAGCAGCAAGCGAAAGCGCTTATCCTTACCTGTTTATCTACTGGAATATCTATTTGAATAAAGACTTTTCGCTGAAGAAGGTGTCTCGTGGTGTATCCTGACTAGTTATCTTTTGTGAATGTTTGAAGAGCCAATAATTCTTCACAAACAAAGGTAGGTCAAGATGGGTTACTATTTCCATTATATATAAGCCAAACAGAGCAAACATATAATACAAATATAGAAGTTTTCTATTCCTCTATTTGAACTCAGTGAGTACTTACCTTGTTCATTTTTCATTGATTTTGCTTATAATAATTTAAGTAATTATTAACTAATTCAATAAGGTACTATTCATCAGAGTTTAGACTCAAAAGTTACAAATTAACATCATATATAATAGCAGTAACAGTAGAGTGTTTTGAAAAAAATTGCTGTCATGGAGACTAATACCTTCTTCAGTTAAAGTATGATTTAGAAATGTCATGTATATCCTGGTTAAATGATAGTAGCAAGCACTTAGTACAAATGTCATCATTATTCTGTCTAAAGATAGTTAATATCAATTATGGCAGGTGTCATAGCTTCGAGTTCTGTTTGATCAATCCTGATATGGTGTGCATGGATGTAGCCGTGTCCGGCAGCTAGTACAAATGTCATTAATATTCTGTCTAAACATAGTTAATATCAATTATAGCAGGTATCATAGCTGCAAGTGCTGTTTCATTAAGCCTGACATGGTGTTTGTAGATGTAGCTGTGTCTGGCAGCTGTTGTATGTTGCCGTTTTTGTCTCTGGGAAGCTGTGGGTTGTGACTTGTGATTGAGGTTTACTGATGCTTGTGTATTAGGAAGAGACATTTGGTGTTTTAGCCTAGATCCATGGGAAGGGGGTGGATAAAACTGTGATTTGGGATATTTTGGCAGAGAATAGTTTGATTATACATCTTCTGAGTGAGAGTGGGAATGCTGGAAGAATGTGTTATCTCTTGTTGTGGCAGCTTGTTGGGAGGTTATTTGTTTTTTTTTTTGTTTTTTTTTTTTTTAACTGTTTGCTCTCTGTTCTTTTCCTGGCTGCTGCCTCACTGAAAAGGAGGGAATTTAGGCTTGAAGTTGCAGTGAAGTGAAGCTTTGCTTCAGGTGTATTTTGAGCCTCTGGTATGCAGTACACAGACACACTAACAGAAACAGATGCTCCCAGGTTGCTATGGTAATGGAGACGGAGGGACGATAATGTCTAACGGCTCTGAGGAGCCTCCGAGATGATTCTTGCCAATGAAGTTTTTGGTTTAAAAAAATACAATAAAAGGGCTGTTTTAAACCACATGTACACATATTGATACTCTCCCAACACTTTGTTTAGCTCATTAAGTTGATTCTTGATAAAAAAAATAATAAAATAATAAGCACAATTTTATATTTAAAATGTATTTTGGTCCAAACACATCACGGACTTACATAAGAGTGAAAGTCTGAGTGTGACACCCGTGCCCTGCCCCAGCAATCAAGCAGCTTTAATCCTCATCACTTACACCAGAGAGGGAGTCTCATATATGAGGAAAGGATAACAAATACACACAATAAAGAGCAATTTCCCTTAAGATCACACAGATATCACAGTCAGTCCAGGGCTGGTTGCTCCCTTGCTCTCTGGGTCCCCAATAAGACTCCCCACTGGTACAGCTTTAGGGTCCAGATCTCAGCTTAGAGGGCAAGCTAAAACCTCTAGCATCCTCTCTGTCCAACCAGTGCTTTGTGTCCCTCCCAAGTAGCTGACACACACACACACACACACACACACACACACACACACACACACACACACATGCACTTTGAAGAAAGATTATACAACCACACAGACACTCCTGGGGAAGGCTGGCATAATTTCTCCAGCTGTGCCCCTTTCTCCCAGACTATATAGTACTTCCACTTGCCACCACCCACTAATACTTAGCTACTCAAAGGCCCTTAAAAGGGTGTCCAATTACTACTGTGCAATATTATTATCTAATTGATAGTTGTGACTAAACAGTCAAGGCTTATTAGAGTAACTTGGTACAGGATCAATATAACCATGCAATGTACTCTTAGAGCTTAACTTATCTCTACACAAACCAGCCACAGTTAAAAGGTTTTAAAATATTTAATAATAAATAAAGCCACAAGACAGTACTTTATACTACACAGTGCTAGTGAAGAGTTCGGAGATCACACAGAAATACTTAAAATAATTCAGTAGAACAGTTCTGACATCACAGAAAAACACTTAGTCTAATCTTTCTAGTTCCTAGCTATTTCTAAAAGAAAACACAAGTCTAAGATAACTTACATATGAGCAAGACAGTGCTGTGAGTTGGATGATCAAGACAAAAATGCTTAATGCCTTCTGATTCTCTCTGTTTAATTTGCTATTGCAGTCCTGATTCCCATTACATCATTCTTTTATACTTTCTTGGTGTTCCCAGGCTGACAGAAACTGCATTTATATTATTTTACACCTAGGTAGAATCCAGAGCAATAAAGGACATTCCACATGTAAATTCGAACTGTAGCCTTAAAACAATAGGCAGGAAGCCTTCATCTAGTCTGGCCAGAGCTGAATTGTAAACATCAAAGGCAGTTATGAAATAATTTCAATTACAAAGGGCAGACAAGAAATACTTGACTTAGCTTTCTTTACAGCAGAGGGTAATGTTGCTACATTGTTTTGAGTTCAGCATTTCACAGCATATTCTTTCATTTAAGAAAACAAATCTGTAATTCAACATTCATATTTACAAATGACAGAATTATGTATAAAATCCTATCTGTCTAGGCTGGCAGCCTTCAAATCCCCCCCCCCCCCCCGGAGAACTCAAGCTAGTTTTTCAAGTGACCCTTGAGAAATGCTGCTTGAGATGGTCAGGTCTATCTGAGTATACCTACCCCATTGCCTGTCTTGAGACCCCATCTGCATTGGCATTGCTATTAACACTGTGGTGTTGCACTGACATATCATATGCTTGCAACCCCAGGCTCCATCTTAGCAACTTGGCATTTTGCTGGCTGGCTCTATTTAACCATGTTAGGGGGTTGTGAACTGTCATAACAGTGAATTCCCTTCCATACAGATAATGCTGAAGTTTCTCCAGTGCACACACTAGGGCTAGACATTCCTTTTTGACAGCTGCATAGCATTCCTCCCTGGGTTGGAGCCTATGACTGAGATAAACCACTGGGTCCTCTTCTCCCTCTGAAGAAATCTGGCTAAGTACAGCCCCCACCCCATGGTTTGAAGCATCCACTTGCACAACAAATTCTTTGCTGTAATCTGGACTGGCTAACACAGGGGGTCCTCCCAAAGCTTTTTTAAGCTTCTGGAATGCCTGCTCACATGCTGGGGTCCACACTACCTTATCTGGCCTGTTCTTTCTTGTCAGGTCTGTGAGGGGAACAGCTATGGTATTATAACTGGGGGCAAACTTTCTGTAGTATCCTGCTGTACCTAAAAATGCCCTCACCTGCTTTTTAGTTACAGGTGCAGGTCATGCCTGAATGGCTTCCACTTTGGCAGGTTATGGCCTTATCTTACCACTCCCCACTCTATGTCCTAGGTAGGAGAACTCCGCCATACCCACCTGACATTTGCTCAGTTTAATGGTCAACCCTGCCCTCTGTAGTCTGCCCAGCACCTCCCTAACATGCTGAAGGTGCTCTTGCCAGAATGGCTGTAGATGGCAATATCATCTAGATATGCAAGGGCAAACCCTTCTGCTCTTTCTAGGATATGATCTACCAGCCACTGGAAAGTTGCTGGGGCATTCTTCATCCCAGATGGCATCTTTGTGAACTCATACAAGCCAAAAGGAGATACAAAGGCTGACTTCTCTCTAGCACTGTGAGTCAAGGGTACCTGC
The DNA here is from genome assembly GCF_019279795.1 of Protopterus annectens. Taxonomy (NCBI): domain Eukaryota; kingdom Metazoa; phylum Chordata; order Ceratodontiformes; family Protopteridae; genus Protopterus; species Protopterus annectens. Next base: position 464,649,659 of record NC_056746.1, read on the forward strand.
CAGTAACCCTTGGTAAGATCAATGGTTGTAAGATACTTAGGCCTATCCAGCTGCTCTAGGGCCTCATCTGTCCTAGGCATGGGGTAATCATCCGACTCTGTCTGCCTATTTAATTCCTGTAGCCCACACAGAACCTGGTGTTGCCATCCTTCTTTGGAACCAGCACCACTGGGGAGGCCCAGGGACTGTTGCACTCTTGAATCACCCCTAGTTCCAACATCTCCTGTACTTCCTCCCTCAGAGTCTGTTTGACTCTCTCAGGCACTCTATAAGGGGCCTGCCTAATAGGCCTTTGGGGTCCTGTGTCCAACTGGTGCTGCTCCAGGTGGGTGCACCCTGGTTTCCCAGTGAACATGTCCCCAAATTCCTGCAACACTGCTTGGATTTCTCGAACCTGGGTAGGAGATAGCTGCTGGGACATTGCTACCCCTTCCACTGAGGTGTCAGCCCGTGCCTCACTGAGGAGATCAGTCCCCAGATCTCCCTCAGACCGCTCCTGCAATTCATTACAAATGCTCAGCACAAGGGCCTCCCTATCATGATAAGGTTTCATCATGTTAACATGGTACAATTTGCATCCCTGCCATCTGCCTAGGAGTTCTAGCATGTAGTTAACATCACTTACCTTTCTTACCACCTTGTAGGGACCCACCCAAGCTGCTTGCAGCTTGTTGTGTCTGACAAGAATGAGAACCATTACCTGCTGCCCCACAGCATACTCTCTAGCTCGAGCATTCCTGTCATACCACACCTTTTTCTGTTGTTGGGCTTCTGCCAGGTTCTCCTGGGGCCAAGCCCATGAGTTCCCTGAGCCTTGTCCTGAGGTTTAGGGTGCATGCCACAACAGACTCCTTGTGAGACTCACACTCACCTTCCCACTCATCTCGAATTAAATCTAGAGGTCCCCTCACTCTATGCCCATACAGCAACTCAAAGGGTGAAACACCTGTGGATTTCTGGGGAACTTCTCTGTAAGCAAACAACGGATGGGGCAAATATTTGTCCCACTCCCTCTTAAACTGATCTGCAAATGCCAGTAGCATGGACTTGATTGTAGAGTTTAACATCTCAACAAGACCATTAGTCTGGGGATGGTAGGGGGTGGTCTTCATGTGCTTCACCCCACAGGACTTTCATAGACAAGCCAGCAGGTCTGACATGAAATTGGCACATATGTCAGTCAGTAATTCTTTTGGGAAACCTACCCTGCTGAAAATCTCTAACAAAGCATTTGCCACCTTCTCTGCCTAAATGGAGGACAAAGCCACTGCCTCAGGGTATCATGTAGCATAATCCACTACCACTAGGATATACTTTTTCCCTGCGGAACTTGGGGTACTCAGAGGACTCACAATATCCATAGCTACCCTCTGAAATGGCTCCTCAATCACAGGCAAAGGTATCTAAGGAGCTCTCACCTTGTCTCCTATCTTGCCTACATTTTGGCACTGCTCACAGGTCCTGCAGTACCCTGTTACATCTCTGGAAATTCCATGTCAATAGAAGTTCTGCAATATGTCCTCTTTGTACATTTTATGCCTATATGACCTGCAAAGGGAATATCATGGGCTATGTGGCTAGAAGCACCAGATGGTAGGCTCTAGGCACTACCAACTGCTGTACTCCCTCACCTTCTAGCCCTCTCTCAGGGGTCCACTCTCTGTATAGTAACCCTTTGTCCCAATATACAAATTCCCCCTTTCCTTGAGAATCAGGTACCTCCCTAGCTATCTGCCTCAGGCCTTGCAATGTAGGGTCTGAGAGCTGAGCCTGTCTCAACTCTCTCCTTGTAACCCTTGCCAGCTCCCCTTCCACAGGAAGTCTGGCATCCTTTGACAGTGGTGCCTCACTGTCAGCCTGGGTACTACTACTCACCTCTACCTTTGCAGTCACTCTGTCCAAGGGAACATCAGTACCCACAAGCAGCTGTGGCTCACATTCAGTCTCACTGCTACAGCATAGCTCCCTCCCTGAAGTAACCACCTCAGCAGTGATGGCTGCAAGTATGCAGTCTGTCTCGTTCTCCCCCAGGCTACCAGACCCACATGCTTGTCTCCTAGCTTGACTGCGTGTACCTGCATAAGCACATGGTACTGTCTCATCCAAATCCTTCTCTCTGAGGACATCTGCAGGATGGTAGGTTAGTACCCCTATTGTCTCAAGACAACCTATTATTGGCATTTTGTCTTTCTCACCTACTGGCTCCCTCACCTTTTGTTCCCCACCTTGCCTCCATGGACACCTGTATGCCACATGGCCCAACTGGTTGCATTCAAAACATTTAACCCTAACTCCTGGATGTGTACCTGGACTAGTGGCTTCCCCTGCTACTGGCACATTCTGTTGGGGCAATCTGTGCTGCCCACCATGGGTTCCTTTAGACCCATGAGCAGTACTGGAGGTCCCCTTCCTGTGCAGGGCTGCCCTGCTTGCTAGGTATAGGTCTACTTTCTTCCCAAACTCATCTGAAGTAGAACATTGTCTATCAGCTAACCAGATCCTCATGTCCTCAGGCAAAGTGATAAGGGCTTGTTCCCTCACCAAAAGGTCTGCCAGCCCTTCAGAAGTGGTGACCTGACATCCAATCACCCACCTATGTAAATACTGCTCAATTCAGCAACATATTCACACACACTTTCATCTGCCTTGTGTCTATGCTCACAAAACTTTTTCCTATACATTTCAGGTGTTAGCTTAAAAAACTCTCATAGACAATTTTTTCCAGCAGTATAATCAAAATATGCAGCATCAGACATTTTAGATAATACAGTTACAGCTTTACCATGGAGTAAGGGGGTCAGGAATCGTACCCAGAGCCCTTGGTCATCATAATGCTGTTTACATATCCTCTCAAACATATGAATGAGACTATCAAAATTATCCCCCTCTTTAAACTTCAGAAGAAATTTACTGACCTTTTGTGCTTATGGTGACTAGTTACTCCCTTCCCCATTACCTCCATGACTATGGGGAAGAGTCAGCATCTCCTTCTCATGCTGCCTCTGCCTCTCTTTTTCCTCAGCTTCTATGCGCAGCAGTTTCACATTCTCCTCACTCTCTAGACACTTCAGTCTCTCAGTTGCTTCTAATTCCACACACCTGGCCTCCAACTCAAGTCTCTTTATCTCCAGCTGGATTTTTAAGTCCACTGCAGAAAGGTTGAGCTGTCCAGTGCCAGTCTGATTGTCCTCCTGATTGCTATTTTCTAATGTAGCTATAACCAAGGCTGCAATCAGGCCTGCCTTAGTCAGGTTTCCATGCACCAGTCCCCTAGCCTGGCACATCTCCACCAGCTGGCTCCTTGTCAGATTTCCATACTCCTCTGCTGACATGCTGCCTGCTCACCCTGATTAACTTAACTAACAAAAGAAATAAAACAATTGTGATCTGAACTCTGAGCATTCACTGCATGGCTGTTTTAGAGTACAAAAACACCTTCAAAGCTCACTGTACACAAGCTACAAGATTCACTCTACCCATACCACTACAAGCCAATTAGTATTTGCCAACTAATTAATATGTGATGTGGATATACCACCACTGACAAACAATTAATATGTGATGCTCGTGCCCTGGCCCAGCAATCAAGGAGCCTCAATCCTCACCACTAACACCAGAGAGGGCATCTCATATATGAAGAAAGGATAACAAATACACACAGTAAAGTGCAATTTCCCTTAAGAGCACACAGAGATCACAGTCAGCCCAGAGCTGGTCAGTCCCTTGCTCTCCAGGTCCCCAATAAGACTCCCACTGGCACAACTATAGGGTCCAGATCTCAGCTTAGTGGGCAAGCTAAAACCTCTAGCACCCTCTCTGTCCAGCCAGTGCTTTGTGTCCCTACCCAAGTAGCTGACACACACACATGCACTTTGAGAAGAGTTTATACAACCACACATACACTCCTGGGGAAGGCTGGCACAGTTTCTCCAGCTGTGCCCCTTTCTCCCAGACTATATGGTAGTTCCACTTGCCACCACTCACTAATAGTTATCAGCTACTAAAAGGCCCTTAAAAGGGTGTCCAGTTATTACTGTGCAATATTATTATCCAATTGGTAGTTGTGACTAAACAGTCAAGGCTTATTAGAGTGACTTGGTACAGGATCAATATAAGCATGAATGTACTCTTAGAGCTTAGCTTATCTCTACACAAACCAGCCACAGTTAAAAGGTTTTAAAATATTTAATAATAAATAATTAAAACCACAGACAATACTTTCTACTACTCAGTGCTAGTCAAGAGTTCAGAGATCACACATAAATACTTAAAATAATTCAGTATAACAGTTCTGACATCACAGAAAAACACTTAGTCTAATCTTTCTAGTTCCTAGCTATTTCTAAAAGAAAACACAAGTCTAAGATAACTTACATATGAGCAAAACAGTGCTGTAAGTTGGATGATCAAGACAAAAATGCTTAATGCCTTCTGATTCTCTCTGTTTAAATTGCTATTGCAGTCCTGATTCCCATTACATCATATTTTACACTTTTCTGGTGTTCCCAGGCTGGCAAAAACTGCATTTACATTCTTTTACACCTAGGCAGAAACAAGAGCAATAAAGGACATTCCACATGTAAATTCTGGTCATTAACTTTAGCCTTAAAACAATAGGCAGGAAGCCTTCATCTAGCCCGGCCAGAGCCGAATTGTAAACATCAAAGACAGTCATGAAATAATCTCAATTTCAAAGGGCAGACAAGAAATGCTTGACTTAACTTTCTTTACAGCAGAGGGCAATGTTGCTACATTGTTTTGAGTTCAGCATTTCACAGCATATTCTTTCATTTAAGAAACAAGTCTGTAATTCAACATTTATATTTACAAATGACAGAATTATGTATAAAATCCTATCTGGCTAGGCTGGGAGGCTTCACACTGAGTTATTTTGAAAGACTAAGAACACTTGGTCTTGTTCAGTACCCTTTTGCAGTGGTCTGGGAGGTGAGCTTGCATGGACATGTTGGGCATATGGGGAGAGCTGATTCTAGGGTTGTTTGGGGTTGCTGGAAAGTGTAGAGAGTCATCAGATTTCCTTCATAGAAATATCTGTGGGAATGTAAGGTGTGTTGAGTGGTTCACTGGCAAAGTGGCCACTGCATAGAACAGGCTGGTAAAATGGAAAAGGACAAATATTGGTTTGGATATTTTAAGAACAGCCTGGAAACACACCACATGAACTAGTGAATGGTATTCTGGCAAAACTGGATGGGCATTGTTGCCCATGCTTGAAGTACTGATATGTGTGTATGTAAGGATGGAAATATACTTACAACAAATAAGAAACTAGAAGGGTCTCATAATTTAAAGTCTATGGACTGTATAAACATGCTTGGAAGGAGATAATAATAAGAATAAGCATTACAGCATGCGGTCTCTCAAATAACTAAGCAACAGCCAAAAAAAAAAAAAAAAAAAAAAACAAACAATAGTTATGTACTGTATGATTTTAGTAAATCTAGACATAAAATATATAATTGTCACATAAGATGAAGCAAAATGCTGAATTTAGATAGTAAAGACAGGATTTAATAACTTGGGCTTGTGTATAATAACACTACTGTCTTAACTTGTCATAAATGACATATCCTACATTCAACATCAAGGGAAAGCATGATGATGTTCTCATAAATAAATGTGCATAACAAGTCATATAATTGCTTTAACTTGAACTGTGATTTTGTAACCCATCTTGACCATACATAATACTTAAGCTGTTACCAAGGTAATTAATGTTTTATACATGACATCAAACTGACAAAGTTGTTCAAGGGAAACAATAGAAGCCTAAACGAGGAATGTCACAGAATGTAACAATCATATTCTCAACAAATAGTATTAAATTGACAATAATCACTCAGTTTAACATTTGCTGATTATACAAAATAGAATGCTGCCATTTAAATCTAAAAACTTTCAGTATATGCCATAAGATGGCAATTTATAAATATGGAAAGGGAATTTGTAATCATTAATCACAATAAGTGAATTTGTTGTTTTTAACTTATAATTTCATTAATTTTATAATAAGAAATGACAGATATGAAAATTCTTATGTGTAGGAAATGGGGGGAAGAGGGATGCACTGATAATTAAAATGTACTAACTTTCATCAATGCTCACATAAAACAAACTTGATGCTTTAATTAAGTTAGCAACAAACAAAGTGATTACTTAAATGCTGGCAAACAATGAAACATAACTTCTGATATATCCAGTAAAATACATTGTATTATAACCATTAGGTGTAAATATTATAACCATCTATTTATATTAAGTAATAAGTTTTGACAGACTTCATAAATAAAGATGAATATGTTAAATAACTGTGTGCTATAATATTTACTGAGGTTTTATGTATGGAACATCCTACTTTACTATGATTGAATTGCTTGTCATCTGTCTTTCATGTAAATATGAATTGCTTATATAATAAGTGGACATTTATATTGTATTAGAATTCTGTCTAATCTACAATAGCACTATATCTGTTCAAAATAACATAAATATTTATTCCTATTACAAATATTCTCCATATGATAATTCAATTTATGAAGTTCAGATGTTCTGGATTGTCAAGGTATGAGCGATAAACTGATGGAGTTAGGTTTATCCATCAGATTAGGACTGATTTTCATTCCATGGCTAGTGCAGATCTTAGTTTTGTTAACATTTATTAATTTAAATTTGTTATTTCACAAAAAACATTTTTAGTATGCCTGACCAAAACATTACTTTATTGGTAAACACTCAAAGTATAAAACTGATAATTTCCTTTAAAAGCTCAAACATATACTTTATATTTATCAGAGGAAAATGTTTAATAGTCACAATAAAACAAAAAATACATACCCCGGGATTCATGAACCTTGCGCCAGGTGCATGCATAGTGTAGGCGTCACAACGCCAAATATGTCCGCCGAGCGATTCAGGTACGATCCAATTCCACGTGCACTACCGGCGTGGGCCGGATCTGTGCCGCCCCCGGCGTAGGTATGCTAAACACCCCATGTGCGGTGTTGCACCATGCAAATGAAGGCATATAGCGATCCACGAAGTGGCGCAGGCGTAGCATAAGGCCACGGCAATGTAAACCAAAAAAAACGGTTTACATTTTCCCAAACATAACATAGGAGTAACGGAAGACTGTCAGCCTCAAGTATCACACTGTTACCATATGCCAATGGCGAAATACACAGAGAATGTCAAAAGAAAACATGCACAACATGTAAAAAATAACATAAATGGTATGTCCACAGAAACTCACAGCAGAACCCCAGGACATGTTTGCGGAAGGTGCAAAACAATGAAATAATATGACAATGTTATAAAACAGCAGCGTAATACACAGCAGCTTCACAGCCATAATACACCATGGTATGCATGGAAAGCCACAACCACGGTGCAAGGGTTGCCAAGGACTCGTGGCAGTGTTCGGCGTGGTAACTATGAATTAGTAGTCAATGCCATGCAAATGAGGCAGATAATACTGAATTGCAAACCCCCCGCCGGCGTAAGGCTGTACCAAACGGCGCAGCGGTAATACACCAAGGAGTGGCTCAGAGGGAATACATGTCACCTGCAGAGGGGTGTGCCACTGTAGGAGGAAGCACATTGGAGCTCAGCAAACCTGGGCTGTACATTGCACATCACAGCTGCAGGACCGGCGTGTGGGGCAATAGTTGAGCTGAGAGCACACAATGCGCGCAGAGGTGCATGTGCACGAGGATGACTACGTTCCCTTAACCCAGTCATGTGACGCTCGCCCCGCAAACAACATCGGAAACAGGAAGGTGATGTTGAGAATATGAGGAAATGCGGAAGAAGTGTAATTGGAGTAATAATGAGCAATCAACACTAATCAACCCACGAAGGCCAATCGGCGGCAGCTGACAACTCTGCATGCAGAAACCTGAAAAACGGGATAGGGGAGGCATATGAATGCAAAGAAAGTAGGGGAGGTAGCAGATTGCAAAGAGTGAAGACCTGACACAGCAGAGCCAAGCAGACAGGCAGCACAATGGCGGCGGCACACAAAATGCACGATATGCCATGTCCCAGAAACTACACATGACAGGGCTCTGCAGGATGCATGCCAGGAAATAGTAGGTGCAACGTGCAGAAATAGTAAGGGAAGGTCGAAAGGTAATCCATTACAGGCAAGAGTAATGCAACACCAAAGGCAACAGCGTTGCAGTGCCAACGGTAAAACATGGAAGATAACCCCCAGATACGGCCATACAGACACACCCTATAACATCACCGGATGCACAGCACAATAGTATAAAGTGTGAATGCACACAACACACAGCCGTGTATTCCCAAATGCCGCACCATAGGTGTAAACACACGGGGAACTTTTAAAATGTACATGTTGGGTGCTGCCGTGGCCGTGATCCATCAGCATGTGTTAGAGACAGACGGTGTTGTGGAGGAGGATGCCGACAACTACCGTAGGCTCGGAGGAGAAGGAGAGTGTTCAGACCAAGGGTAACCTACCAGGGGCTACAAGACCTGGAGATAGTAGAGCGTTACAGGGTGGATAGGGACACGTTACAGCAAATAGTGGAGCTGTGCCGGCCATGCCTGAGAACAAGAAACAACAGAGGGGATCCCATCCCAGTGGACACAAAGGTATGTGTAAGCTTGCAAATACTGGCCACAGGTACCTTTCAAAGGCCAACTGGGGATATAATGGGCATCTCACAGGCATCAGCATCCAGGGTACTACACCAGTTTCTGGATGCCATGTTACCACATGCCAATGAGCATATATACTTCCCCAGATCTCAGGAGGATTTGGCTAGCAATATGCACCACTTCCACCGTGTAGCACAATACCCAGAGGTACTGGGTGCAATAGACTGTACGCACATACAAATCAAGTCACCACCTGGGGAGCAGGGTAGATGCTACATAAACCGCAAGGGATTCCCCTCCATCAATTGCCAGGTCGTGTGCAATGCTCAGGGCATTATCATGGATGTGTGTGCTGGCAGCCCCGGAAGCTACCACGACTCCCATATCTGGCATGCCTCACAGCTGTACCAGGTATTCGCCAGGGGGGACATCCCACAAGGCCACCTCGTGGGGGATGCTGGCTATGCACTGAAGCCATGGATGATGACTCCCATCAGAAATGCACACACACACATGCAAGAACGCCATAATGAGGCACACGCACAAACCAGAATAATCATAGAGCATGTGTTTGGGATGCTGAAATCATGGTTCCGGTGCTTGGATACATCCGGTGGAGCCCTGCAGTACTCTCCAGGCACATGTGCCCACATATTCATAGTATGTGCCATGCTACATAATATGATCCTGCGGAAGCAGCTGCTGCAGGGACATAACGGTGAAGGGCCACAAAGCCCACCACAACTGCCAAGGCCAGTCCAGGCACAGAGGGTTCAGGACCAGGAACACACTGTGCCAGCCCCAGTAGGCAGATGGAGGCGTACCCAATATGCCTATGCCCTGGCAAACAGGGAACGTATAGCACATACTCTGACAGCTTAGGCCACATGGACTGACACCTCCCTACCTGCACAGACAGTGAAATCAATGGCACACAAACATGACCACCCATAAAGTGTACCGCATGGGTGGCCCCATGTGTGACTCCAACATAGGCAGCCCCCAAACACTGTACACCCAACAGCCAGTGGAGCATGGAACGCCAACACCCGAACAGTACGCGGGTCCTACAGCAGACGGCATTGCTGTATGCTGCCACGTTCGCCGCAAGGGGTATACATATAAACATATATATATATGTGTATATACATATATGTAGATAGATATAATTACATATATAGAAATATATGTACACATATACATATAAGTACGACAGTTAAGACAGGGAATCAGAGGGATGTAAGGCGACTGAGATGTAACACGCGATATCTGTACATGGTATACATAGTGAAACGACAACCTGAGCATCCGGGAGGTTCAACAGAAGAGGATACCACCAACCATGGAACGGGCAACATACCGAAATGCATAACCGTGAGGCGGAAAGATTGCCAGACCACAGTACTGTAACAGTACATGCGCGGGTAATAGTATGATGATATGAGGGGAGAGGTAGACACCGCCGCCGGTGTCGCAGCCCACGCAGGTACTGTGTGCAACCGTCCCCGTGAGTGCCGTAGTATGTGTACATGTGCGGTGAGGGTGCCGTGTGTGTTGCTGTGTGAGTGTAATGTGTGTGTCTCCGTAACATGTGTATGTTGGTGCCATGTTAGAGGCAGAGTGGAATAATATGTGTAGGCATACGGTACACTAGCCACAGGCATATGTACAGCAGTAGTCCCAAAGTAGTAGTGAGAGCCCCACCCTGGCTAGGCGTGTTGTGACATAGAACGATACAAAGTGACAATGTCCCAGATTGTAGCACAGGAATATACCCCACAGGAAATGGAAAGGACGTATGTAATACTCATGCCCGTATGTATGACACCGATATGTTAATTGCAAAACGATACGTTGGCAAAGTCACACAGCAATAGGTATGTACTGCGGAAATACGTATGTGCTACCCCAGTACTGACCGTGGCCATGTATCGGCCCGTAAACACCGCTGTGTGTTCTACAAGTGTCAAACAAGCAATCCCCATCTGAATAGGTGGCAACCACTGGAAAACAGGCCATCCCAACAACAGGACCACAATGACTGTAAATATCCGGGACAGAATGACAAGGGATAGTCGTCACGTACAAACAACCGCTGATATACCACAGATGTGACGGAGGAATACATGCATCAAGCACACCCGCAGGTGATACCGACACCACATGGCAACAACACAATCTACAATCCCATACCAACAGACAATTAACTGTCAACTCTCCAGGTAGGGATGGAGCACACAGACAACTATACTGTGTATGTAGAGATGCAAGGCCCACAACCCGTATCCGTCACCTACAACCACCGATATCCCCCACCGTACATATTAAAGGAATACAAACCGTAATAGCAGCACAAACATACAGGCAGTCAATGACATCTGCATAACCGCAACATCTCGCGTGGGAAACACAATCAAAGGCGGATGCATACTTGCATGCGTTGTTTAAAGGAATACAACAGCCATGTTACACATCCGAATGCAATACGCCATCAACAGACGTCGTCAGGACAGGGACACCCACATGTCGAACCAAATACTATACCCTACACACACAATCCACGGCTAACATCACTGCGAAATATACCTGTTGCCACACATAGCGGCTGCAGTTACACATAACATAACACAATACAGACCATCTCCACGAAGGTAGGGCAAATAGCCAACGCCCAGGTGAGGAATCCAACCATACCCCAGTTACGACGCGTAATTTCCGAATGGAGTAGATGCACAGGTGATATGCACATAATTACTCACTGAGGAACAGCAATTGGTGGGATGAACCCACATGTTGCAGGTATCGACGGATATAAGGATGACTCTCAGGATATTCAAACCGTATGCTCATACCGAACCAGCAGTGTACAACTGAAAGCGAAATAAAAAGGAAAACCGATACACGGAACGAAACATGGAACGAAACACCGACAAGGTATGTAGAACACACGATATGTACGGTTGTGTAATGCATGATGTGTATGACGAAGCTGTACTGTATGGGAATGGTGTTTGTAAGTAATGACACTTGTCCATAATGCAGAGAGTGGTGAAAGGTGGTTATGTAGTGCTATCCTGCTGAGCATACCAACGACTGTGGACACCGTGTGCACAGCAGTGGGACATCATGTACACAGCCGAGACACCACAAGGGCTGCCACAGGGGGGCATTAGAGAGAACAATGCCAGACCACACGCCAATGCTGGCAGTGGATGTCCAACAGGGAAGTGCCATAGCAGGGGATAGGACATGTATGTATACTGTCACAGCATGCATGTGTATGGGCATATACCGTCGATGTCATACGTAATGTGCGGCTGACGTGCACGTATGCCCTGCAGTAGGGGATACTATGTCAACTATGTGTAATGTAAAGCTGTCAGGGTGGATATGACAGACATTATACACAGTATCACAGGCATATCATGCATAACAGAGGTATCGCCTATTGGTATATACAATAACAGGATACATATGGCTTGTAGGTATGGGACAGAGTAGTAGCATCATAGCCAGCTGAAATGGAAGGGACACCAAGTAACCATGCCCAAAGGATCTGTAGCAGGTGCACCGTGGGCAACAATGAAGTCTGGCAGGTCCATGTGTAAACACATGTGCAGTGTACACAGTAGTGTCACCTCCCCATGGTAGTGTCCTGTGAACAGCAGAGGCGGGTGTCAACTGCATGTCTACACAGTACCACTGCTGTGGTGGTACCATGACTACGTGTCACCCAAACAGCAAGGGAGGTATCACATGAACAGTGCCACTGTGTGTCCCTGTGGGATGTGCACAGGACCTATGTTCCACAGCATGGTGTGTGTTGTGTCTGCGGAAGTAACACAGAAGCCCAGCCCATGCAGTGTGGCATGCGTGCACATATCCATGAGCAGTCCGTTCACACTGCCCACCACAAATGTCATGTATGAGGAGTATATGCATCAGTAATGTGGAGGACATGGTCCGTGTCAGAGCAGAAGACACCCCTGTGTATGTGGTATGCAGATGTGTACAGATGTGTTTCCGTATGTCAGCCGCATATGTAAACCGTCCAAGCCTGGTACATATCGTGGCATGACAATGCTGTGCCATGTAAAGTTGTAGCTGTTGTGGAAGGTACACCATAAATGTGGTATTGTACCCTTGACCGTGTGTAGATGTGTGTATGCCACAGGTACAATGGCTACCTATGTACCAGCATCACACACAGTACAGATAGGTGTGGCCCTGCAGAAGGGTATCCATGCCACAGTGGAATACGGTAACCACAGGACCATGTGGGGCATATGTGTGTACAGCAACCATGTACAATGTGATATGTATGTACGGGGCCAGTATCCATGTGATAGTCAGTGGGTGAATGTTGCTATGCAAAGGTGATGTGCATGCACCATGTGTCATGCATCCTGATGCCATGACACTCATATGATGTATCCGCCACACTGACACCCATATGGTCGGTATCGGTATGAGCTGGTGGAGCAATAATGGCGCCAGGTATGTAGGCGTGGGATATCTAGGCATGGGCAGTACTCTGTGACAGCATGTTGTGTATGTAAGCAAATAGTGAACATGAGGGGCCCCATGACTGAGGACTGTGTAATGCCATATGTACCTGACATGTAGTAGGTACTATGATATGCTTGCACCACTGTGTGTCCTGTCCACGAGTCATATAGCATAACATCCTGAGACACAGGGTATGATGTGCAGGTGGATGTGTACGTTGCCAATACCAGAACGCGGAATGGTGCTGAAGGGCAATGTGAGGACAACGTCTGATGTGTTGGCCTCTGTACCAACCCAACCGCCCATACAACGGTATGACAGGTGGCCAGCATGTGTATGTGGCGTGCTGTGGCACACACAAGCCCAACAAGGGTGCCAGGAAAGGCATGGAGGCCATCAATTTGTGCGGGAAGCACGTTTGTGAGGATGTGCCCCAGTGCCATTCAGAACGGTCCAGTCATGGGTGTATGACTGCAGTCCCACACGTGCAACACAGTGCCACCCATGGGTAGTGCGAGAAATGCCGCTGCGCGGCGGTCAGGGTACACAATGTCCGACAACAGGCTAGCATTGAATATAGCGGGCTGGTGTGGAGACATAACAGGTTGGTGGGACATAACAGCCAGGGACATCGGAAGGTGACATCGGGCCAGTGTCCCAGGACATAATGTGTGAATGTCAGTACCATGTATGTGTCCACAGGGACACTATGATGTCCATGTATGGATTGCGACCCTGTAGTGAGAGACAGTGTGTATTGTTGGTAAGTACACCATCGCCTGGCACGTTGCCAACATTATCTCGGTCTGCAATGCCTGGGTGACTATTGTATGTGACATCGAATGTGGATGTAGCCAAACAATACAGACATACCACCACACTGCCTGAGGCCCCACACCGCAATGTGTGGCAGTCATGTTTAGGTAGCTAGCCTTGGAGCATGTGATGGACCTCGAGGACCCACCATGGCTGACAAGTGATGCACCCCACACATGTGAATATACACCACCGTGCAACAGCCTGCACATGTGCTCGTACATCATATGTGCATGGAACATGACCACCACCATGGCGTCTGTGAACAGGTCAGTACCGCCATGTCTCTGTGTGGAATAGCATGGTCTCTACCATTGTGTACATGCTACGGAAGCACACTGTGGTATGTGTCAGCATATGTATGTACACTGTCCATCTGCCGGGGTGTCATGCCATTAACAACTGCTGTCAGCAGACGTCAGTAGTACTGGTTGTAGTACACATGTTCCGTGTATGCTGCGATGGGTGTGTTTCCAGGGTGTGGCTAGCAGGGCCGTGAAGCATATGTGTTCATCCACGAAAGGGGGGATAACCCCAGGTGCAATGCACCAGACACATGGAGGTATTGTGCATGCTGAGGGTAGTGTAGATATGGTATGTGTTGTGTAATGTGTCAGCCAGCTGGGTGGAGTGCATGCCTCAAGCATGTGTAGGTACATGGGTGTCTATTCTAGGGAAGTGTGGGTTGCTGTCAGCACATGGCAGTATCAGCTGTCTGAGGCCCAATGTACAGTATAACAACACAGACGGCATGTAACCTGTAGTGTACAATGTCAACTCTGTCGCGTGTTACAATGTGTCTAGCGGTCACAAACACGGGTATCCGCACATTGAGCACCTATGATGCATTGTGTTAGGCAACTATCCAGGATGTGTGCAAAACACTGTGTGATGTGTGATCCCCTCACCTGTGGTTGTTGCAGTCCAGGTATGTGCCTGGGAGGTACGATCCGTGTACAATCCGTACTCACAGGCATTCTGCGCAGAGCATGGAGGCAGGTCCCAGTCACTGCAGAGAAATGTGAGTGGTGCAATAGTGTGTGTGCCTTGCTTGTGTGCAGCACAGTGGAAGATGCAAGCATTGTCCCACATGACCCCATGCCATGCCTGCCTGTTACAGCCCTGCCGGAGACAGTTATGTGACACCGCCACAGAGGCAGTATAGCATGTGAAGATGTACATGTGTGCTCCACACCCCAGGCAGATGGCTGCAGGTCATGAGTGCCACAGCAGTGTGGTCGACCAGGACTGTCATAGCGGTCAGATACCACATGCCTGTACAATAACAGTATGAGCATAGGCAACAGTTGCAGTGACACAGTAGGTCAATGTACAGTGTCCCTGTGTTCAGACCACTGCCTACTGTACACTTGGCTAAACACACACCCAGAGGGTAATGACACCGGTGAGCCATCGCATGTCCCAGTACACGTAGCCTGTGTAATGCCATTACAGGGCGGTCACAATAACATGTTGTATGAGAGATATATTCTACCAGGTGATGTGTCATGTGTGCATATGTTGAGTTGCACAGCTGTTCACACGAACGCAACATATCAGTGCATGATGCCTAGTGTAACATGATGTGTGGAAATGCACTGTGATCCACAACAGGGTCATCCGAGACAGGTGTGTTGTGAATGGTGTAACCCATGGGTCCGCAGGATATACACTGGTGCTGTTGGCTGCCATGCTGGGGGCCACCAGTGGTGCCTACAGTGGTCATACAGACATACTGCACACATTGTTCTGGCAGGAATGTCCATTGTTGTAGATGATGTGTTACTACGTGAAGGTAGCTGTGTGTTGTGAATGTTACCCATCCATATGTGACCATCAGGTGCAGTCATGGTTGTCGACAGCATCACACCCATCCACAGCTGTCAGCACCCTGTCCCCAGAATGGGTATCAGCCGCCCTCGTACTGTGTGACTAATGTGCAGATGGCGGAACACCTACTACTGGCTGGCTAACAGTGTCATCTAGGAAGGCTATGTGATGGCTGGAATACGCCGCTCTAATGTATAATGATGGTATCCCAATGAATTACATTGAATCACATATAGTAAGCCATGGCTGGCATGTAAACCGTGTACAACAATGACTGTGTGACAGACCCAAACAATGCGGAGCCATGTTGAACATGCACCCGTTAGAACACCAAATGAGGTAAGTTGCATGTATTGATGTACAACTGTCAGCTATGGGCACAGCATGGATGCAGACGCACATCCCCCACAGACAGTACCGCTCCATGTTGGTAGGGGGGCATTGCACGAGTACATGTGACAGTTGCTGTACTGCCACATGTACTGCATATCTGTCATATAGGGGTAGCAGTGGTACATGACTGTCGGACATGCCTGTACATACGACCATGTCACACAGGATATGTGTTACATGTGTACAACACCTGTCGTACCATCATCAAGCTGTGAAGTGTATGGCTGCCAGTGTACCTGTGTGACATGTTGTGCAATGGGTGCAAAGGTACGCAGTAGCACATTGCATGCCCACATGTGCCACACAGGTGCATAGCCTGAACATACAATACAAATAGGGTGTTGGATAATAGCAACCCACAAGAGGTGATGGGTACGGGTGGCAACCCACTACCACCTGTCCGGGTAAGGTGTGCATGTCCATGACACATTAGCACCTGAGATGTTAGCAGTACAGCTGTACAGGGCGGATTGCATATTTGATCACTAATACCCTTGCGTGATCCACCACTGGCCTGTTGACAGACAGACACCAACACAATGTGCAGCATTGACATGTGCACAGCACATCACCGCTGGCCACAGTAGAACAGGGTTACTGTGTAGACATGTGCACAGAACATCTGAGCCAGCCACAGTCAAACACGGTATGTGTTGAACCCCACCGTCATTGTAGCCCATGCCACAGACAGATTTTCATGCATCTGTGTATGTACGGCTGGGAATGTCCCTGGCCTAGCAGTATAGCTGTGTCAGTGTTGTGAACAACATACTGAATGGGCTGGGTGTGTGAGGTGTGCATCATACGTGTATGGTCTGATGGATGATACCAGCAGTGCCTCCGCTATGTGAACATCCCTGTCCCCATAAATGGATACCTATGCTGTGCCCAACACCACAGTCCCTGTGGGAGGGATGGTGCTGTACGGTGCACCCGCCGACATGGCGGTGGCAGCAGGCACTGGATGTAGACATATGTGGTACCCATGTCAGGCTGGGGTACCATCCATGTGCACAGGATATCATCGTGCGGGCACATACAGCACTGTATTGAACAATATCACAGCACATAGCACCTGTCAGGGGTAATGTTTATGCATGGATGTGCGATACCAGCATGCACCATACACACCTCCACCAAGCAGCATGCTGCCTACCTTGCAGAAGGCCATTGTCCACACCATGATGATAGACATGCGTAATGTCCATATACTCATAGCAATGACATATGGAATGGACAGCCACCCTCCCAATACCAGTATCCCCCAGGTGGGACACATCCCTGTGCCATGTATGTGACATACCCTGCCATACCATGCAGCCCTGTCCAGCAAGGCTGCACGTGCCATCACAGTCATACATGGTGCGATGGCCAAATGGCACAAGCACTATCAACTGTCCAGAGCAGTAATGTGGCACTGATGCACCTTATGGTGTCACAGGTGCTGTGTGTTGGCGTGTACAACATGCGCGTGCACATGCTATGTATGACCATCCTTGCTAATATCATATGATAACACATTGTCCCATGTGTATCACATGTGCAATACAGGCGAGCCGTGGCAGGTTGGCCAACACCTGTACAGTGCTGTGTAGATGTACATGGCACAACACATGCATGTACAGATGTCCACGTGTATGTGTGCAGTGCCACCGCTGATGTCCATAATGGCTGCGTCTGTGATGCCTAGCGACATATACACAGCATCCAGGTGAACAGTAGAACTGTGCGCACATCGGGACATGTGCCGACTGGTATGAACACAGGTGCAGGCAGGTACACATGTCCACAGCAGGTTACCATCTACATGGGGTGTGTACAGTGTGATGAGTTGACACACAGATATGATATGATACCCGCTGCATAACGGTGTGACAGGTGTGACAGCAACACGTCAGCTGTGTCAGTGTCATGATGCATCGCAGAGATTACTGTGCAGATGTCGTACATGTCATAGCAATGTATGTCCAGCGGTATGCCAGTACATCAGTGTAAATGTGACCTGTCACCATCATTATGTCTTACAGATAATGCCTCGTTCACGGCTGCCAGCCTTCAGCCACCAGGAGGATGACGTAATCATACCGTTGCTCCATGACAACTATGACCTGCTATTCAGCCATGTTCCACAGCAAGCACAGCAGCGGGATGACCTGTGGCAGGATATGTGCAGGAGGGTGAATGACATGGGTGGCAACAACCGCACCTACCAGCAGATACGCCGACACTGCACGGACCTAATACGGCACGCAAAACAGTGTGCCGCCGCAATCGCCAGAGAACAAGGTGGAACAGGTGGTGGGCCACCAACCCAGCCCCCACTCACACACACGGAGGAGCTCCTGGCCAGTCTGGGGACACCCAGGGAACAGCATGCAGAAACACTAGCTGCCATCGTGGAGGTGGGTGTCTGCCAACCAATGAGCCTGGAGCTGCCTGGTAAGTCAGTCTTGCATATGTGTATGATATCTGCTGTAGGTGTGGGTGTCACTGTACACCACGTAATGTACCAACACATGCCAGGTATATGGGCACACAAGCCGCATACTACAGTATGCTACGTTGTGTTTGCAGACGTGTGCATACCACATGCTATCACACAGGTACATGATGTGACATGCACAGTGCTTACTGTGGCTACAGTCATGGATAATGTTTATACTGTTGTGTCACCCCTATACAGGTACCTCTGGCGTGTCGCACAGCCATGGGTCCATCGCAGGTGAGACTGTTGTTAGTAACAGGCATGTTACAGTGTAGAGTTATTCGCCATGTGGCCAGGTATAACATGCACACCTGGGTTCTGCTCCAGTCACGGTATACAGGTCGCACCACCAGACACACACATGCCACCCATGTGCAGTAGATACAACTGTTATTATACACCGGCATGAAACCGCAGTACCTGTCAGTGTGATATGTGCAGTCAGCTATGCATACAATGGTGGAGGTGTTCTACAATGGATGCATATGTAGTATGCATTGGAACACCATTTGTGGTATGCACACAGTACCACATAGTGAGCTGTGATCTGGGCAGCACACAGGTGTTACCAATGTGACATATGCCCCTGCATTGTGTGCACACATTGTGACACGGCACATGACATGTCCCACGCCCGTGGTGTTCTGTCTGCAATATTGTCACACCATGACATGACCTACGCCCGACATAGCAAACATCCACACTGTTGTCTGCATAGCCCTCTGGATTGTGACACCTCCGACTTGTATGGGTGTATGTCACATGGGCCACCACAGGGATGGGTACATGATGCCCATCACACACAATTGTCCATGACCCAGTCAAACATGGCCATGGGTGATAGCCACAGGCATGTTGCCACACAGTACGTCTGAAGTGGATAGACACCATTGCACATTGTCCACACATAGTGCGATCATAGCTGTAGTGGACCACCTGTACATTTGATGTGGTACACCAGACAACTGGAATGCCTGTCTGCAGCCACCGGAGGTGCCACCAATGTCTACCATATACGTGCTGTGGAACAGCATGACTGTGTTGCAGACATGGCAATGCAATGCGTCCATGTTATGCATCACACAGCAACATACCTGTGTCCTGTTGCCATGCAGTGGCACAGTGCCTGTACTCCCCACTGTATAGCTATGTACACGGCTCACACCAACCACACCTGCACAGACATCTTTGTTACACATGCATTCTATCCGTAGCCTGTACACATAACACTGCACTGTGAAGCCCAGTATGATGCGGTGCATGTGGTGGGACACCACTGTCACATGTCCACATGTTATCGCACATGTCGGCGGAGGACATGTCAAGGTGACGCCAGCCATGTGTACTGTTAACCTGCCTGTGGCCACATGGTGTATCATGGTGACGCATGCAAACTACCATGAATGTGTGTACTGCATGCCTACTGATATGACACCTGCTTGATGTAGTGTGCACCCCAGGGCAGTATGCATACTAACACTATTAATGTCTGGCCTGCATTCTCTGTGCTGTGGTGTGGGAATGCTGCATGGCATCTGCAATATCACATGCACGATGTGTCTGCGTGTGTGTGTCTGTGTGTGTGTGTGTCTGCGTGTGTGTGTCTGCATGTGTGTGTGTCTGTGTGCGTGTGTGTGTGTGCGTGTCTGCGTGCATGTGTGTGTCTGTGTGTCTGCGTGCGTGTGTGTGTGTGTGTGTGTGTGTGTGTGTGTGTCTGCATGTGTGTAATGTACCTTACTGTATGTCTTTGTATTCACAGGTGGTGTAGGTGCGTTCCCCTCCTGCGGTCCATCTGATGCTAGTGTCCCCACAGATACTAGCGGTGATGACCATATGCATGAGGTACAGGCAGGGTTGTCAGGGGCAGAAGCTGTGCCATTGGTTACCATCCCACCTATGTCCCTCTCATCCCCGCACACGGTTCTGATGCCGACACATACCACATCACCGTTGCCCATAGAGGAAGGACAGTCAGCATCTGTTGGCATTGAGCAGGAATGTGTGGTGGCTACAGAAGGTGTGCGTACACACCATGTTGCCAGTGTAATGACTGGTGATGTGCCACACAGGCATGTGGCTGGTGCTGCTCGTAGGAGGACCTCTGGCAGACATGCACCTGCTGTACAGGGCGCAGCAGCTGGTATCACCAGACGCATGTTCCAGACTGTAATGGCGGCACAGGCACATGTTGAACGGCAGAACCAAGAAGGGCAGAGGCTGCAGAGGGCCGCAATCCATTCCCTAAATGACAACATCCAGTCATTGGCGAATGCTCAACAGCAGATTGCTAATGTACTGGATAGGCGATTAGGTGAGATGGTTGGAATCCTCGACCGAGGCATGTCAATCCGCGAGCATGAGCTGTCTGTGCTGGAACACCTGGTAGGGGTGAGGCGTAGGACACGTGGCCATAGGCCAGCAACACCACCTAGTGTAGGTCGACGTGTGCGTGCCACCTCTCATGCCCACTCACACAGTGCCGGTAGAAGCAGCAGTGCAGCTGGTGCTACACCGACCACACCAGGACACAGCAGGCCACGTGGACGTGGCCCTGGCCGGTCCCAGCGTGGACACGGTTCCAGCGGACATGTGTCATCGTAGAGTGGCCACTCCATACCTCCACCCGGTAGTGCCCGTGGGACCCCAGGCAGGCACGGGTCACGTGGCCACAGATGGACACAGTGAGCCGTACAACCTGCACTGTACAGTCTGGGGCTGCCAAGTATACCCCGTGTAGGCATCACGTATGGCTGAACTGTGTACACACATACCCACACACGGCAGACACAACTGTAGGGCTCCACCACATCCACATGCATTCTGCACAGTCATGCCCAGTAAATGCACCGGCCCTTACACACACATGATGTCATCCATTGGTACAGCCTATGCCCCTGGCAGACATATCACCCTGTGCATATGATGAAGCCTCTGCCGCATCACTGTCATCCACACCATCGGTGCACGGTTATGCAAATATATTCTGATGCACAGGGTGGACAAGATAGTGAGAGGTGTATGTGATACCTGTGTATGCATAGCGTGTGATGTGTATGTTGCAGTGGTTGTGTATGACAAGTGACAGGTGCGTATGTGACGTGGGTTGTGTACTGTCATCATGCAGCAGACATACCATATAGTGCAGGTGCAGCATGCATTGAGCTGTGTACATGGTATGTGTGATGGTTACATGTGTAGCACCATGTTGGTTCTGTTAACCTGTATGCCTCATATGGTGTACTCGCATGTGCCTACTGGGAGCACTGTTATCAGTCCCCCACATGTAGCTGTGGGTTACCCACAGGCACATCTGGCAATATCAGCATACCACATGTACCCGCAACCTGCCTGGACACCTACATAGGTACATAGGTGCATAGGTACATACTAGGCTATGTGCCCTATGGCATGTATAAGCCTAGCCAGAGTGTGTGTGGCTTTCACCACCCCTTAGGATGAGGATACTATACCCATTGGTCTGCTGTCCCTCTGTCCAGCAGTGACACAGAGATGATTCCTGGCGCATACCTACGATCTCCCATCCACACGTCAGGATTAATCTTGGACAGAGTCAGTGAGGGGCTCTGCCTCACAAGGGCTGGGAATTTGTTCCATGGTGTAGGGAGTCTCTGGGCGATGAACCTGTCCCTCCAGCACGTCCTATTTATATCCGTGTTGAGGTTTGTGTCTGTTGCTCTCGTGCCTGTGGCTGTTTGGATCCTATGAGGTGGAGCATGTCCATGAAACCCGGGTTGGACATGGCCTTGTATGTCAGGCACAGATCACCTCGGAGCAGACGGTATGAGAATGTATAGAGCCGGAGTACCCTCAGTCGGGCAGCGTGTGACATATGTTTCAGCCCCTTTATCCTTGTGTTGGGGAATGTTTGGGGTCCCTCCAACTGCTGCAGGTGTCGGGTTAGGTACATTCGAAATGTGGCGTTGTACCCAATCATTGGTCTGATGAGTGAAGAGTACAGGGGTACAATGACCTCCCCTGATCTGGATGTGAATCCCTTCATGACCAGGTGGGCAATGTGGAATGTCTTCCCAACCACATTGGCAATGTGAGTGTCAAGAGAGGTTACCGACAAGTTGGGTCCCCAGGTCCCTGATCACGTCAACTGTGTTTAATGGATTACCACCTATGTGGTAATTCGGGGTTACCTTGTCTTTCCCAAAGGGTAGGTCTATACCTTCCCTGGCATGTAGCTTCAGGCCATGGCTCTGGCACCAGTTATCCATTTCTATGAGACCTCAGGTGGATGTCTGTGTCTGATGGGGTGTCGATTATGGTGGCCGGTTTGCAGTCATCTGCATACCTTGTCTGCCACAATCCCCCTATGTTTGCATGCACGTCGGAAAGTTAAATGCTGAACAAGAGGGGGCCCAGGACTGAGCCCTGTGGGCCACCACTTGGGACCGGCTTGGAGTCTGACATGGCACCAGGAACACTAACCCTGTGGGTTCCGTCCTTGATCCGGTTGGCAACCCATCATGTGACATATGGCTCTACATCTACGCTGCTGAGCTTTTCTATGATGCCCGCGTGGGGTTTGGTTCGAACGCTGTTGCTAGGTCACGGTAGTCTGTGCGAACTGACTTACTCCCATCAATGGCCTTAGTGACTCTTCCGAACAGGTCGACCAGGTTCAGGAGGCAGGATCTGCCCTTGACTAAGCCGACGTGGGTATGTTCCAGTATTTGTGGGTCCCCAATGTCTTCATTTATGGGCTCCATTATGGTCCCCTCCATAGCTTTGCAGACAAGGCTCGTCAAGCTTATAGGGCGGTGATGTCCAGAGTCTGAAGGAGCATTGGTGGAGTGGGACCACAGTTGCCGTATGCCATCCATCAGGTACGTAACCTGTAGTAAGGCTAAGATTAAACAGCAGCCTTATGTGTGGGTTGAGGTCCTCATTGAGGTTGTGTAGCACACAGCCGGGGACACCATCCGGTCCCATTGAAGCTGTGTTTTCCGCTTTAGAGAGAGCAGCTCTCACCTGGGCATTCGAGATGTTTGGGAGGCTAGACTCTGGTGGGATAGATACCTCCCCTCTTGGGGGGAGAGGGAGGGTAGATATATGCATGGAACCTGTCTGCCAGTATGTTGGCAATGTCTGTGAGTTCAGTGATCATTGTACCATTCTGGACTAATTCCGAGCATAACTGTGAGCTTCCACCCATGTTCCTACCATAGCTAAGGAAGGCCTTATGGTTGTCTTATGTGTCCTTTGCGAGTCCACTCCCACAGGCGGCCTTGGATGATTGTATGAGTGATCGTATGTTACTGCCAGTATTGATCAGTGATGCCTTCCCTGGTAGTGATATTGCTCTGTCATGTAGTAGCTTTCTCCTCTTGTTGTACAGTTTGTTTATGGCTGGGGTCCACCAGACCGTGTGCCTGCCTTTGGTGGACAAGGTCCTGATGTTATTAGGGATTGCTAGATCCAGACATTCCTGGGGTGTTTGTAGAAGGCATTTGTAAGGGTTTCAGCAGTGTGGCCTGTGTTTTCCACTGGCACGGAGGCCTTGTAGGGTACCACACCAGTCGTATGATGTGTGGGGTTCGCTGTGGAGAGGTCTTCACTGTGGTCTCCCTTGCCGGTGTTGGGGGCGGGATGCGGATCTCCAGTGAGATCACTATATGGTCTGACCTCACCGTTGAGGGATGTACATCCTGTGTGGAGCATGTCGTCCCCATGTGTGATGATCAGGACTAGAATAGTTCCTCCTCTTGTGGGTATGGTGCATAGTTGTTCCACAGCATTCGGGTGTATGAACACCTGGAACCTTTGGTCTAGGGTGTTGGGTCTTGGGTAATGTTCCCGGTCTATGTATGGGTAGTTGATGTCACCCAATATGATGGTGTTTTGAGTGCATTCATACTCCCCAGTGTCTTCAGGAAGGCTGTGTGGGTATCCTGGGTTTGGGAGGGTGGTCTGTAGCATGCTACAAACTGTAGGGCAGTCCTACCCATGCTTAATTGCACCTGGATGGTCCCCGCTGCTACGTGCATTTCCGCCAACCTGGAGGTGTGGGTATCCTTCATGGAAATGGAGACTCCCCCTCCTTCTGTGGTTCGGTCCGGATATGGGTCCTGAACGCGTGATGTGAGGTATGACCTGATAGTGCTGGGGTGCTCTCAGGAGCCCTGAACCAGGTTTCAGTCACAGCACTGACATCGATGTCCTCCATACTGAGGAGGGCTTTTGAGGGCATGCAGCTTGGGCGTAGACTACTGGCATTGAGCAGTATTATCCTTAGTTCTTTCCAGGTTTGTAGTCTAGGGCGGTAGGTTTATCATTTGAGCCTTGCCTGCAGTGGGCACTATGGGGGTGGCAGGAGCCTTTGCCAAACTCAGGAAGCCCAGGGGCAACAGGTGCAAGCCGTCCCTTGCGAAGGAGCGTGGCGTGTCAAGCATGTCATCCCAGGCAAGAGGACATTGGACCCCCTCAGACTGACACCGGTAATTAGGCCAATTATCAAGGCTGATCATTCGGACTCTGTATTGTGGCATCATTCTTGATGAGGGTGGGATACTGCTCAGGGTCAGGGTCATGCTGGCCTGGGCTACACAATCCGAGAGCCCCTCTATGTCTCCTTTCATGTATCCCAGGGAGGTATGTCTCCGGTCGTTGACACCAGCATGGACAATGACCGCGTCATACTTGTACATGCTGCGGAGTGACCTGAGTGCTTGTGTTATGTGGTGGATTCCAGCGCCCGACAGGCAGCCTACTGTGATCATTCCTTTGTTCAGTCTGGTGGGTGGGACATCGGTGTGTCTGACTATGGCGTCACCTATTACAAGTGTGTCTGGCATTGTGTGTGGCCTTAAGGGCTGTGACTGTTTAGCACACTGACGTTGAGAACTATGTGTTGCATGTCCTATGTCTTGTGGAGGCAGTTGCTTGGGTGTCTGCTTTGGAGGCCTCAGTAAGTTTGGTACATGTTTTAACAGTGCCTCTGAGTATGTCTTTGTGTGTTTATGTGTATGTTTTGCAGTTGTGATAGTTCCATGTGACACTGGGTCTGTGGTGTGCGTGGTGTCCTTCTCCTCCCATCTGGTCTTGCCGGTCGTGGGTTGAGAGAGCTCAGCCTCCTGTCTGGCTATATAGTTGCATCTCTTACATGTATTTTGTTTTGTGGGGGAGGTGCGGGTTGTCCGTGTCCATGAGGCACTTGTAACATTGCCTCAGGATGCCCAGATTCACCAGCTGAACAGGAGAGGTCGCTAGCAATTGACCCTTCGACATGCCAGAGAACGTGAATGCGTTTGCTGTGTAACTGGGTCAGGAGGGACCTATAGGGAAGTGGGTACTCAAGGGGATTCTAGGCTAGTGTAGTACTCCGTCTAGTATACATGTACTTTACCTATGTAAGAATACTTTGGGAGCAGGTGCTGAGCTTTTGTGATAGAGAACAGACAGTTTAGGTTGCAAGTAGAGAAGTTCTAAGTGAAAACCTGCGGAGCACGGAGCCAGACATAGTGTAACGTTGTTTACACAGTACATGACACACATGTCCACACATATACTGCACCTGACGCCTGTGGTCGGTGCCACAGGCTACGGTGGACAGAGACATCACATACATGGCATGACACAGTACAGGTATGGTGACATTCTGCAGGTGTCATACACAGCGTGCTGGTGACTGACCTCAGGTGTCACCTGTCAGCTGTGGTGCACGCTGCACAGCAGTAGGACGCTGTACCGGTACAGGAATATGTCCGCAATCGCAGGGTGTACACCACTATGGCGCACACCCCATTGTGTGCAGATGGAGACACCTGCCTGTGTGGTCAGCACCTTCACAATACAATGCACCCACACGCCATGTCACAGGGGGCGGACTTGCACAGGTGGCCAGTATGGCTCACACCTATGGCATTGACAGGGTCGTACAATGCAGCACCAGTATGGGATGGTCACCCTGTGTGGTTAGTGTCCATTCACAACACTATATCTGCATACACCCTCACACCAGGCAGCAGACATACAGACATGATGACATACTCACATGGCGGTGACCACACATGTCTACACGGAGGGACGACTGTTGCATGTACTGCACCATCCACATCCATGCACCCCACACTGAGGTATGTACAGATCTCTACCATGGTGTACAGTGATGTGTGGCATGTGGGACATAGTCCCCCCGATATGTGGCATACATGGGCACATATTCCTGCACACATGTCGGTGCTGGGAATGCCACACCCGCCATATGGGATATGTGCAGGCGTGCAGCGGTATGTAGTGCATTATGCGTACCAACACTGTATCTGGCAGATGTGCCGATATATGCACTTGGGAGGTGGTAGGTGTTACAGTAGCCATGTGACATATGGTCAATGACACTTGACTGATGGGTATGCATTATGGCAGCACTGTCATGTAATGGCGACATAGCAGACTGTATGCACATGGCAGGGTAGGATGGTGTGTGACACACCTGTGACCACCACCTGCACACATGCATGTGGACAGGTGTTTAAACACATGATGTACACACATACCACCATGCGTGCTGTTACTATGCCACCATATGACGGCCCCCATGATGGGTATGCATGTGGTAGGGGGTTGCAACTGTGTTATGGACATCGGACACCGCACATGCATGGCTGCACCATGCACGGTACACATGTCACATGTATCCCGTTGCCATGTGTGTATGCATTGCTACGTTGTGACATGTGTGTCGACATACATGGAACATGGACTATGGTATGGTATCACAGCTGTCACAGGCAAACTGTACAAGGGTATGTGTCCCAGTCAACACCGCTACACCCTGTAGGGGGAACATATCACAGACATGTGTCCACCTTCCATTCGTGTGTGTATTACCGCGTACGCCAGTGTTATGCATGTGGTACATCACAGGCTTCGTATGTGTCCTGTGTGCAGTCCATGCACACAGCCAGACAATTATATGACATATCCGGATGTTGTTTCACTGTGGTACAGCTGCAGTCATGTGTCATATCTGTGTCAGGGCCGTGGTATGTGTGGAGCACGCCTGTCTATGTATACCGATATGGGCGGACTACATCACACCTGTGGGATCATTGATAGTACATGTGTACTCTGCATGACGGGTGTACACCGCCATATAGACCTGTGGACATATGTCACATGCTGTTGCTGGACCGTGAGGCATACTGCTGCACCGATGACATGGTGCTGGCATGGCAGCTACAGTGTTCACTGCAGTGTGTACATGTTCGGCCTGCACCCATGATGCCTGTGATGTCATCTGTGTGTGTACGTGCAACTGCATGTGTGTCCACCCTGTGCATGTGGACGGGTTTACCTGGCCGTGACTTGCGGTGTGTACACTCCGTCTGCATGCCGGATGGCGCGTAGCACATACTAAGTGTGTGAGCATGCCCGGGTTGCAGTTGTGTAGGTGGACACACAACGGTCCACACTCTGCCCTTCCATGATTCCACCCCATGTGTATGCATGTCTGCACTGTGCAAATTCTAAGTGCGTGAGCATGCCCAGTAAGCAGCTGTGTAGATGGACACACAGTACAGTGCACACCGCGGCCATCTGTGAAGATACCCCGTGTGCATGTATGTTCCCCCTTTGCAACCGCCATGTGTGTGAGCATGCCCAGGTTGCTGTTGTGTAGGTGGACACAAACGACGGTCCACACTCTGCCCTTCCATGATTCCACCCCATGTGTATGCATGTCTGCACTCTGCAAATTCTAAGTGTGTGAGCATGCCCAGTAAGCAGCTGTGTAGATGGACACACAGTACAGTGAACACCGCGCCCGTCTGTGAAGATACCCCGTGTGCATGTATGTTCCCCCTTTGCAACCGCCACGTGTGTGAACATGCCCAGGTTGCTGTTGTGTAGGTGGACACACATGACGGTCCACACTCTGCTCTTCCATGATTCCACCCCATGTGTATGCATGTCTGCACTCTGCAAATTCTAAGTGTGTGAGCATGCCCAGTAAGCAGCTGTGTAGATGGACACACAGTACAGTGCACACCACGCCTGTCTGTGAAGATACCCCGTGTGCATGTATGTTCCCCCTTTGCAACCGCCATGTGTGTGTGAGCATGCCCGGGTTGCTGTTGTGTAGGTGGACACACACAACGGTCCACACTCTGCCCTTCCATGATTCCACCCCATGTGTATGCATGTCTGCACTCTGCAAATGCTAAGTGTGTGAGCATGCCCAGTAAGCAGCTGTGTAGATGGACACACAGTACAGTGCACACCGCGCACGTCTGTGGTTATACCCCGTGTGCATGTATGTTTCCCCTTCGCGACCGCTAGGTGTGAGGGCATGCCCAGTACGCCATTCATGGGAACACAGTACAGTCGGCACCGATGTCTGCTACTAGGCATGTAGCCATGGCCAATGACATCCTGCATAGCCATGGTGGCCATCCAGGTGAGTCATATGTGGTTGCTATGCCACAATGGCTGCCTACATCATGCACGCTGGTTGCCCTCTCATAGGGTATACTGTCTGTGGCGCATCCCGTATCCATATCGTGATGTTGTGCTCCGTAGTTAGTTGGCATTCCCGAGTGCAGCACTACCGTGTTACTGTACGCCCACCTTGGGATGGTAACATGCTGTTTGACTGCGCACTCTGTCTTCATTCCCTATCGGCTGCCTTGCCTCTGCAGATGATATCACCCACCTAGGAGTATGCCTCCTGACAGTGCTGTGCTCAGTAATCTCGGTAGCGCGTTCTGTAAATGCATCATGCTGTAGTGTGTTCATGTAGGTAGGCATAGGTTCAACTCCCGGCCCTTCCCCGTGTGTGTGTGAGGTGTGTGTGTGTGTTTCCAGCTGCCCCTGGAGAGAGTGGTTCTTTTAGATGCTTCGCAACACATACCTTGGCTATCGGCGTCTATTCCTTTACGGATGATGTCACCCACCTAGAAGTATGCCTCTGACAGCGCTGTGCTCAGTAATCTCGGTAGCGCGTTCTGTAAATGCATCATGCTGTAGTGTGTTCATGTAGGTAGGCGTAGGTTCAACTCCCGGCCCTTCCCCGTGTGTGTGTGAGGTGTGTGTGTGTGTGTGTTTCCAGCTGCCCCTGGAGAGAGTGGTTCTTTTAGACGCTTCGCAACACATACCTTGGCTATCGGCGTCTATTCCTTTACGGATGATGTCACCCGCCTAGAAGTATGCCTCTGACCGCACTGGGCTCAGTAATCTCGGTAGCGCATTCTGTAAATGCATCATGCTGTAGTGTGTTCATGTAGGTAGGCGTAGGTTCAACTCCTGGCCCTTCCCCGTGTGTGTGTGAGGTGTGTGTGTGTGTGTGTGTGTGTGTGTGTGTGTGTGTGTGTGTGTGTGTGTGTGTTTCCAGCTGCCCCTGGAGAGAGTGGTTCTTTTAGACGCTTCGCAACACATACCTTGGCTATCGGCGTCTATTCCTTTACGGATGATGTCACCCACCTAGAAGTATGCCTCTGACAGCACTGTACTCAGTAATCTCGGTAGCGCATTCTGTAAATGCATCATGCTGTAGTGTGTTCATGTAGGTAGGTGTAGGTTCAACTCCCGGCCCTTTCCCGTGTCTGTGTGAGGTGTGTGTGTGTGTGTTTCCAGCTGCCTCTGGAGATAGTCATGCTTTTAGACACTTCGCAACACATACCTTGGCTATTGTCATCTATTCCTTTACGGATGATGTCACCCGCCTAGAAGTATGCCTCTGACAGCGCTGTGCTCAGCAATCTCGGTAGCGCGTTCTGTAAATGCATCATGCTGTAGTGTGTTCATGTAGGTAGGCATAGGTTCAACTCCTGGCCCTTCCCCGTGTGTGTGTGTGTGTGTGTGTGTTTCCAGCTGCCCCTGGAGAGAGTAGTTCTTTTAGACGCTTCGCAACACATACCTTGGCTATCGGTGTCTATTCCTTTACGGATGTTGTCACCCACCTAGACGTATGCCTCTGACGGTGCTGTGTTCAGTGGTCCATGTAGCGCGTTCCATACCTGTGTCATACTGTCGTGCAGTTGGGTAGGTGGGGGTAAGGTCAATCCCCATGCCTGCCAGCTGTGTGTGTGTGTCTATGCTCCCAGCCGCATGGGTTCATAGGTTATGGCTTTAGAGGTTCCACAGAACACTTATATCCTGCCAACATCTCTGTGTTTGTGGATGTTGAGACACGGCTAGTGGACTGCCTGTGTGCCTGCTGTGGTTGGCGACCTCCGTAGTGTGTTCTCCACGTGTGTGCATGTCTATCTGAGCTGTGTGCATGGTTGTGTGTATGTCCCGCTATAGCCGTCTGTGCAGGTGTAGCCACTATGGGTAATCCTTGTAGACCGCTGTTTCATGTGCACTTCAGCACATACCTGTTGACCGTACTACCCCTCCTACGGCAGCACGGGAGCAGCCTTAGGTCAACCGCTGCCCTAGGCGATATGGCTCCATGGCGCCCACCACCACAACACATGGTGCCCCCATCCTGGTGTACCTACATGACATAACTACTGGAAAGGTGGCCCTGCTAGTGCGGCGCCCTAGGCAGCCGCCGGGTTGGCCTATGCCTAAGGCCGGCTATGAGCACATCCCATCATTTTGGAGTGGATCCTAGTGTTTCCACACACATGTATCTGTGTCTGTTCATAGCACTCCACCTCAGGGGACGTATATCTGGACACGGCCTTAGGAGATAGTGGGACACTCGGGGCCAGTCATGTCATGTTTCTCTTAGAAACATTGATAGTGGGCACAGTGATATGTTGTGCATGTGTATGGCATTTCCGTCAGATGTGGTGTCTTCCTCGCATGTTTGTCGTTGTGTCCTGTCGTCAGATATCATGTGGCCGCCGGACTGCTACTGTTACGTGGAACACAGCAGACATATGAGGCAGACCTCTACTCAGTCTGCGTACATCTGTGCAGTTGCAGGGTATGTGACTACTACAACATGCCTACTGTCTGCCTACAATACACACACAGTGTGTGGCGGCATGACAGACCACATGGCATTACGTTGTATTTGCACGGCACACCCACACAGACAGTTGTGTTCCTCACACAGGTCTACATCTGCTTATCCACACTACTTGTTCTTTCCTGTACCATATGTGTGCGTCGTATTTGCGCTTCCCGTCGGTGGCGGGGCTCACGTACGGCTATGGGGGCCTGACATTTGTTATGTTGACACTTCATGGCACCCTGGGGGACACGTCATCTTTGTGTCTGCTTACCTTCCACATTGACCTTCGCGGGGCATACTTTGTCATCCACAGTTACCGGGGTAGGACATATGCATGTTTGCACATTTGTCCTGCTGTCTTTCTTCCCACCTATCCGCCTAGGATCACCGGTTCAGTACATGTATTCTGGACAGGTAGCTCCTGCATACCCTGACCTGTTGTCATTATGTGTAAACACCTGATGTTCGGCCATTGCCCTTGTTACGTTTCACATATTGCTGTCCCTTCCTAGCTGATTGCTGCCTAAGTATTCCGGACTGAGCAGTGGGTGATAGGGATCGCTATTTCCATTGCATGGGTAGTGACACTCATAGCATCCGTATTCATGGCTATGCCAGCATACCTCTCCAGTGTACCTGGTTATGAGGGACGTACCTCATTTGGGGTCTTCGATGGGTCATGCTCCTCGGACTCCCTCAGAGTTCCACATTGGAAGGGTCTGTTACACATTCAGTGTTAGGAATGGTTTAGGTGTGATCCATAAAATATCCAAAATGTACACAACCAGCCAACAGAGCACAGAACCAGCGAAATAATAAAATATAAAATACCAATCAACATAAAATAACCGCTGGTACCTTATGGCACACAATCCAAAAAACACATAGGTAGATGAAACAGTCAACGTAGAAATAGTCCAGGACAGTGCCCAAATGGTATAAAAATGGTTCCTTTATTCACAAGTAAGCGTTTTCACCCATAGGCTTCTTCAGACTTATACATAACATAAAAGCATTCAGGATTTAAATATCCCTCCTTACATTTTCATTGGTCAATTTCTCATCAAACAATGAACAATTAACCCCAGCATATAAAGCACAAACTTAATGTTAAATACTCACACATATATTAACATCTTTAAAAACATCTTATTAAAACATGTATTATATTATATTGTACTATGCCTAATTTTCATCAATTATAAATATAAAAATATATATAAAAAATATGTATATTATATCAATGTAAAACAGTGGTAAACAACTAAAAGAGTGGACTAATAGGTGTTACATGTATAGCTGTACCTAAACTAAATTCCTGTTATTTGGGTTTAAGCCTCCTGCTTCTCAAAAGAGGCTTAATCTGTGCTTTATCATTCAACCCTGGTGTTTGGTCAGCTCTCCACCTAATAATCCATCTCAATTCGCATTCTAAAGTATAGTTGATAAGGTCCCCCCCTCTGGGATTAAAATCTAGCTTTTGTAAAACACTGAATTTAAAAGTATGCCTAGAACCCAAATCCTTATGATGTTTGGCCAAAGCATTAAATTCAGAGCCTATTCTGATGTGATAGACATGCTCCCTAACACGTTCTTTCAGTGACCTATTGGTTTTGCCAATATAGAATGCGGAGCGTGCCACACATCTAGCCAAATATATAACATTCTTACTATTGCAATTTGTTAAAGTGTTAAAATGAAAAGTTTGTTTCGTGGTAGGGTGTACAAAAATAGTTCCATCTTGGATATATACACATTGGTTACATTTACCACATGGTACAGTGTTAATTCCAGGTGTATCCATACTTTTCCTTGCCAAAGTGTTTTTAGGTTTACATAACTACCTTTTGAGATTTGGTTTGTTCTTGAAGAATACATTGGGTCTTGGGCCTACAATCTTACTAATATCATTATCCAGAAGTAAAATATCCCAGTGTTTAACCAAAAATTGTTTTAACTGTACGGCATCTTTCGTGAAAAACATGGGGGCCCTAAGGTCAACCATTGTGGGTGTCTGACTAATATCAGATGTACTAATAAACTCTGAAAAATAGGGTTTCGCTATCGTACCTCTTAATTCATTAACTTCCGATATTGTCTGTTCAACCATCTCTATGTTATAACCTCTTTGTGTGAACCTAGCTCTCAATCCATCCAGCTCTTTCTTATAACCTTCGGCTGTCGGATTGAGTCTAGATGCCCTCATTATTTGTCCTTTCATCACATTATTAAAGACAAACTTAGGGTGCATACTGTGTCTGTGAAGTAATGTATACCTATGGCAAAGTTTCCTATGTATAGAGGTATTGAGTAGGCCATTACTAAGCCTATTAATGGCAACATCTAAATAGGAAATCTCACTCACTGAAAAATTCAATGTAAATTTCAAGAAATTATTAGAATTATTCATGCTTTCAATGAGTTCCAGGAGTGTATTTACATCACTAAGCCAAATGAAAAAAACAGTCATCTACAAACCTCTGATATATGCCTACAAATTTCTGAAAAAGATCTAGCTTAAAAAGAACTTTTTCCTCCCAGCAGGCCATCACTAGGTTGGCGTAGCTATTGGCACAGGAAGTGCCCATAGCTACGCCATCCCTCTGTAGGAAAATCTCTTCTCCAAACATAAAGATATTATTCAACAGAATAGTTTCTAAGAAAAGTGCTAACAAATCAATTATCTCAGATGAATAATCAGAGTGATTTCATAGGTATTCCTGTATAAACTGTATCCCTATATCATTGGGGATAACAGTAAACAGACTAACAACGTCTAAAGTGACCAGTATGTATTGTGAGTTATCATCCAGTTGACTAGTATACGCATATAAGTCAAGTAAGAATTGCTTACTGTCTCTCAGAATGGTAATACAGCAAACCTTGAGTCCTGGTCTTCTTCAAAAAATACTTTAATGAACATAAACCAGACCAAAACAGACGATGAAAAACACGATACACTCCACAGTCCAAACATACTGAGCGCTTTCACCCACTAACATGGGGCATCATCAGAGTATAAATGCTTTGGCCAAACTTCATAAGGATTTGGGTTCTAGGCATACTTTTAAATTCAGTGTTTTACAAAAGCTAGATTTTAATCCCAGAGGGGGGGACCTTATCAACTATACTTTAGAATGCGAATTGAGATGGATTATTAGGTGGAGAGCTGACCAAACACCAGGGTTGAATGATAAAACACAGATTAAGCCTCTTTTGAGAAGCAGGAAGCTTAAACCCAAATAACAGGAATGTAGTTTAGGTACAGCTATACATGTAACACCTATTAGTCCACTCTTTTAGTTGTTTACCACTGTTTTACATTGATATAATATACATATTTATTATATATATTTTTATATTTATAATTGATGAAAATTAGGCATAGTACAATATAATATAATACATGTTTTAATAAGATGTTTTTAAAGATGTTAATATATGTGTGAGTATTTAACATTGAGTTTGCGCTTTATATGCTGGGGTTAATTGTTCATTGTTTGATGAGGAATTGACCAATGAAAATGTAAGGAGGGATATTTAAATCCTGAATGCTTTTATGTTATGTATAAGTCTGAAGACGCCTTTGGGTGAAAGCGCTTACTTGTGAATAAAGGAACCTTTTTATACCATTTGGGCACTGTCCTGGACTATTTCTACGTTGACTGTTTCATCTACCTATGTGTTTTTTGGATTGTGTGCCATAAGGTACCAGCGGTTATTTTATGTTGATTAGGTGTAATCCATGGTCAATTGACATTAATCATATTAATTCATTAAAGGATCTTTTTTATAAGTGGGAACGGCATAGTTTAACCATCCTATGACCTTCCTAGTTGAAGTTGTTAGTGAGCCATTAGTATGTGTTCCACAAGTCGCCCATTTGTTCCGCATTATGGAGGCGAGTGATCCCCATTTTGGTGATGGCAGATTGAGAGCTATGCGCGGTATTCACGACGGTCTGACTTTGTATGGGGAATTTCTAATGTAGTCCCTATCTGTATTTCCTGTGCTATGCCTTACTGCAGCTGTGCAATTCCGCCAGGTTTCCAGTTATGGGTGCCATCTTGGTCGTACGCGTGTCCATCCATGGGAATCACCTACTGGACACTGATATAGGGCTGTACACATTTCACACCTGCTTTCAGCATTATCCGGTGGATGCTTTGCATCATTAGTGGGGATTAAGGCATGTGCTATACCCACATCCCTCCCACGGGGCGGGCCAACGGATTCTCTGCCAAACAACACCAAGCCCCAATTCTGCATACCCAGGTTCCCATGGCTGCAACCCTCGACGGTACACATTACACATCCTTCATGTGTGCGGTACTGGGATGTGGACGCACTTCTATGGACTCGACAATCTGGGGATTTCTGTTCATATGTCCTGCATTTCATGGACACGTGTCATCAACCTTAAACACGCTGGTGGTGCATATGTCTAGCTGTGCCGTAGTCGCGGCTGTCACTTTTTTTGCGTCGATCGCAGCAGGGTTTGCGAACGGAGCAATTTTTGAAGTCCTACAATGGACACCAGTGTGCATATGTAAAGTGTAGAACTTGTTGGACTGTCACCATCTGGCCAGTGGTTTTGACTGCTGCTGTATGTTTCCCGTTCGCGGATGTCTGTTTGACTACCCATATTATGTATTACTTGGCATATCTATATCCATGTACCAGTAAGCAAAAATACAGCAAACCTTGAGTCCTGGTCTTCTTTATAAAAGACTTTAATGAACATAAACCAGACCAAAACAGACAATGACAAAAACGATACACTCCACAGTCCAAAAATACTGAGTGCTTTCACCCACTAACATGGGGCATCATCAGAGTACAAAATACATTAGATAGTCATCCCTTATATACTTCCTTCAGAGTCAATTTAAAGACAATTAATCAATAAACTTGCTCATAGTTAAGTAGCCAGTAATCCAAGTCTTAAAGATGAAGTGAAATATAAAACTCAGTGTTGCATAAATAACTTAATGGAAACATAAATACAACAACAATGTGTTAATATAAATACAATATTGGTAAATACAATCAGTAAATTGAAAAATGTTTGATAATTGTTGTGAGTAAACCTTAAAATGTAGTGTGTTGATAATAAAATTATGTATATGAATGTGTATAATTGTTGTATTAAGATTCCAAATCATTGAATAAATAAGTATAATTAAATACATATTGTATAAATATAAATATAAATGTAAATAAGAGTCACAATGTTAAATATAAATATGACTGTATATAAATATATAAATATGTTATGAAATAAAATGTAGTTGTTTACATCTTGTTTTCGAGTGACATATCTATATCCATGTGTCATATATACGGGCCGTCGGACTGTTGTGTGTAGATATATACATGTGAACCCCTCGTTTCATACCTTGCTTTGTTGCTGTCTGTGGATTACCTGTGTACACACATCTATTACCATACCATACCTTTCCACTGTACAGGTTCTGGCAGGGTGTACGGCTGGTTGGCCCTTAATCTTGCTGTGTGTTACATTGACCTGTGTCTATCTGGCAATTCGCTGGCGTGTCATGTGAGACCTTCTTGATTCTATAGGGACCTGATCCCGTAATTGTGACGCGCTTCCACTGGCCATATATTTCTCTGTCGTCTGGGATCTGTATGTAACCAGTCCTTTCAGGACACTTTCTATTGTTGTTCTTTTTGGTTACATATATGAGTACTTTGGTATGTTGTGCTATTATTGTGTGTGGAGCATTTCTCCACGGGCCTCTGCTGACACTGGACATATATCCAGCTAGCCTAGCCCGGTCAACAAGTGTGAGCCAACAAAACACAATTTGTACGGTGGCACTTTCTGACAAGTGGGTCGGGTTACAGATGCATAACCGTCGTCAATCCCTACTCCTAACACACACGTTATTCTATCCACATTCTATGTTTGTCTTATCACATAGCATGTGTTTCTCACTATTTGTACCGGTACTTTGCATGGCATTGTCCGATTCCATACTTTCAGAGGCTGACAGTTTTGAGACATGTATAACTAACGTGTGGACACAGCATTAACTTTCCCTGCTGTGAGCGGATCACACACGCACAGGCGCACTTGCATTTCCTAATTGTGGGTTACGCGCAGGCGCACATGCATATCCGTATTCTGGTTACATATGTTTACTGGGTCTGTGTTGTTACGTGGTCTGTATTAGTTGTGACTGTTCCGGTAACATATCTCTGATCTGGTTGATGGACGTGTGCGGAACACACTTTCACCTTTACACATGTAACTGTCTTTGCGGCACGGACGCATTACGTACACATTCACATTTATATGTTCTATAGTCGTAATTCAAACGGGACTGCATTCACGTTTGCCGGTTGCTGTGACCACTACACGTTAGCTGTTCTGTCTCATTTATATGCATACCCATGGTACTTAGCTACATTAACATATCCCCCCCCCGCACTCACGTACGTCACAGGCATCCATTCTCCTGCTGGGAAAAGTGCGGTACTACATGTTACACATTCCTTATTCCCTACCGCTCATGGCCCAGGATGCATATGTCGTGACCGCAGGGATATTCAGATCACGGGGGCTTATAGCCCCAACATATACAGGCCTTCGATTGTCAGGGTGTTCCTGTGGTGCTTTGGGTTTGGTCTTGTCCGCCTAGTGTACGGAACTGCCCTGACCGTGTACGAATGTCAGACGAGTCACATGGGCACGGTTTGTCCGTGTCTATGATACCATATCCCCCCCATTATTCCTAACCGTGCGTGCTGATTGGCCGGCGTGCCCGTTGTAGATCGTGTTATAGTAATTGCACACGGTCTGGTCGACCGGACCTATTTCCATTACTACACCTCGGTATTTATAACCTGTCTCGCTATGTTACATGGGTTTAACATTGCGTGACAGCTTTAACTGAGCCACGGACATGTCCGTTGCTTACTTTGGGGCAGTCCCGCTCTGCTACACACATTTAACATGGCGGAACAGGTTGAACAGCACAGCAACGGGGACATCGGGCTCTCAGTCGCTGTTTTATATTGAATCGCTATGTTGACTTTGTTTCACATAGAGAGACAGTGTCGACATTGGCAACGGACATCTCGCGCAGTACGTCCGCACCGCAGCGGGTGCTGTATGTCTGCGGATGGGCGGCGGACAGGCATTATGCTGTGCCATTATGTCTGGGAATATATAGTTTCTTTCCCTAGATGATATGGCATACTAGCAATGACCCACGTCTGGGTGTGGGTACTGCTGTATTTACCCACGGTTGCCTTTGTGTGGTCCCTCGGGCATCGGCCTCGGGACCGCACCACGTCTACCATGGGTATATCCAGCATTACCCACATCCGGGCGTGGGTTATTGCTATGGTATTCCATGTGTACGGACACGTGTGTTTGGACAACCTACAATAGCTTCTGCTATTGGCATACAATGCTGTGGGTGGTGCCGGTTATCATACATATGCCATGTTCTGCGTTTGTCCCATTCACACTTGTCTATCCCCTGTCCTCATTCGTACGTGGATATTTATGTGGCACATGATTGAACTATGTATTACCTGCAGGTATGCTGTGTACAGTGCACATATGTCACGGTTGGTTACAGTGTATCTGTGTACCTACCTCTGTGATACTGAGGACTACCACACATCCTTCGCAGCATTACATGCGTATGTCCATACTATTATTCGGTGGCCTGTGGGGGGTTGTTGGAGCGACGGTTACACGTGTCCCTGTTTGTGCACGCATCATGGTGGTCTTTGACCGGCCTCCATTGCTATCGTGGGATGGAAGGTGGTGTTGGTGTGTGTTTGGGTTGTGTTGCCGATACGTCAGTGGGGGGTGGGGTTGGCACGTGTTCCTCTTTGCAGGGGGCCCCATCCTGGACATTTGTGTCATGCGTCGACACTTGGCACGTGCCATATGTCCTGTGATATTCCCACAGTCATGTATGCCTTCCTGCATTACTACTGCGTGTTACTGGCAGTTTGTATCTGGTACGCATAGCTATTATGTTGGATAGCTTAGGCTATTCCTATGCTATGACATACCCATTCATTCGGGCATATACGTGTTATTCAATCCTTTGCATTGGCCATGGGTGTTTGGCCATACGGCACCACTATTATCTACGTGTGATGTCCCACCTTCACCTTCTGTGCATGTGGCAC
The DNA here is from genome assembly GCF_019279795.1 of Protopterus annectens. Classification (NCBI taxonomy): domain Eukaryota; kingdom Metazoa; phylum Chordata; order Ceratodontiformes; family Protopteridae; genus Protopterus; species Protopterus annectens. The sequence goes on from NC_056746.1 coordinate 464,689,447, forward strand.
CCTGTTGGGGTGTCCTGCTTGGTGGGCGGATGTTCTGCCCTATGTCTTGTGTTTGACATGTCTGCATAGCTAATCATCGGTACAGTGGCTGCACATACTGCTTTGTCCAGATGTGTACAGTTATGGACACCGTGGCGTGTGAACACCTATGGGGTTTCGACAGGTCCGTACCACATGCGGGATGTACGCATTCTGCCGACACATTCACATGCGGCCATTTGGATATCAGTACCTGAGGTGGGATGTTGACATGTGGGGTACATATTTGCACGCGTGGCACTGCCTAGGACAATACTTCATACTACATTTGGGGTATACCCACTGTGTGTAGGTGTGCAGCTGCGCAAGGCTGCTAGCTGGATTGGGTGGACGGTCGTACATGGGTGCGGGTTACGTGCTATGATGGGGCTGTTGTGTATTACATTTGCATGCATGGGTTCTGCTTCTGGATATTCCACTTTGGCATACGCCATCGTATGTGTATGCGACAGGTACGTTGCTGGGTCTAGCACATGTTGCTATGCACATGTTTGTCTGTGTTTAGGGTATCTGGTTTCTTTCTGGTTGTTATATAGACACGGCTGCCCAGCTGTGTACTCTCACTACCACTGTGGAACTGCTGGTGACCATGCCCATGGGGCTACTCATGTGTAGGTGCGGCGCGCTGACATGCTGCGGTACACCTTCACTGGGTATGCCTGCTGACAGTGCATTGCGTGATGGACACGGTATTATGCGTATCCTTTGTTCCTTGGGCGGGTACAATTTGGACTTCGTGGATTAATGTTTGGTTCTCCGTTTTGTGTAGACGGGTACTATGTTGCATACTCTGCGTACGTTTCATTATCCACGGACACTGGTTGGTGCGGTTACTATTGCAGGCGGCATGTGACAGTCAGCACTTTAGGTTGCTCCTCGCCTGCCGGCTTGGCCACACCTACGGGCGCATTCTACTTGGGCTCGCGCACGTGCCCTCTGCACGTGGTTGTGGTTGCGGTGCACACTCATTACTATGCATGTGGCGCTGCTACGCCGGTTATACACTGCACTACTGGCGCAAGCCTTACACCGGCCTTGCTCCGAGCTTCATGAATCCGGGGGATAGTCTAAATAACCTAAGATGGATTTAACTTTATTTCTTTAAATACCAATGGCTTAAACAATCCTAGCAAGAGATCAAATCTACAGAACTATTTAAAACTAAACAAAGCACAAATTGTCTTCCTTCAAGAAACTCATGTGAAAACAAATTACAATTACAAATGGAATCCTAAGGAATATATGATATTGGTGCAATCCACTTATAAGACAAAGACAAAAGAGGTAACAATTTTATGGAAAACAAATGTGATTAACGCAGAAATCATTTATAAGTATGAAGATAAAGAAGGCCTTATGGCATTAGTAATAGTTAAATATAATAACAGAATATGGACCCTAGTCAATCCATACTAGTTACCAGGCATTGGAACAGGAACTGTTAAAAAACACTTGGATTTCATTTCCAATAATTATAAAGGCAACTTAATATTAGGAGGAGATTTTAACTGTATATTTGATATTTCTGAAACTACAAATAAAAGACAGCTGTGTACATCTGCTGTATCAAAAGCTTTAAACAAGTGGGTAGAATCATTTCATCTTGTAGATACTTTCAAATTTAAAGAAGCTAAATCTCTGTTGTTTTCCCATCAAGATCACAGATTTGATACCCAAACTATAATAGATAAAATACTTGCTGCCCATGACTTACACTCTAAAATCATTAATTTCTCAATCACTCCCTGCTCCTTTTCAGACCACAAATCATTGATACTAAAATTTCAAAATTGTACAAACCATTAATCTTTAACTCCAGAATTCCAACTTATATAACTAAAAATTAAAGAGTTCAAACCCTGGTTATTATCTGAATTATAGTTCTTCTTAGATATTAATTATACCACAAAGATAAATAAAATAATGATATGGGACTCATTAAAATCTTACATATATGGTAAAACCCTAACTTGGTATAAAAAAAAATCAGAGAATGGGATTTTGAATTATTAGCTCTACAATCCAAACTTTTGTCACTTAAAGCTGAAAAAATCATTTGGAGATGAAAAAGAAAGTAGAAGTATTAAACAATAAATCAATCGAAATTCTAATACATAAAACTAGTTTAGCTTTAGAAAAACAAAAAAATAATACCTTGGCTACTTCTCCCAAATATCTACATAATTTATCCACAAGAATCAAAATACAATCAAAAGCTAATAACACTAAAAGTATCTTCCATGAAAAGAAAGGGAAAAATGTCTTGGATATAGGTGACATTCTTGATGCCTATATAAATCACTATATGGAACATTTCCAAAATGAAAATATACATATCAATCAATTAAATCTAGATGAAAAATGTTCTAATATAAAAAGAAATACCAGAAAATTTAAAACTAGATCTGCAAGCACCCACATCCTACAAAGAAATTACAGATACAATAAAAGAAGGCAAAAATAATAAAGCTCCAGGTATAGCTGGCATTACTATGGAAATATATTAACTTTTTCTTTCAAGGATACTGTCCCTCTTCCATAAAACTCTATTAGAAATTCAGTCACAAGCTTTAATACCACCCTCTTATAGATATTCCTTAATCACACCAATCCTAAAGGAAAACAAATCCCCAAACCTTTGTACCTCATATAGACCTATACCATTATTAAATAATAGCTATATGATATTCATGACAATATTAACTAACAGAATGAAAATACCACTATCCAAAACAATAAATAATTATCAAACTGGATTTATATATCATAGACACGCACATGACAATATTAAAAGGATAATTTCTCTTATAGATTATGTTAATAAATAAAATAAACACTCATAATTGGCTTAGATATAGAGAAAGCCTTTAATTCCCTAAATTGGGACAATTTATTCAAAATCCTAATGCTATTTGAATTTTCTGCATCCTTTGTTAATTTCCTAAAGAATATATATACAAATAATTTAGCGTATGTCAAGTTAGGTCCTTTTACCTCTGAATCTATACATATAACAAAAGGCACTAAACAAGGATGTCCCATGTCAGTAATTCTATTTGCTCTGGCTATTGAAATATTGGCAGAGTCAATTTGTAACAATATAAAAATCAAAGGAATAGATTTTTATGAGCAATACAATTCTAAAGTAATGCTATTTGCTGATGGCATATTGCTAACATTATCTAATACAAAAGAGACATTAGACGAATTAGATATATTAACTGACAAATTTCACATGACTTCAGGACTCCATTTCAATAAATCAAAATCAAATTTTTTATTTTTAAATAAAAAGAAGAACTGCAGACTAAGGGGAATCACATCATAGGGAAACAAGAATCCACCTTAAAATATCTAGGAATTGAGTTATGCAAGGATAATAATGAATTAGTCTCAAACAACTATAATAATATTATCAACACAATTAAAATCTCTGTGGAAAAATGGAACAAAATAATATTAACATTTGAAAATGTTATTCCAAAAAAAGGAAGCCAATCTGGTGGTCTTCTGCCATAAACAAACTCTACAACAGAAGAAACTGTTGCAAAAAAGAGTAAAATCCCACGATTGGAGGAACTCCCTGGTCAGCCTCAGTAAGAAGCTGAGATCCCTCATAAAATCCTCCAAAGCTAGTTATGAAAACAAAATTGCCACTGATTCTAAAGACAACCACAAAGCATGCTATAGCTATGTCAAAAATCTCAATGGCAACACTCAGATCTGCTCTGAGTTACAGCACAATGACACTAAATATACAGAACCAACTGATATTGCCAACATCCTGGCAGATAGGTTCAGTGCTAACTTTACCCCCCTCTCACCCCCTAAAGGGCCCATCTTTATACCGGAAGAATGTAAAGTCCCTGTAATCACGGCTGTACAGGTAAAAACTTCACTCTCCAAAGCCAAGAACACAGCATCCATGGGACCTGACAACATCCCAGGCTGCCTTCTACATGAACTACAGAATGAACTGACACCCCACCTAAGTACCATGTTCAATCATAGCCTCACCTCAGGCTTTGTGCCCATTGAATGGCGCACCACAACAATTATCCCACTCCACAAAGGGGGGGGCACAACAGTCCCTGGGAACTACTGCCCCATTAGCTTGACGAGCCTCGTCTGCAAGGCCATGGAACGTATCATCATGGAACTCATAAACAAAGACATTGGAGATCTCCAAACCCTGGACCCCACACAGTTTGGGTTTGTAAAAGGCAGATCATGTCTCCTAAACCTGATAGACTTCTTTGAAGTAGTCACCAAAGCCATAGATGAGGGTAAGGTGGTTCACACAGCCTATCTAGATCTCGCCAAGGTGTTCGACACCATCCCCCACTTTGGAATTATAGATAAACTCACTAAACTAGGTATAAATCCGTATGTCACAAGATGGTTTGCCAACTGGCTTACTGAAAGAACCCACACTGTGAAAGTAGCAGACTCCAAATCAGACTTCAGACCAGTGACAAGTGGAGTACCGCAGGGTTCAGTCCTGGGTCCTCTCCTGTTTGGTATCTACTTCTCTGAAGTACAGGCTAACACAGAAGGTCTTTGGCTAACTAAATTCGCAGATGACTGCAAACTAGGAGCCATAATTGAAACTCCTAATGATGTGGACATCCTACAAAAGGGCCTCACTGAGACAGATGCCTGGTGTCAAAGACATGGTCTCAAGCTCAATGCCAAAAAGTGCATTGTCATCCCCTTTGGTAAAAATTCTGTACCCATGAACTACCACATAGGCGGTAGTCTACTTAACACCAAAAGTGTGATAAGAGACCTTGGGACACAGGTGGACAGTAGTCTCTCCTTTGATAATCACATCGCCAAAGTGGTCAGGAAAGCCTTCTACGTGGCACACCTCATCACAAAAGGTTTCTCATCCAGAAAAATAAGAGGTCATTGTTCCCCTCTACTCATCACTCATTAGACCCATTATAGAGTACAATGCCCCTTTTGGTATGTACCTCACAAGACATCTACAACAACTGGAAAGGCCACAAAAATACCTCACAAAGAGAATTACTGACCTCAAACAGATGCCTTACGCAGACAGTCTCAAAAAACTCCAGCTTTACTCCATTGCATATCACCTACTCAGAGGCGATCTCTGCCTAACATACAAAGCTATGTCAAACCCAGAGCTGTTGGACATGCTCCACTTAAAAAAATCCCAATCCCTCCGAGCTACACGCTCTAGGGACTTAAATGTCACCACAATAAACAGAACATGCTGGAGGGATAGATTCTTGTCCCAGAGACTTCCCATACTCTGGAACAGACTATCTATCTATGTCAAACATAGCTCCTCATTAGCACTCTTCAAGAAAAATGTTGATGATTGGATGGGTAATAGGAAATTCACCCCGGGGATCACTTCTGTGGCTCTGCTTGACAGGGGCGCAGGAAAATAATTTTCTTGGGTGGCGAAAGCCAGGGTACATTTTTGGCTAGGTTTGTATAGGCCCTAGGGCCAATAGCCTAGCACCTACCTATGAACCTATGAAATAGACCGCAGTTAATAAAAATGGTTTTAATTCCCACAATCCTATATATAGCCTTTGCAATACAACTGTTACCAGAAAGGAATATACTTAAAGAAATAAATTCATGCCTAATAAAATTATTATGGTTTCCCAAAAGAAATAGAATAGCTTTAATACATCATATCAGACCATGGAAACAGGGAGGATTAAACTTTCCTGATATAGAAACATATATAAAAGCATCAATATCTAAAACAATCTCAGATTGGATAGGTCCAAATTACTCTGCAAATTGGAAAGAATTATTAACTGTAATATCAATAAATGAATTTGATTTACAAAAAAATGTCAAATAACAGAATTTGCCATGGCACATATTATGTATTACTATGCACTATAACATACCTAAACCCACTACAACTCGTATGATTAATTATTACATTGACTCATTTAGAAAATATATTAATGCAAATATAGATTTAAAAATCTGGTTTGATCTTTTAACACCATTTATAGTCACAAAGAACTTTCCACATAAAATATATAGAGAAATTATTAATTCCTGGGAACAGAAAGGATTTGTTTGTTGGCTCCAATGTATCAAAGAACTACAAGTTTTAGATTTGCAAGTAATAAAAACAACATACAAAATTCCACAACAGGACTGGCTAATTTACGGATTATTCTGTCATATTCGCAAGATTTAAAGAAATACTTAAATTTACAAAATACATAAATTAAATCATATATAATGACATTGACATGGGAAACAGTATTTTAAAATGTTACAAAATATTGATGAACTATAAAACAATACCCAAAACCTCGTATTAGAAATATATAACAAAAGGGCACTCAATACAGCTAACTGAAGTTATTAAAACAAATATCTTATTATCGATAAAATACACATCCTTTACACAATACTTTTGGAAATGCTTGCACAGAGCATTCTTAACCCCAGACAGAATCAGTAAAATTAGATCTTACATAAAAGGAATATGTTGGAGATGTGAGCAAGTACACAATGCAGATTGGAATAACATTTTCTTTGTGTTAAAATTAAGCTATTTTGGAATGGTATTAATAACTTTCTACAAGCTTTATTTAATGGATCATTTTATTTAACTAAAGCTCTTGTACTATTAAATGTGAACTAAGGTCCTCATTTGACTAGGCCAAACATGTATCTAGTATGGACTATATTTGCAATTTCAAGGAAGTGTATAACAAGAAGATGAAATACAAACGCAATACCAACTTTGGAAGACTTCTACACCCTACTGAAGACTACAGCATTATTGGAAATTAAAATTAAAGAACTAAGAATTTATTCAAAGCCATTTATCAACAACCCTTAGGGAAAAGTCTTATCATTGATTGACACTATACAATAATTGATCAGACACTCTGATAATGGATTGGACATACTTATAAAGTAACTGTATACATTAAGATCTGTTATAGTGTCAGACTAATGTAAATAGTGTACATAGTTATTTAAGATGTTATATATAAATACTATGGAATTCATTCAAATGTATTTGAAAAATAAATAAAAAATTTGAGGAAAAAAAAAGAAAAAAAATTATACTGCAATAGTAACATTAGCAGCTAGTCAAAGTCTGGAGGGAATCCTAGTTTCATGTTAGGCTTTCAAGCTATAAAAAGAATTTCAAGTAACCACTCTATGCTGCAATGACATATTACCATCAATGTTTATTTTTTTGTATGTATGCGACTGTTGCCATAGTGTATGATAATTCTGTCATTTATTCAGCATTGCCTAAAGCATTGCAGTTTGCAATAAAGGAATTATACTCAGTTTTATGCAGACTGGACAATTGCTTTACAGCTTTGGAAATCACCAGAAACATTACTAATATGTGTCTAAATGATACTGCAGAATAATTATAATGCCTTTCACATTACAAGCTGAATTCTTCCTGTGAATAAGTTGTATACTTTATGAAGTAATTAAACAGACTGAATTCCAATGCTTAATAAATGCAGGTAACAAGCATTTCATGGGAAATACTGCAAGTATGACTTTGACATGGTATCAACAATACCTTTTTCTAGAAAAAGATGATAAACACTGCATTCCTGCCACCTTGAATAATGTATTAGCACTGATTTTCAGATATATACATATACCACACACAAATACACACATGCACACACATGCACACACACACACACACACACACACACACACACACACACACACACATATATGTATATAAAATTTATAGAGCTGCTTGTGTACGTGTATGTATGTATCTGTCTATGTATAGACACACATATATATATATATATATATGTGTGTGTGTGTGTGTGTGTGTGTGTGTGTATTACCATACTGTATAAGACATACTCTAGCCTACTTTCTTGGCTCTCCAAAACCCACTTGACCAGCTCATTTCTCCAACACCTCTGCAGGTGTAGAACCAGTGGTAGACCTACTCTCTGGAGTGGAGAATCACCCATCAGGAATGATAGGTGATCCCCCAACTCCTGCCATATATCTTTTTTTCCCATTCTAACCCTGTTGTCTCCTGTTCAGTTTCCAAACGCATGACTCCTAAAGCAGGTCGAGGAGGGTTTTGGTTTCCTTATCTGACTAGCTTGGATCTCAGACCTGGATTTAACAGTTGCCATCCTTCAGAAGTGCCAGTACAGGAATGTGATGTAAGTGCCTGATGCAATGGATTCTAGGGTGTGAACAGCACCCTATGGGGTGTGACATCAACCTCCCCAGCTAGTACATTTATATGGGGCAGCTACCTATTGAAATGATTACTGATTTAAGGTTTAGTATAATAACAGGACGTGAAATCCCACATAATTCTATACTTTTATCCAGTTACATTTCTGTTTTGGGAAATAATCAAACCTTACTAGCATGTTATGTCAAGGCAATGGTTTGTGCAATGCAGGTTTTAATTGTTTGTTTTTTCTCCTAAGGAATAGTAATATTCCTTGAATTTGATATCTCATTTGTGTTGTACATATCTTCAAGGATGTTAATTTATGCTGAATTTAATTCCTGCACCATTTTTAGGGGGGGGGGTAGTATCACACAACCTTCCTTTTTCTCTTTTGTATGGATTGCAAATGTGTAGTGTGGTAAAGTGAGTAAAATAGCCTGTGTTAACTGTGTTTTCTAATCTTATAAATACATACAAATCCATGCAAAAAGTTTAGCATGATTCAGTCCAACTGAGGCATGATTGGCAATGACACACATTTATGAGCTAAGAGCAGCTTGGCCACAGTAATCCAAATGCATTTATGCCTATAACAGAATACATGTGTGCACTACAATGCAATTCACAGAGTGAGCTTCATTTACATAAGAACATCTCAAAACAGACTGAACTTATGTTGACCATATTTGGTCTGCCATTTAAGCAGCATGGGGCTCTGCATTTCTGTAAAGATTCTATGAAAGCATGAACAAACTACAATGTTTATTGACAACAGGGATAACCAGGTTGGCATAATGGTTAAGTTGTTTACTTTGCAGACGCAAGGTGCAGGGTTTGATTCTCACATGGAGTAATTGGCTAGGCTTAAAGTGCCCCACAAGGGCAGTTGGCCTAGTACTAACCTATGAACGAATTAGGAAAATGCATTCATTAGTATAATTCAGTTTAACCTACTCAGGAATAATCACCATTTAATGGTAAGACATGGCATGTTTCACTGTTTGGTAGGAATATGTAAGGTGCCATTTACAATGCTGTCTGTATATATATGCCTTCATACTGTCCTCAGAAAAGTGACACTGAGTAATGGGCAATAGCAGAATACTAACCACTCTTATTCAATAATTACACATACTCATGCACCTGACCAACTGCTTCATACACTAACTATCATGCCCTCTCAGCAAATGTATGCATTCTTAAGTATTACTATTGCAATAGATGACACAGATCCTCAGTTAAGAAATAGAAAGATGGCAACATTCATGTGGTGTTGTAATCATGAGCCAAAGCTAAGTTAAAACATTTTACATAAGGGCAAGGCTGATAGGTGGCCCTTTCCCACAATATGTGATGGAAGTTTGCATCATGATGCAACAGTAGGGAACAAGACTTAGAAGAGATAACCTAATTTCCAAAGATAAATATTTATTTTTATATTTTATTTATTCACATTTGTTGACCAGGAAAGTCCACTGCATCAGAAACCCATTTTCAGTGGAGGCCTGGGGAGAAAAGCTCCACAAGTATTATAAAGTTAACAGATTTCTAACATACATTTATCAAAAGTTTTTAACATACATTTAACAGATCTTACAGATAAAGAGACAAAAACATAGTACAGTTCAACATTTCATATGGTTTACAATAATATGCATTAGGAGTCTTTAACATGGATTAGAAAAAGTTACATATGTCAAAAAGTATGAACTTTAAAAGAGTACCATCTGTACTATAAGTCTAATGGATAGTGGGTATACAGAAGGTATTATAAGAGTGGTTATTATAAGTTCTGCCATCCTAATATTTAGTTAATGTGCAATTTTAAGGAAGTTTGTTTGTATGGCAGTTACAGGATAGATTATTTAGATAATGTGATTTTACAGCTATCTAAAAGGATTTTAATGGTCAGTTTGGGTGATTTCAGATGGTAAGTTGTTCCATAGTTTAGCGATGGATTTTTATGGATCCTTTGAGGGCATATGAGAAATACCATTTAAAAAACAAGCCAAAACAGGCAAAGAGAACTAGGACATGGAATCATGAATTAATGCAGTAGGGAAATGGCGTGGTACAGTGCAGGAAAACAGACAATGACATAATAGGACATTTCCAATCCAAAGCTAGGTAGAATGCAATTACCTGTAGCAGCAACGGTGAGGGTGGTCCTTCCGCACTCCAACCTTTGACACCAGACAAAGATTTCCGCCTTTCTGTAAGGTATGATGCTTTGCAAGCAGATGGGAATGATTTTGGAATCATTAGAGGTGTTGTTGATACCAATACTTTAGGACACTTGCAACAAACACATCTGACAATGGTGAAGGTTAGTGTAGATCATTTTACTGAAATGTGGCACTATGTATTTGGCATGACACAATCTGCATATGTCATCTTTACATATTTCATCATTTAGGTATGCATCTACATCAGATGCAGCACAAAGTCTACAGGCAATTCATGTTAAGTAAAATTATTGCACCTGTCAGTTAAGCACATTTTCCCATACTTCTTCACAGAGTCAGTACCAGAAATGACCTTATCTTGTGCCTTGCCACAGTAGGCAGATGTCGTTAAGTACCCATGAGGACAATAGCACACAGTCACTAAGTGTACTGGGAGGGCTCCCTACAACACAGCACATACCTTAGGTGGTGACACAGATTTACACATTGAACAGAATTAGGACATATCATTATGAGGTCCCCACTAAGCTCAACACCAGCTTCTTGTACACAGCTTGAACCCATTGATAAAGTGAATTCCCTTTCAGTGGGTAGCAGTATGAACTGTCACACCTGTACACAGAGGTGCCAGGTAAAGACATATGTCATAGTTAGTTCCAGAGACATGCACAGCCTTGGCTTTCCAGTACCAGATGTGTTATGACAAATTTCAATATCAGGCTATTGCCACTGAGAGTCAGGTAGAGGTTATTATAGCATTCCAGGGAATACATGAGGAAATTCATCAGTATACAGGAATGATGGAAGGTAGGGGCAATGGAACGTTTATGTTCAGTATTGCACATAAAGAATCCATGTCAGCCTCCATGCATAGACTTGTAAAGGTTTACCAGAGACACATTTTGAACACAAGTGGACATGGCCAGGCAACTGTCTGAACACCTTGCGAATGAGTAGTTCAGACACTATTTGTATCTCAAAAAATGCTTCTGACACTCTTATGGATTCCCCCAAGAAGAAGACAACCAGGACTTGGCAAACTTCCACAATACATTGTAGAACATGTCTGCCAAGGTGTAGGTCATGCAGCACAGTTAGGTCAATATCAAGAGGTTCCCCTGCATCCAGCAGGTCCGGCCATCAGAGCATCACATCATCATGATTACATACCAGTGCTTGCTCTACATCTATAGGTCCATCACCTACACTCCTCTTAGAGGACAATGTGTACAGCACATATCAAATAGAAGACACATTTTGAAAAATACTAGCAATGAAACAATGTTCAGTCACCTGTCACTTTCCACATACATTAATAATTCACTACTAAGTGTAATCTGAAAAAAAAAGTAGAAACAATACCACAAGAGCAAAGAAAAAAAAGAAAAATGTAAAACATTTATAAAATGCATGGAATTTTATCAAATTACCTATAATTGCTTTGTAATCTGGGCAATGCAGTGGAAACCATCACTATAGCTAGTAAAGATTTTTCGTAACACTTGATTTTACACATTGAAACCTTTCCAGTGTAACTAGCACATGTGCCACTTGCCCTCCAGCACTGTATAATTGATGATTAAGTGTAAATTTCTTAAACTCAACATTTCTTTTGTTGAAAAAAACAGTATCTGATGTACAGTGTAAGTTGACCGCATACCACACAGCATTCCCCGTAAGTTAGAGTGTGTGCATCAAGTATTCTCTGTGTGACTGTTTACTTTCAGTGTCACTAACTAAATGTCATGACCCATAGTTATAGATCAGATGCCACCTCTAACTGTGCAGCCATATACCATGTACAAGCCTGCCACAGAGGCTGCCGTGATGCTGCCATTCGCTGGCCATCATCACTATTGTCACTGATGGGAGGATAGATAGAGGGAGCTGCACTGTCACTGTAGATGACTGGTTGCAGCAGTTGGACACCACACTAACACATGATCATGCTGTGCAAAATTCAGCAGTTAGTATACATCCTGCATACAGTAGCAGGGTCATAGTGCTCCTCAACAGCTCCCTGCATGTTATGGAATGATGCTATAAGCAAAGGTTTGAACGGGTACCCAATGACCTATGTAAAACCTTAGAAAAAGGGGACACATAATAAAAAAGGAAGGGGCCATTACTCAGTGCTACCTATTCCACTCTGTAATTATTCATAGGTTCATAGGTAGGTACTAGGCTATTGGCCCTAGGGCCTACAAATGCCTAGCTGAAAAGGTACCCTGGCTTTCGCTACCCAAGAAAATAATTTTCCTGTGTCCCTGTCGAGTAGAGCCACAGAACTGATCCCCGGGGTGAATTTCCTATTTCCCAACCAATCATCAAGATTATTCTTGAAGAGTGCTAATGAGGAGCTTTGTTTGATATAGATAGGTAGTTTGTTCCAAAATAAGGGAAGTCTCTGGGACAGGAATCTATCCCTCCAGCATGTTCTGTTTATTGTGGTGACAAGGTTTAGGTCCCTAGAGCGTGTAGCTCAGAGGAATTGGGATTTCTTTAAGTGGAGCATGTCCAACAGCTCTGGGTTTGACATAGTTTTGTATGTTAGGCAGAGATCGTCCCTGAGTAGGCGATATGCAACATAGTAAAGCTGGAGTTTTTTGAGACGGTCTGCGTAGGGCATCTATTTGAGGCCGGTAATCCTCTTTGTGAGGTATTTCTGTGGCCTTTCCAGTTGTTGTAGATGTCTTGTGAGGTACATACCAAAAAGGGTGTTATACTCTATAATGAGTCTAATGAGTGACGAGTAGAAAGGAACAATGACCTCTTTTTTCCCCGGATGAGAAACCTTTTGTGATGAGGTGTGCCACTCAGAAGGATTTCCTGTCTACTGTGGCGATGTGATTATCAAAGGAGAGACTACTGTCAACCTGTGTCCCAAGGTCTCTTATCATACTTTCAGTGTTAAGTAGACTACCACCTATGTGGTAGTTCATGGGAACAGAGTTTTAACAAAGGGGATGACAATGCACTTTTTGACGTTGAGCTTGAGGCCATGGCTTTGACACCAGGCATCTGTCTCAGTGATGCCCTTTTGTAGGATGTCCACATCGTTAGGAGTTTTGATTATGGCGCCTACTTTGCAGTGTGAACTTCATTAGCCAAAGACCTTCTGTGTTAGCCTGTACTTCAGAGAAGGAAATACCAAATAGGAGGGGACCCAGGACTGAACCCTGTGGTACTCCACTTGTCACTGGTCTGAAGTTGGATTTGGAGTGTGCTACTTTCACAGTGTGGGTTCTGTCAGTGATTCAGTTGGTAACCCATCTTATGACATAGGGATTTACACCTGGTTTAGTGAGTTTATCTATAATTCCAGAGTAGGGGATGGTGTTGAAAGCCTTGGTGAGATCTAGATAGGCTGTGTGAACCACCTCACCCTCGTCTACGACTTTGGTGACTGCCTCAAAGAAGTCTATCAGATATAGGAGACATGATCTGCTTTTACAAACCCGAACTGGGTGGGGTCCAGAGTCTAGAGATTAGCAATGTCTTTTTTCTAAGTTACACGATGATATGTTCCATGGCCTTGCAGACCAGGCTCGTCAGGCTAATGGGGTGGTAGTTCTTGGGGTCTGTGGTGGCTCCCCCTTTTTGGAGTAGGATAACCATCACTGCACACCATTCAGTGGGCACAAAGCCTGAGGTGAGGCTATGATTGAACATGGTACTTAGGTGGGGTGCCAGTTCATTCTGTAGTCCATGTAGAGCACTGCCTGGGATGTTGTCAGGTCCCATGGATGCTGTGTTCTTGGCTTTGGAGAGTGTGGTTTTTACCTGTGCAGCCATGATTACAGGAACTTTGCATTCTTCTGGTACAGAAATGGGCCCTTTAGAGTGTGAAGGGGGGGGGGGCTAAAGTTAGCACTCAACCTATCTGCAAGGATGTTGGCAATATCAGTCGGTTCTGTATATTTAGTGCCATTGTGCTGTAACTCAAGAGCAGATCTGAGTGTTGCCACTGAGATTCTTAACATAGCTATAGAATGCTTTGTGGTTGTCTTTAGAATCAGTGGCAATTTTGTTTTTGTAACTAGCTAGAAACAGTAGATTGCTTTACAATCACCAACTAGGTGACCATGAGGAATCATACCATGCAGGAAATGGTGGTAGAGTGAGCCTGTATGGCAAATATGGGTATATTGGGCACTGCCAGAATGCTGGCAGGACACAGCAGTGCACTCCCATGCATCATATACTACATAGCAGTTGATGGAATAGCAGCACTTTCTGCTCTGGTGCCACTCCCCCCTGTGGTCCAGATGGGGATGTAATGGCTGCATAGGTGAAATCTGTCACACTAAGCACCTCGGGAAAGCATGCAATCCCACAGAAGGCACCTTTGGTGCTGGATCAGTCTTGAAGTGACACTAGGAAACAGATATTACAGATACACATGTGCCAAAAGAATGTTGACGAACTGCTGAAAGCACAAGCTGATATATAGTGTGTCCCCATTTTGTCTTTGAAAAGTCACAGTGACAGTTATGGTGAGGGCAATACAGTCCTTGGAATCCATAAGTATAGAAATGTCAACCCCCCCAGTCCCTGATTGTGGTTCATACAATCTCAGGAAATCTCATACTATATCCTTGTTCACTCTAAATCTAATCAGGATTGGTTGATGAGCAAAAGGTATATGGGTCAGCCACTGCAAAATCTTCTTCATGACTGGCAGGTGAGACAGAGTGCACCTGGTTTTGGTGTGGCCAGGGCAAGCACATTTGAATGAGAAATGGTTAAGCTGGCAGCAGATCAAAGCATCATCACAGATTGCAAAGAAGATAGAACAAGCTTGACTTCACTTTGTATGAGACTTATGCAGATGGCACAGAAGTGCATAAGAAAGCATCATGAATCACACAAGCTTGAAAAGTGCTGTTATTTTGTATAAGATAATTTCAGGCTTTTACCTATTCCTCATTTGCATCTCATTATAACTTCATTTTCATTAAATTTTATTTAGTAACCTGACATTAAAAGGCTTAGAAATCATTAAAAAACAGCAGGTTAAATATATGGAGAACTCCTTAAATCATATTTATTGAAGATTAAAGTAAGATGAAGACATATAGTGTAACTTTCAATTGAAACAGAACACATTTCTACTTGTAAAATCAAGAACTCAGAAATCTGGAACAGAAGGAATAATTTGAAAAGATTGGTCATTTGTGAAGAAATGCACAGAGAAAATGTACAGCTTCTAACAACCTAGATACCAACGGTTTTAAACATTCAGTAATCCACGTCAAGTTATAATTGTAATTTCAAGAATTGTAACTGTGATCCTTGAAAGTGCATACATTTAAGTGTTTTACAGGTCTCTGCTGTTACTTTCTCGTTTGTAACTACCAAAATATGTGGTCCTAGGATAGGTGTTGATGGTGGACTAGCTTCCTCCCCGTGGAGATTAATTGTAGTGTCTGGTGTTTTACTTTTGTTTTTGTTTAACCTGAAGGAAGGAAATTCCTATTAGTGTTAATGATGAGGGCATGCTGGCAGTTACTTATTCAACTCCACGGTCAACTGCATTGAGCTTAAGCATATTGAATGAGGTGGGCGAGTAAGTTTCAGTCCTATTGACTGCTCACTGTTATTACTATTTAAAAGTTTACTTGGTTTATTATTTCACTAGTCATTCATATCATAAGCTTCCTATTATGGATGAAATGTGCAATTTCTGCCTTAGTGATTTATTGGCGAGAGAGTTTCTAAACCTTTGTCTTATATGTAAAATGTATGGCATAAAGTTAGAAGACTGAAACATGCATAGAACAACATATGCTAGATGTATGAAACTATTGGATAAACGTCGCGTAGATGTCAACTGAGAACCTTCTGGAAACCAGTTATATATTACCTGAAACCCAGACTGATCTCAATTATTCACTGTATGGTTAGTACTCAGAGTATGACGACGATATTAAATTGGATCCGATAGAAGTTACAAAAGCAAACAATTTTTGGCTCAAGCAGTAAATTTGGGGGGAAAAGACATTCCAAATAATGTTGCACAACTGGTTGGTATTGTTACTGTAGATAATTTTGAATGTGATAATTTCGTAAATCAGGTAAATTAGTTTGATGTGGGAATCTATTTAAACAGTTTAAAGTGTTTGAATAAGGAAGCTGATTCTCCCTGTAAAAAAAGGTGTTTCAGGTAGGATGAAATATGTAAAACTGATAATGAAGGTTAGGAAATGGTTAAGAAGAAGAGAAGAAGGACCCTTAGTTGGACTTTACTAAGTAACGGAACAATTTTGGTACTTCTGCTGTACAGGATTCATCATTACAAATGAATACGCATAGAATTATCAGTAATCTTTCAGAAATGGGGGAACAGGACATTCTTATTATTGGGGATTCAAGGATTAGAGGCCTAATAAATGTATTCCCTAAATTTAAGAAATAAAAGATGACAGTTTCATCCTTCAGTGGGTATAGAATGACAGTGACTTTAAAGACAGTGTATGCAGTAAACAGAAATATGAAGTATTGATAGTGGCTTGTAAAAATAATGATATAGGTAGTACAGTGAATCTGACTTTATGTCTGAGATTAATAACATTATATGTTTAAGTGAAACATTTAATTTTGTCCACTCCTCTTGACATGTATTCCCTGCACCATGATACAATCAATTTGTATTAAGGTTGCAAGGTGTTTCACCAATATTATTGAAAGGGAATGTGTCCAAAAAATTGTTATAGGTGTAACAAACCGGAAAGAAATTCAGTTTAAAGCAAATGTTTTTTGGCTAAGAATTTTTGCATTTTAGTCACATTGGCAACAGATTACTAAGCAGGATAGTTAAGAAGACTGTACAACCTTTTTTAAGAGTAAAGGAGGAATTGGCATGTATCCTGTTTTGAAGTGCCTTCTAAGCAATGCTAGGAGTTTAAACAAAGCATGTGATGATTTGGTGGCCAAGACCAAGGGACATAACTATGATATAATTTTGATTACCGGAACATGGTTCAGTGAGGGGAACAAGCCAGGTTACTTCAGACATCATCACTTTAGAACAAACAGAAGAAGAGTCCTAGCTTTCATACATGTCAATTCTCCTTCTCAGTCATTAACAATGGTTACTTGTGCTGACTGAAATTATTGAGATTAACATTGTTGGGAGAAGTTGCACGCACTTTTGCAGTTGTTCTGTTTTACAGATCTCCATCCCTATTTAGTTGTGATTTAAAATGTTTAGTGCAATTCTAGAGAAGTGTTTTTTTTTTCCAGGGACTGGATATGATTGTGGGTGATTTAAGTGCACCCTCTGTGGCTTGGGACAATTACTACCTTGGCAATGATGTCATTTCCAATTTGGTTAGATCCCCAGTGTTAAGCGTGGATATTCCCAGTTAGTCATGCACTCAACAAGAGAAGGCAACGTCCTTGATGTTGTTTGGTTCAAGAATAATTTATCAGCTAATTGTTGTAGGACTGAATATGGACTTATTGTTTCCAATCATTTATGTGTTTACTGGAAAGTTGAAAAATGAATGAGTGAGTTTGGTTTAAAGCATAATTCTCCAACACTGAAACATTGTCAAGTAGACTATTCAGTTATTAATAATGAGCTAAAAAATGAATTGAGAAGTACCAGGGAAGATAAAAATGTTAAAGCTTTCTCTGAACTTTTTATGAATTTTTTTTTCTCTTATTGATCATTTTGTTCTATGTACTAATTACACCAGTTGTGTAAAAAATGGCAGACTGGTAAACTTGATAATCTAAAGAAAAATCTGAAAGCCTATTGGCAGGGTTTGAATTCCTAATAATATAATCCAAGCAAAATATCAGAAAATTGGGAATAGATTTAGGCAATTGCTAAGTTTTACTAGAAGGAAGTAAGGGTACATGTTAGCAGCTTATACCGCTGATAACAAAAAAGGTCTCTTTTAGGTACCTAAGGAGTTATAGAGTAGATTCTCAGCCAGATATTAGTGTTATCAGGGGATAATTTAGTATTTATAGAAGCATCTCAGTTGGATGAGGTATTTCCATGTGAAATAGTAGCACTTTTTCTCCAGTTTTGATTTCAACAATCACAGTTATACCTGCCCAATGGAAACCAAAATCTATTGGTTTCTGCACTTAAGTACAATTAACCCACACTCAGCAGCTTGCCCTAATGGTCTATGCAGTTATTCTTGTCTAAAATTTCTAAAGTACTATGTCTTTGCTGGATATCAGTTTGATTATTCAGGAGGGGCTTCTAACATGTATATGGAAAACAGTTGTTTTATTTCCTCTTTTTCAAAGGTGGTAAAACTTATGCATTAGATGGTTATCTCCCTGTTAGTCTTACATATGTTATCAGCAAATGTTTTGAAAGGACTTTACACTCCTTGATAAAACAAGAGCTATGTTCAACCCTGGGTGTTTTTCATCATGGGTTTACCCAATGGAGATTTTGTCTGACTAACTTATTAATTTTTTCTATAATATCTGTGAATCAGTCGCTGGTTTATCTTTCGATGTAATCTACTTGGATCTGGTAACACATTTGACTCAATTTCCCATGTAGAAATTAAGATGACCTTATTTAAAATTGGAATAAAGAGATATATAATAAAATGGGCTGTTAGCTGGCTACTCGGGAGAAGAGTGACTGTGCTGAAGAGGTTATAGGTGTTAACAGTATTTCAGCAGTTCTACTCTAAATACCATCTATATCTGATTGGCTTAAAAAAGGACAGAATATTTTTATTTTATTTGCTACAGAATCAAACACAGAATGCATTGCTTAATCCTACATAATGATTTCATAAGTAGTAATAATGTCTGCACACTCATGAGCACCTTTGGTTTGTCTGGTAAGCCTCTTTGGGCTTGCTCACTGTTGTGGGATACATATTTCCTCTTTCAGCTATAGTAAGAAGAAGAAGATGAAGAAAAGGTGTGCATAGTTTCTTACCTATCATACATCTGTATGCAAAGCTGCGCAACACATTTTTTTTTACTATTTATTTTTTTGAATTACATATGTTACACTTGGTAAACAGTACAGTAAATGAAAAGTGCTACTACCAGTGATGAGAGATTTCTGTGTATTCACTGGCAATTTTTGTTTTATTTTGTATTATTACTTCTTTTTAATATTGTTCTCTATAACCAAACTCTGCATGGTGCAATGACTTCCTCTGCCTGGATACATTTTTACTGTCTCCAGATTGACTGGTTTAGGGTTTGGGAAAGGTTACTTAGTGTTGCATTGCTATATAGTTTACTTTAACTGTGTAACCTGTGGTATATCTTGCACAGATTACCTGTGTTTACCTGACTTAATATCAGAATAAGTAGATGTAAGGCTGAGGGTTCCTACTTGTGTAAAAATAATTTGAAAAGTTCAACCTGCTAGAAGTAGTGTGCAGGCCATTAAGTTGCCATATTATCTCCCACCTCCACTCTGACCAGGCTGTGGTGGTTAACTGTATTCAGCCATCTTGGAAATAGGAAATAATTTCGGGCCTACAGTGAACATTTCATAGTGTGTGAGTATATCCATACATGTAACTGTTTGTTAAAACAGTTCATGCTTGCCTATATATGAGTTCCTATTAGAACGACGAAAACGCATTTTGTCTAATGTGTTTTCGTTGACACATGTAGGTTGAACAGGCAAAACAGTGAAGCGGCTGTTCAGCGAATTCTTTCCCTGGGAAAGAAGTCGCTTGACTGCTTTGTTGCTTTGCCATGTTCTAATGTGTAGTGTGGTCTCTTGTCCATTATAGGTCCCGAGCGTGAATGTGCAACAGTTCTGACCTTAGGTTAGGGTGCGGGTTAAGGTAAGTGCATATGTATGAAAGTGTTTACTGTTTTTTATTTTGCATTAGATGTATGGTTGAGTTACATGTGTGTGTGTTTTCAGCTGATTACTTTTGTTTTGGGGGGGTAGAATTAGGGTTAAGGTAAGTGTGTATGTGTTTGGAACTGTTTATGTAAATGTGCAAGAGTTACTGACTTTAAGATTAGGCTGCAGGTTAAGGTAAGTGTATATGTTTTAAATGTTCACTGTTTTTTTTTTTTTATGTTAGATGTATGGTTGGGTTACACGCATATGTGTACTTAATTGTTTACTGGTTTTTGGATGGGGGGTATAATTAGGGTTATGGTATGTGTGTGTGTATGTGTTTGGAAGTGTTTAATGTTTTTTTTTTTGGGGGGGGTTGGAACAGCGATTTCTTTCTCAAGGAAAGACATCAGTGTTCTGTGGTTTCGACATTTTCAGCTTTTGTTGAAAATGTGTCGATGAAGCATCGTTCACTGTTTTCAGCGTAGACCCCTATATATATATATATATATATATATATATATATATATTATATAAAAGTGTGTGTGTGTACATGCATACATGCACATCTTTCAGTAATACAGTAAAGCGTCGATTATCCAAATGTTGATGATCCGAAATGTCAGTTATCTGAACCAGCCTTCCAAAGCTTTTGAGTAGGAAAAATCATAAAGTCTGAATATGTAAACATTATACGTATTTGCTTGAGCATGTTTTTTGAGATTGTAGCCAGCTCATGGGTGAAAAATATTTTTTATTGTCCACTGAAATTGCTGATTGATTGAAAAGTGTATTCCTGCATGCAGAAAAAAAATATTTTAGAAGTTTTTCATCCAGTTCAATTATATGTTTGATTATCCAAACAGCTTGAGTATCTGAACTATCCTGGGTCCCAATTAGTTTGAATAATTGACTCACTACTGTAATTACATGTGTGTGTGTATGCGTGTGTGTGTTTGTGTCTATGTGTATATATATTCATATACATGGTTTACATTCATATGGTCAAGCGCACATTGCTCGACCATACCTTTAACCGACTTTTCTAAGCTAATCCTATAATGCCGAATGGTCAGAATGTTGTAGAAAAACTAAATTCAACATTTCTGACTGCTCTATAGCCTAAAACAAGTGCTAACATGTCAAAAAAGGGGATGGGATTTTGCGATTCACAACACTTGCAATCGCATTTTTGTGATGTTGCTGCACTCCTTTCGGCCATACCCTGTTGACCATTCACCGGTCGACCATATGCATGTACACCCATATACATATATAGATAGATATACAAATAAAACCAAAAACGTGCATATATCACTGATCCATCTAATGTGCACAAACCATAACACACAACATTCATAAGTCACAAGTCAGCACATAAGAGCCTTTCAACAACTTTCTTCATCAACAAACAGCTTAAAGACCACAGTTTCATCTTAAAATTACTTTTTTGCTCCATTACAATTGGGAAGAGCAACCAAACATTGACACAGTGCATTAAAAGAGCTAGCAGCATGGTATGACACAACAGGGCAAAGGGTAGTCAGAATGCAGTTACACAAAGCAGTACTGGTGGAGAATGTTCTATACTAATCCCCTTTAATATCCAGTGAGGAGCGCCTTCTCCCCATACGGGGAAATGATTACAACACGGATAAGGATGCCACAGGCATAATCAGATGTGGTGCGGACAATGGCAGTTACAAATCCTAGCAGCACCCGCAGTCATCCAGTCAGGCAGTTTAGCACATCCTTAACGGCAAAATCACACATTGAAAATTACTGCAGATGATAACCAGGGACATATAACCCATGACATTTCTTATCAACAGGTGAATTTTCCACTTCTGTCCCTCAATAAAGTGGCCAGAATGTGCATGGTAAGTGTCATCCCCATCTAAATATACAAAATTCATTACTGTGATTCAAGAGCTCAGTGACAATGTCATCAATACTCCTGCACAGGGTCAGCAGCAAAAACATGCAGTTCCACTTTTCCACTACCAACACAGCTGGAAGATTTTAGTAACAAAATGGCTATTGATGATGATAACATAACTGAGATATTCATGACACAGCCTGAGGACAGTGGCACAGAGTCACCGACTATAATAGTAGGATCACATATCTCACAGCAGGTACATAATTCTGCAGGACATGACATAGTCTCACACAGTCAAGTCGATGAGGACATTTGATTGTAGGTGGTACAGTAAGGGATCCACATAGCTCAACACCAGTATTTGCTCAATCAAAGGAAAACCTTCAGGAGAATAGTACAATCTTAAGGATAATAGTGTCCACTGTAACATCCGTGCAAAGGGGTGCTAGAAACAGGCTCATGTCACAGCTAGCACCAGACATAAAAAATCATTGGCTGCCCAGTAACAGGTGTGTAATGACATTATTCAGACTCAGTACACTGCCAAACAGAGTCAGCTAGGGATGTTCAGAGTATTGCAAGTGTACATGAGGATTTCCACTAGTACATGGAAATGGTAGAGAGTAGAGATGATGTCATGATCACATTCATATGCAGTATGGTAACACACACATAGCAGCCATCTTCACTGCCCTGAACCAGACTCAAGTAGGAAACACTTGTGGACTGGGATGAGGCCAGGATATTCTCCAGACACATGGGGGCAGAGTAAGTTACACATGATAGCCCTTCCTATCCTGGTACCAAGCAATACATTTTGCAAAGTATAACAAATTACATAATCAAAGTTAAAATTTAACTTACCAACAATGTGACCATGAGTCATCATATCAAGCAGGAAAAAGCTATTGAGTGAATTTGTATGCCAGATATGAGAACTGTGGTACTACCAGGATGCTAGGCAGAGACACTGGTGATGCATCCCCATGCATTACACCATGCCTGGCAGCTGAAATAACCCTTCTTATCCTAGTATCTTTCTTCACTGGTCCTAATGGAGCCCTAATGGCAACATGGGTACAATCTATTGCACCAGGCATCTCAAGGAAACTAGCCATGCTGTACAAGTCATGCATGTTCAGAAATGTATCTTGTTCATCACCTTGTGCATCTTCCATTGCCACTGTCACAAAACCCCAAAACAGCTGATGAGGTAAAGATTTGTACTGTCATGTACGTAGCAAACAAAGCAATGTAAATGAAAGGAAATTTGCATCTGCTTTTAATGGCATATTAAATGAAATGAGTGGAGCAAGATTATTTAGTAAACTGGGCTTAAAATCAGGGTATCACCTACTCAGGCTGCACTAAGAAAGCAGGTGCATTACAACATTTTCCATGCCTGGAGACCAAATCAGGTACAAAAACTGTTTTTGGAGTTATCTTTGTAATTTAGATTTTCCAGCATGTGAGATTATAGGTGATACAAGGAATCAAAAGTGTTACAAACAAAGCAAATAGATTACAATATAGTGGAAAACAGCAAGATGAAACACTAAGGAAAGTAGTTATTGGACTAAGCAGGCTAAAAAAGCATCATTAAACAGGAAAAATGGGACTTGGACAGGAGAATACTAGAATGTTCTGGACTAATTTCTTCAGGTAGAAGATATCTCCCAATCCAGGAGAATACTAGAATGTCATGGACTAATTTCTTCAGGTAGAAGATATCTCCCAATCCAGGAGAATACTAGAATGTTATGGACTCATTTCTTCAGGTAGAAGATATCTCCCAATCCAGGAGAATACTAGAATGTTCTGGACTCATTTCTTCAGGTAGAAGATATCTCCCAATCCAGGAGAATACTAGAATGTTATGGACTAATTTCTTCAGGTAGAAGATATCTCCCAATCCAGGAGAATACTAGAATGTTATGGAATCATTTCTTCAGGTAGAAGATATCTCCCAATCCAGGAGAATACTAGAATGTTATGGAATCATTTCTTCAGGTAGAAGATATCTCCCAATCCAGGAGAATACTAGAATGTTATGGACTCATTTCTTCAAGTAGAAGATATCTCCCAATCCAGGAGAATACTAGAATGTTATGGACTCATTTCTTCAGGTAGAAGATATTTCTCAATCCAGGAAAGGTGAAAGAGCAGCTCACGGCATGGAATCTCCTACAAATGGAAAAAAGGTAAGAATCCTATTAAACATGGCCAGTTACAGCTCAAGATTCATTATGATTTCAATAGTATAACAGTGTCACCTAGAAAGCATATTAAAAAGGCCTTTTCTGTGAGACTTCTTATGAGAAGTCAGTGTACCGGACAATTACTATGAACTCAGTGAGCTACAATGGTCAAAATACACCTTCCAAACCTATGGATGAGACAATTTGCAAGGAGCAGCGATCCTCAAATTAAATATATTATTCATGGTCACATAAACATGGGGAAAACTAAACATCCTACAAGGATGAAAATAGTACTTACACTGTGTTGTTGTCTTTCGGCTTTTCCCGGTTAGGGGTTGCCACAGCGGAACTCCGGTCCGCTAATGATTGGCAGTAGATTTTCACATACACCAAGGTGCCAGCTTGATGTTCAACCTTCAATGAAGACACACCCATTTACGCATGTCTTTCGAATGCCCACCCAATCGTGGGGAGGACATGCAGACTCCACACAGAAGGCACTCCCCACACTCCAGCTGAGAATTGAACAGGAGAACCTCTTGCTGTGAGGCGACAACGCTACCGCTGCACCACCGCAGAATGAAAATACTTACACTACAGTGAACAAATAGTTATCTGCTTTTAATAAACATAGCATGCTGAAGTGTACAGCCCTCCACAGACTATGCCTTGTACTCCATCATTCTGCATCATTTTTCATTGACAGAAGTCACAGTCTGTAACAGAAGAGAACAAATCAGTGTTGTCTTTTTAAAGAACTGTGCATAGGAACACATACACAGTGGAACATAAAGCCCTCTTGCAACCAATTCATCCCCCAGCCTGCCTCAGTTGCCAGACAGGTGCTGTATTGTTCTGAGGAGCATAGAGAACATCTATATACAAAATTATTTATAAGGCACAGAACATTAACATATGGTGTTGTTAGCAAGCTTCTTCCTATAATACACAGTTTGATTCCCTAAGTCTCGATTTCTTACTGTGTGACTTTGAGCAAGTCACTTAACCAGGCAGTGTCCTGGTAGCAACTGCGAAATTGAACTAGACTCTTCTTCAATCATTTCCTTGACCACAAGCCTAGTAACTACCTACGAACCTGTAGAGACATCCTGCCAAATCTGTAGAGAGTCATACGGTGGCAAAGGACCCTTCAAATGTTACAGAATATGAAGTCTCAAGAGCTCTGAAATGTAGAGATACATATGGAGAAACAGAAAATTATATACTGTAGCAAGTTAAAGACTTTTTCACAAGTAATGTATTGCTTTAGAGTAAAAAGAAGACAGTGATACTGAAATGATCAGGTATACAAAATATAAAGGAGAAGTGATGGTGCCTGTAAACTGAATTACTTGTTAAAATGTACAAGTCTGATCATACCAGCAGAACTGCAAAAAATGCATCAGTAGCACTCAAAGAACACTTATGTGTTGTCAAAACTAAAATTATGGTCAAAGAAAGATTCTTTTTTTGCCATTTTGGACAACTAATTGAAATGACTTTAAAATCCTGTTTTCATGCCAGTAAAACATATAACACAACAGATGCATACCTCTCAACCTCCTACAGCGAGAAATCTGCACAAAGCCATAAATAAAAGTGGGACAAAGGACCAACAATAGGCACAATTTTTAAATATTGCTCTTACAAACTTAGTAAGTTGAAAGGATGACAGGTTTTGCATTAGCACGGATTTTCTGAAGGGTATGAAGTCCGAAATTCAAATATATGGCCTTATTTTCTAACTTCAGTCTTTAATGGTTTACCATTAATTTGCCAGAAAACCACAATTTTATGAAAAATGGACCAAAAATTTGAGGCAAAAATCTGGACATTCTGCAAAAAACTGTACAGTTGAGAGGTATGAACAGAAGCATACCCATGCCATTGCCAAATCTACTTAGGGGAGGAGGGACAAATGTGAGCTTATACTTTTAAAGGGAGGTGTATAGCAAAATCTAGTTGCTTGCATTAATAGATGAGTATTCAAAATATCCTACTATAGACTTTGTCACGCCCATATTATCTCATACTAGGATGTCAATACTTGGCAGAATTGTTTGCCATATTTGTGATATCAGGGTCAATAGAGACGGGCAATGACCCTCACATCAACATTATCCATTTCAGACAGTATTTTGAGGCATAAAAGTTGACTCATACAACTCTAAATTCACTTCGGCCACATACTAAAAGGTTGGTAGAAAGGTTTAAAATGATTACGGCCAGTGTAAGTCAAGCTGTAATGATTTCAAGGATTAAAGCTGTTCTATGGATTCATACATAAATAACATGCATAGAAAGTATGGAATATTAATTTACTCTACAAGAGGGACACTAGTCAACTTAATATCAAACCTCTTATTCTTCTCCTCTTTTGGCTGTTCCAATTGGGGTTAGCCACAGCAGATCATCTGTTTCCATTTCTTCCTGTCCTCTGCATATTACTCTATCACACCAACCACCTGCATGTCCTCTCTCACCACATCCATAAACCTTATCTTAGACCTTCCTCTTTTCCTCTTACCTGGCAGCTCCATCCTTAGCATCCTTTTCCCAATATACCCAGCATCCCTCCTCAGCACATGTCCAAACCAACATAATCTCGCCTCTCTGACTTTGTCTCCAAACCGTCCAACCTGAGCTGACCCTCTAATATACTGATTCCTAATCCTGTCCATCCTTGTCATGCCCAGTTCAAATCTTAACATCTTTAATTCTGCCACTTCCAGCTCTGACTCCTGCCTTTTTGTCAGTGCCACTGTCTCCAACCCATACAACATAACTGGTCTCACTACCCGCTTCCTGCCCTTTCCTTTCACTCTTACTGGTACCAGTCTGTCACAAATCACTCCTGACACTCTTCTCCACCCATTCCACCCTGCCTGTACTCTTTTCTTCACCTCTCTTCCACACTCACCATTACTCTGTACTGTTGATCCCAAGTACTTAAACTCAGCCACCTTCGTCAACTCTACTCCCTGCATCCTCACCATTCCTCTATCCTCCCTCTCATTCACACACACATATTCTGTCTTAGTCCTGCTGACCTTCATACCTCTCCTCTCTAGAGCATATCTCCATCTCTGCATGGTCTCCTCAACCTGGTCCCTACTCTCACTACAGATCACAATGTCATCTGCAAATATCATAGTCCATGGGGCCTCCTGTCTGATCTCATGTGTCAACCTGTCCATCACCATTGCAAATAAGAAAGGGCTCAGAGCTGATCCTTGATGTAATCCCACCTCCACCTTAAACGGATCTGTCACTCCTACTGCAGACTTTACCACTGTCAGACGACCCTTGTACATATCTTATACCACTCTTACATACTTCTCTGCCACTCCTGACTTCCTCATACAGTACCATAACTCTTCTCTCATATGCTTTCTCCAAGTCCACAAAGACACAATGCGACTCCTTCTGACCTTCCCTATATTTCTCCATCAACAATCTCAGAGCAAACATTGCATCTGTAGTGCTCCTTTACGGCATGAAACCATACTGCTGATCACTAATCATCACCTCCCTTCTTAACCTAGTTTCCACTACTCTTTAACATAACTTCAAGCTGTGACTGATCAGTTTTATCCCTCTGTAGTTACTACAACTCTGCACATCACCCTTATTCTTAAAAATAGGTACCAAAACACGTTTTCTCCACTCCTCAGACATCCTCTGACTTTCCAAGATTTCATTAAACAATCTGGTTAAGAACTTAACTGTCATTTCTCCTAAGCACTGCCATGCTTCCACTGGTATGTCATCTGGACCAACAGCCTTTCCATTCTTCATCTTCTTCATAGCTGTCTGTACTTCCTCCTTACTGATCTGTTTCACTTCCTGATTCACTATCCCCACATCATCCAACCTTCTCTCTCTCATTTTCTTCATTCATCAGCCCCTCAGAGTACTCTTTCCATCTGCTCAACACACTCTCCTCGCTTGTGTGTACATTTCCCTCACTATCCTTTATCACCCTTACCTGCTGCACATCTTTCCCAGCTTGGTCCCTCTGTCTAGCCAATTGGTACAGGTCCTTTTCTCCCTCTTTAGTGTCCAGCCTTTCATACAACTCTCCATATGCCTTATCCTTAGCGTTCGCCATCTCTCTCTTTGCCATATCAAACCTGAGTACAGAAATAAAATATCCTCAGTGAGAGAACTCTGAGAGGTGGTTTGTACAAAGGTAAGAAGAGACATTCAAAAAACAATCACAGAAATAAATGTACAAGTTCTAGCAACCCAGAAAACACTCCCTTAAGAAAGGCCAAACTGTTGTGTTGAAGACTAGAAGACAAAATAAAGGTTACCATTTGAAGTTCCAAGACCCCTAGAGTGAGTCCTGAAACACAGAAACTGAATGGTCAAAAAAGCGGGTTTAGTTATACCAAGTACAAGATGACCATCTACCAAAATATTTTCTTTTTTCTGAGGTATGGTGATCTTAGAGTTGGTATATACACATTTGGGTGGTGCAGGGGGATTTGCCCTACCCCCCCAAAAATAAATTTAAAAGAGAAGAGCAAAGTTCAAGATTCACTCTTCTGAATTTTCAGTCTATTTTATTAATATGTCAATACTCAGAATTTCAAGTGCCATCATTTCAACAGGGAGCCCAAAATAACCACAGCAGTTTCTAGTTTAGCCTAGATTCTTACTCTGTGCTGGACATCAAAGAATCTATGACAACTGAAAGCATTAGGAGATACTGTTTAACTATCCATGGTTACTTTTTCTCCTTTTTAAGACCTTTCACTGATGATCTAGTAGATTGCAATGCTGCTCTCCATTGCACCAGTGGTAGAATGTCCCATAATGGTCATGCTGACTTTGGCTATTTCGGCAGACATACACAACTGCTTAGAACATTTCAAAGAATTAATTATAAAACCTAAATGTTTCAAAGACTATTTGCATAATACTATGATCTACCAAATTTCCCCTTCCAGGTTAATTTGAATCTAGGTCTTTTTAGCAAGACTCAAGCCATTGAAATGCACCTCATCCAGGTCAAATCACCTTCTTTCTCAAAACTCCATCACAATGGGAAGTAAGAGCACATTAAAATAAATAAAAACTCAAGTGCAGCATTTTTGCAAGGAAACAAACCCCACT
Source organism: Protopterus annectens (assembly GCF_019279795.1). NCBI lineage: Eukaryota > Metazoa > Chordata > Ceratodontiformes > Protopteridae > Protopterus > Protopterus annectens. The sequence continues at coordinate 464,718,884 of NC_056746.1, forward strand.
GCATCCCCCAGACTGAGATGTGTTACACACCATCCTCATTATTAACACTGAGATTTCTTAACCATGGAGAAATGTGAACATTTGGAGTTACGCAAAACCAAGATCCTACCAGTCTGTACTCACACAATCTCCCTAAGGAAAGCAGCAACAGCTGCAAAGCTGCAATATCACACAATACATGCACTAAACCCATTAAAGAAACAATATAAATGAAGCCCATGATCAAACAGTTGTTATGAAGAGGAAATTTGACAAGTAGATTTGGTGAAACACTAGTTAGACAATAGCTCTATACAGCAACTTTTGTTGTTTCCATTAATTCCTATTCGGGACACATTAAATGCTTACTAATGAAGAGCTGGTAATGAATGAATATATCTATTTACAAATGCCCACATTATTACAAAGTGTTTTAATTCATTACTACAAATAACAAAAGTTGGATACATGTTAGAACTTTTGTAGTAATGTGTTATGAATGTTAAACGTTCAGAAAATGCTTCACATACTGTTGAATCATGATACTTAAATATTGTATATGGATGGAAGTAAATATACCTGACCAGGCACTTGAAAATAGCCTGAAAGACCACAGAAGGGGCACACATCCCACCACCACTGGCAACGTCACCACAGCCACACACAGGTGAGGAGTCAGAGGGAGAATCAGCAGCTGTTGCATGTGTAGGCAGATGTAGGTGTGCTCAATATGCCCTTGCATTGGCTGATGCAATGCATAGCACTCTTACTCACCACCTAAGGAGCTAAAATCTTCACCCTATGCACATACATACAGTAACACTGATGCCAGGCAACTCTCCCAACTTTTAACTACCCATGTAATGGGTGTGTACTCCTAGCATCAGACAGACTCAGCCCTAAACTAAAATTGTAGCAACTGCCAGGTTTACACAGTAAGTGTTGAATGTGGAATATTAAAAAAAAATGTGTAATAATACAAATGAATGGCATATCCTTGCATGCTGTTACTTGGTAAAGTAATGAAGTAAGAGGTGGGTGATTTTTACAGCAATGACTTCAATATGTGACATCAGTGACCTGACACAAAAGGTAAGTGAGTGCATGTGAGTAAGAAAGAGAAACAGGCAGACATTTGGATAAAGTGTCAAATGGCCAGTGAGACAAAATGAGCTTTAAGCCTCACAACTGAACCATGTAACTGGTGTGTATGTGTGTGTGTGTGTGTGTGTGTGTGTGTGTGTGTGTGTGTGTGTGTGTGTGTTTATATGGGCACTCCAGGTGAAATTGGTGTGTGAGTGTCTGCAAGAACACAGCCAAGCTCTGTGCTAGCTCTATCTTTGAATGTCAGACAGGTGTGAGCTGTGCATGATAGAGGTGGCAGTTCATTGCCATTGTACTCGACTATGAGAACTGGCTCTGCCAGGAGTTGCAGCGGCACATCCATGCCCATGGTCAGAATCCTTGCTGCTACCCGAATGTGACTGATATCTGCTGGATGAGCTCTCCTCATGAATACACCCATGGCCACAACTCCATGGCCTGCCTCATCTGGGTGTGGACACTTCAACCACTGATGGAGCAGTGCAAGTAGTGCCACTGTGAGAGCATGATCAAGCATCACCACATTGGCTAACATCAGATGATGTAGCTGACCTATGCCTACATGGATGTCATCCCCCTCAGCAGATTTTCTATCACAGATACCGCCCATTCCAGTGTAACATTCATCCAATCCATTGAATTGACAACACAGTGGAGGCAGTCATGTATGTCAGCCTCTACAGTTCTAAGCATTTCTTCAAAGGCCTTATTTGAATGTGCCTTTGCCTCCATGATGGCCATAAAGATACGTCAAGTGGCATGGAAAGGCACACCTGGATCAGGTGGAGGATGGACAGCAGGCCTCCTCTGAGCACCCCTAACAACCCTCCTGTGTTGGAACCTTTCCCACAGTTTAGCTATGGGCAGAGTCAAAAAGACCTAAAGCCACAGTAAACACACTCCCCTGACTGAGTGTCTCACCCTCCACTTGCCCAATATCTGAGGTCTCACTGGAATGGGTTGGTGTAGGCCTACTGGCTATGCCCATTGGAATTACAGGGAATTGCTGAATGTCAACCTCAGTGTTAGATTTCACCTCTCACCCCTCAGCTGTGCCTCTATTTGCCCACCATCATCATCATTAGAGTCTACTGATACTCTAACATCAGATGGCAAGATTCCTACACTTCCACTGTCAGGATCACCTCTGATAATAAGCAGCAAACACAGGAAAGTAATTTATAGCTACACTACTGAAGTTCAATATATGTAAACACGCTAACAGTGATGCCACTATTACAGATGGTACAGCAATACTGTCACATACATCACACATACAGATAAAATAAATATTTCTGTGAACTGCTGAACAGCACTGAACTAAAATTGTTTGGTTTACCATGTGCAGATGACTCCACACTTGCTAGGGATGATGGTCCTGGAAGACGTTAAGCAAAATGTAAGTCCCCCATCATCACAATTACAGTAATACAGGATGAAAAATATTTGGCCCTTTGTATGTCCATTAACAATACATTTAACAGAAACTTGGATGACATGTCTATCCCAAACTCATATGTAATGAACCAGAATGTGTTGTTAACTGTATCAGTCTATAACTAGCACCCCCTCCAAAAAATGTTAAACAAACTTAAATATTGCTGTCAATATTTTACTATAAAATAAATGTTTAATAATTGACATAGGTAAGCCTACATGGAAGCTCCTCCTGGAACATAGTTGTCCTTCCTGAAACAGCAGCACCAACATCATAGGCTGTTGTGCATGTACCACTGAGCTCTCTGGATCCCTGACAATGAACATGAGCTATTTGTTTGTTGTCAGTGGTGGCTGTTTAGCAGGCCCTCCCTGTAGCCATCTGTCCATGGGCAGCTGCTCTACTCCAGGCCAAGGAAATCATGCCAGTGCCCTTTGACAGACCTGATCATATGTCTTGCTGTATCCTTCAACAGTGTTTATATCTTCCACTATCTGCTGCCATATTTGCATTCTTCCAGACATATCCCCACATACTCTCTCAAGCAGAAAGGTACCATGTCACCTAAATACTTGAACAATGAATTGCATAATTCTCAGTGTTACTGAAGGGACATTTGTGGGGACTGATAAGCTTGGGTGCCATAGTCCTAGGTGATATAAAACACAAAAGAAGGATACTGCACATAAATATCACATAAATAAAAGTCCTGCTTAGGTATAACACATAAGTAGTCATTCGATATTACCCATTAAAGCCTTTGACAGAGTCAATCAAAAATTCCTCCTTTTTATACTCCATTAATTTGGATTCCCACAAGAATAGATAACAATGATCAAAGGACTGTATAGTAAGGCAATTACAACACTTTTTATTAATAAGAAAACATCTAACCTCATAAACATTGTTAATGGCACCAGACAGGGATGCCCACTCTCCCCAAACTTGTTCAGTTTCTGTATAGAAGCACTACTTCTATTAATTAGTCAAATAACATACCATCACCTTGTTTCAGTATCAAAGCCCCAAATAAAATACAAAGCCTTTGCAGTTGACCTAAATATTTACTTTCAATACCCTAATACTGATCTTAGTAAAATATCAATTTCCATTGACAATTTCTCCCAAATATCAAACTATGCTATTAATCCTAATAAGTCAATTATCTATCCACTAAACCCCCTAGGCCATAAGGAATTTTATTTTCCGGAGACTAATATAAAAATGAAATATACTTTGAAATATTTAGGTATAATCTTTAGTCATACAGAATCAGATATGATCAATAACAACATATTTAAAACTTGGACTAATATAGACTGCAACATCAGCAAATGGGAAAAGCTTAAACTCTCTACTCTATCAAAGGTCTCAGTTGTCAAAATGAACATAATCCCTAACATATTATACCAAATGAATGCCACTTTCATGAAAATTCCAGCTACCTTTTTTAATAAAATAAAAGTTCAACTAACAAAATTCATATGGTATCCAAAGAGTACAAGAATTAGTTGCAACAAACTAATACTCCCAAAAGAAAAAGGAGGTCTAAGCCTTCCAGACTTACAACTCTACCATGAAATAATTAATGCTAGCTGCATTATTCAAATAGCTAACTACGATCCATTGGGTAATGAATGGTACCCATTATGGATTAAATTATTTCACCAAAATATTATTCCATCTAAAATTAACCCCAAAGTGATTTCTTTCCTAAATCAAGAAACCCTTAAGACATTAAAAATTCATCCAGTTTTAATCAATGTGTGAAATTTTCAAGAAAATACTAATATCATTAAAACTAAAAGATGCAATTACTCTTCTCAACCAATACACAACAATCCTGATATAAAACCAGCAAACTCTATGTTAAACTTGGATAAATATCCATTAATAAAAAATCATACAGTATGGGACTTCTACCAGTTACAAAACCTATCAATGGAAATCAAGAACATTCTTAAAGCAAGTAATACATACGTGATAATAAAACTAATTTATACTTAGTTAACAAAATAACCAAGGATATTATTGTATATGAGCAAGATATCAAGATAGCACAACAAATTCAAAAGTTGCTTTTATACAAAAAGAAAATGCTTTCAAACATGTATAACTTAATAACTAAAATTAAATATCAAAATACAATGCTATTTTCAAAGTATTGGGAAGAAAAATGCAGTAACTTGACAGAAAATCAGAAGGAATTAGCCACTGGAAATACCATAAAACTGATGCCATTTAAGAAAATAATATACACTCAGATCATGATCTTCAATCATACATACCATACACCTGTCCATCTTAACAAATTGAATCCATCTAAGTCATCTTATTGTCCTTTTTGTCCTAATAAAGAAGCTGATATTTTACATATCTTCTGAAGCTGCAAAAAAGTTTATAAACTGTGGTGCTCACTGAGATTCCTCTTAGAAAAAACAGGCTACTCAAAATCTACTCTATCATGGGAAACAGCGATACTACATATTTTCAAGAGCAATAATAATGGCCTCACTAAACACATCACTATAACACTATGTACCCTATTAAAATTTTACATAGAGAAAAACTGGCTGGACAGATCGAAAATTACTTGGACAGAATATAAGAACATGGCAAAAAACATGTGTTAGCTAAAAAGCTGTATACCAAAAGTCAAAAGAACCAAACATTTTATCAGAACTACTGTAAAGCTTTAATTCATATTCTATCATGAATGACAAGGTATGTGAAAATACATAAAGTTATTAAACACTCTCTTTAGTTAAGAGTAGTAACAGCATCAACTAAGGTGACATTTTTGTAAATATGTATATATATGTATAGTAGTTTAGATGGGCCATCCTAGAAGGTCAAGACCTCTGTGTCATTGACAATGTAGGAGATTTACATTTCACTGAAATATCAATAGAAGAGTGTAAAGAGAAACAGTTGTAACTTTAACACTTGTGATGAAAGTTAATAAGGCTGTGCATCTGAGAAAGTAAAATGCCCTGACCAAAATGCCTATGCCATCAGTAAATTTCTATGAAGTGGATACAAATAAAAGTAACATTTGCTAATGCATATATAAAGATATTTTTCTAAGTGACATCTGAACATATGCAGTATATAAATGAAAATGCAATCATACCTTATCAAGATCAGTAGCCTTCTGTGCAGATAAACCCAAAGTAATAGCAATCTTCTTCTGTGTTATCCAAATAAACAAGTCTCATCACCTTCAGGTTCCCTAGCTATGTAGCTACCTTTTGCTAGTGTAGATTTAGGGCTGTGAGCACAATAAAGATGTAAATGAGACATGAGCTCATAATTGCTGAATCCCAAATTATTGGCTCTGTGTAGCATATATATATACATAGTACTGGCACTCTCTCAGTGTGTGTTACTAATGGATTGCAACTGTGAATGATTACTGGTAGGGAGAAGGAAAACACAACAGCAATTCAGACTCTCTTTCCTCAAGTGGGTATGTCAGCCAGGTTAGACTTACAAAGTGTAGAAGTAATTGTATCAATGTTTTAAATGTAAGTAAGCAGCACACATTTCACAGCTTCTGTTCAGTATCATCAAACCTCCCTGCATTTATTGAAAACTATATATTATTAATATTTAATATTCTCGCATATTTTAAGGACAATGATTAGAAATGCCTTCCAGACTGCATGTCTCAGATTGCAGCTCAGATAAAAGAAGAATGAACATCATACAGAGATATGACAGAGGTGCATTTCTGCAAACAATAGTCATAAATGGTTGTGTAATCACTCATTGCAGTACATCTGAAAGTAATACATGTACAAACAAATCAGAAGTGTACAAGTACAATATGTTTTGCTGATATTGTGGATGATTTTGGACTTGCTTGTATGCACAATGATTTTCATTTTCTGTTGCAAGGCTGTTTCTGTGACAAAGAGAGATAAGACACCCTTACAGTGTTTTGAAAGCTCATTGGTGTGAGAGTTCAAATCCAGACTTGTGTAAAAATTGTTCATGTGTACTAATGTATAGTTTGTATTGCAGTTTATTTTTAGATTTATTTTCTTGTATTTTTTAAAGACAAACACAGGAAACTGATAAATGCAGTATATGTCATGTAATGCACTTCTTTGATATCCAGTACATCAGTTACACCTCTGAATCACTTGTGTGTGCAGCACATCTGCTAAACACATTAATTCACACAGCATGTATTATCTGTAGCTCAGGGTTCAAGTCCCACCTTTGTCTTTTAAGGCTGAAACCTAATAACCACTGCTCACAAGACTAACACAAGTTTAGCTTTGCTTGTCTTGTTTGTTTGATGCTTGCCATCACAGAAATTTGGAGTAATGGCCCATATAAGAAGCAGACAGAACACCTGAAGGCAGAATGCAGACATTCTTGACAGAAAAGGATGCATTGTTGCATTTCTTTTGCTTTCCATTGCAAGACACCACTTATTACATTGTGCAGCAGTTAGCAACCTTCATCAACACCTTCAGGTCCAGAACACATGCAGAGAGGAAGCAGCCAACAATTTCAAAATAGATACATTCTAGTAAGTATGTTGCACACAGCACAAACACCCAAAGCAGCATTGCATGGTAGTTAACATACAGACGTTAATAATGAATAGGGAAGTATTTAACTGTTGTTTAACTATTCCTGTGGCAGCAGGTATAAGTGTAGGGCTGCAATACAGATTGTCCTGGGTTCTAATACAGGAAATTCCAAAAATGTTTACTGTTGTTCCATTTCAATTAGTATTAAATATCACTTAAAATGTAAACTTAATTATAAATAGCAATAACTAAGCATAGCAGTGAAGCTCATATGAATTATATGTATGACTGAGAGTATACTGACTACTATATATCTGTAATTATAATTGTGGCATCTGGTCTTGGATGGCTTTCAGACTTCAGCAAGACTCATACACACATGAATGTATAAACCAGGACCACCTTGCCAGGTCACACATACCTAACCCCTCAATCCGTCATGTGTATTTATAAGTAATTAATGACTATGTCTGAGAAGAACTTCTTCTGTGGCAAAAATTGAAAATCACCACTGTAGAAGAAAATGTTTTGTCCCTTATGTATAGGTTTGAATTCCACATTGTAAAAATCAGTTTTATAAATGTGCAAAGCCAAACCAAAAATGTATCAAGTCATGGAATGTATGCCGCCAGTAAATGTCTGCAAAGTGAAATCACCTAACAGTTCTGGCAGCAAACAGCTGTCATACTAATGCCAACTATCAGATTAACCTTCCTATTGAAAAAAAACTGCTTTCCTCTCTGTTTGGCACTGTTGCTCTCCTCTTAACATCATGCAAATGCGGTTGGCATTGTTGTTCAGGTATGCGCACACATGATAACAAGAATTGACAGGAAATCATTGTAGGATTTTGTAAACAAATATGTCCTGCCAGCACACGCTGGAACTTAGCTGGATTAGTATGGATAGGTGGTAGTGATTTGGTAATGGCTTGAAAATTAACTGCCGACCACGCCCTAGGGACTACAACAGTCGATGGTTTTGTGCACTTTTAACATGGGCTGGGTTAGGTACCCCTTTTAAAGATAACAATCTGTCATCATTTGATGACTCAGATTTTGAATTTAGATTAAATTTATCTGGCCCAAAATATCCATCCCCACTGTCAATTATAGCGGTGAACTGGGCAAAATGCCTTTGTCGGTGTAAATGTCGCTTTTGTTTTTTTTTTATAATAGGGTTTAGATTTAAAGTACATTACAGCTTTTGCTTTTTTATGAGTCTTACTATGAGTTTTTGGTCTTTTTTTTTTTATTACTTGTTTTCGGATTAGATTTAATAGACTGACTGTCCGCAGCTTATTTTTTTTTTTTAGTGGTGGAATTTTTAGTGCTGGAATTTGGCTGCTATATTTTGGCTCTTTGTTGAGTGAGGTGGGGCTGATACTGTGGGGGTGCAATTGGTGGTGCAGTCGGTGGTGGGGGAAGCCAGGCATTATCGTCCTCTGATGATTAAGTTATTTGCAATTTAGCTAATTTCTTTACAGGATAAAGCCCCTTAAAGGGTGGGTCCTTTAAACATTTACCGTTTACTACATTTAAATTACTAGCAGTGTGTTGTAATTTCTTTAATTGCTCTTTTAATTTTTGCTGATTATTTTTTTAGACTACTAATAACCAAATCTTTTTTTTTTTGCCATTGTTGTCCAATCATTGAATGCTGCCCAGCACAAACTTGGTACTTTTTTCTCTCTTCTGCTGTTGATTGTGCAGTATACCTATTGCTATTCTCTCTGGTTAGACATGTCTGGTGGTAGAAGGGAACGTGTCCAATTTAGGACACAGAGTTGGGGTGTTGAGCAGCTCAGAATCTTTATTAGACTCCTTGTAAAGTGCCACAGCCAAAGGCTTTTGCAGGACTATTTTGGCTCCCAGTACAAGTCTGAGGCTTGGAATAGTTTAGCCATGGCTGTCTCCAGTGTGACTGACATTCCACACACTGGAGAACAGTGTAGGAATCACTGCAATGACCTGGAAAGGTGGTAGAGGAATATAACTCAACCAGTGACTGGATGAGTTCAGAACTAGTAACATCCCGCAGTTGTGTAAGTATACTAATAAAGAGAATTTATAATAGATAGAAAGTAAAATATAGGCAAGGCTGACATGCATAATGCTATTCTGCTCTCTTCTCTTCATTCCACAGCTAATGCAGAGATAACTGTGAATAGAAAACTCAATGTTGAGCATCTAGAGAGTCTGAGAGAAGCAAAAGGTATGTACGCAGCATAACAGAAGTATTATTGTAGCTTTCAAATTAACAATTTTCTTTTCTATACAGTTGTAGCAAAGTAAGCATGCATGTCCTAACTGTAAAAGCAAGCATGCACACTTCAGTCTGTAGCACAAACTGGAGGACTCAAGTGTAAGACTGTAGTCGGATGTTGTGCATTCAAATACCACAAGTAACAAGTATAAAATAGTGCAATCCTTTAAAAATATTACATAAATTAATTTCTACGCAAGTGACATAAATGCCCTGCTAACTTAATCTATATAATTGGACCAAGCATATGTGCAATATCTGCACATTGCAATGATTACGTGAGCAATCCTTAATTATTGTTTGTAGCTGTTAAAAAGTATACTTACATGTAAGTTTCAGATGAAATACTTTATTGTGATAATACATTAGATGCGAAATATAATGGTACTAATTTTATCTCTTTTTTCTTTCACCCGACTCTTATTTCTTTTCTTCTTTTTTTTATGTCTCATCAAAACATTTCCATGTCACCCATCTCTAACAAATCACAAAATGCCCGGTGGCTCAGCATGCACCCACTCCACAGGCTCCAGCACTGATGTCCAGCACATCTGGGTCCCAAACTGGCAGTACCTCTGCTGACCCTGCATACTTGCACACTCAGGTAGCACTACTCCAGCAGCTGGTGCTCTGGTACCCTCCCAGAGTACTGATGGAGGTGGGGATTTTTATCATCCAAGCAAATTTCTAAAGCAAATTATGAAACTAAAATCATGTCCCTAGCCAAGGATTATCTTAAGGCATTCTTTAACTACATCCAAAGTTTAAAAGGGAATGCCTAGTTATATGCCAAACTGGTTGTAGATGAGACCACTAATACTACACCAGATGATATCGCCAACCTGCTGACAGATTCAGCGCAAACTTCACTCCCCTATCCCCACCTTCCATATCCCATAGAATACCTGACACCAGCCCTCTGCCTAGTATCACTAGAGAACAGGTAATCTCAGAGCTCACCAAGGCCAAAAAAATGGCCTCAATGGGATCAAATGATATTATAGGTTGTCTACTAAGCAATCTAAACAAGACCTAGCAGACTCACTTAGCGTTCTCCTTAATCATAGCTTAAGAACTGGCTATGTTCCTGCAGAATGGAAAACAGCAACACTAATCCCCCTGCAAAAATGGGGGGCATCAACTGACTATAAATTGTCCCAAAGCCTTGCAAAAGTCAGCCTTGTGCAGTGGTGCTTACTTAAAGTACTGAGTTCTTTAGACAGTGTATGCAGACAGGTAGGGGCTCTGTTCTCACTGCAGTCAACTGGTGTGTGTGTGTGTGTGTGTGTGTGTGTGTGTGTGTGTGTGTGTGTGCACACGGGCATGTGTGTTTTTGCATTTGTTAGACATTAGAAAGAACATTTTACACTAGCATGTTAGACACTGCTATTACCATCTTCCTCTCACCAAACACTGTTGATGTCATCACTTATAAAGTATGCATTGGTTTTAAATGAAATGTTCACCAAGTAAGCTACACCCAGATTTTGGTTAATAAGAACATTAATTGTTTGATTGACTGGGATGTTTTAATTGAATTATGTATATAACGACTGTGAACTTGTTGCATTTGTACAGTCTGAAGAAGTCGTTTTTGGTGAAATCGCTTACTGCAACTGCAGTGAATAAAGGACATTCTGTGTTTAAAGAAAAGGTTGATTTTTATGGTCTACTGTGACTCGTTATATTTGTAAGCCACTGCGTTCCTGCTTATGACTGATTCTTTTACGTTTATCGAATTTACTGCAGGAACGCTGCTCTTGTTGTGGAATACTTGTGCTATTTGGATTATTATTTTGACTTATAAAGTGTTGTCCAATACTCCCCAAGTCAGACTTGTGCTCAGGTACGTGCATTAAATACCGAGGTTTCTAGTCATTGTACTTACATAGGGAGGGATTCTGTTCTCATGGCAGTCAACTGGTGTGTGTGTGTGTGTGTGTGTGTGTGTGTGTGTGTGTGTGTGTGTGTGTGTGTGTGTGTGTGTGTGTGTGTGTATGTGTGTTTTTGCACTTACTAGATATTACAGAGAACATTTTACACCAGCATGTTGGACACTGCTATTATCATCTTCCTCTCACCAGACACTGTTGCTGTCATCACTTATAAAGTGTTATCCAATGCTCACCAAGTCAGACTTGTGCTCAGGTACTTGCATTAAATACAGAGGTTTCTAGTCAGTGTACTTAGATAGGTAGGGGTTCTGTTATCATGACAGTCAACTGGTGTGTGTGTGTGTGTGTGTGTGTGTGTGTGTGTGTGTGTGTGTGTGTGTGCGTGCGTGCGTGCGTGCGTGTGTGTGTGTGTGTGTGTGTGTGCACTTGCTAGACATTTGAGAGAACATTTTACATCAGCATGTTGGGCACTGCTATTACCATTTTTCTCATACCAAATACTGCTGACATCATCATTTATAAAGTGTTGTCCAACACTCTCCAAGTCAGACTTGCAGTGTAGAGCATTGGTGCTTGCATTAAATACAGAGGGGTCTAGTTAGTGTACTTAGGTAGGTAGAGGTTCTGTTCTCCCTGCAGTCAACTGGTGTGTGTGTGTGTGTGTGTGTGTGTGTGTGTGTGTGTGTGTGTGTGCACTTGGTTGACATTAGAGAGTGCATTTTGCACCAGCATATTGAACACTACGATTACCATCTTGCTCTCACCAGACACTGCAGATGTCATCACTTATAAAGTGTTGTCTGACATTCTCAAAGTCAGACTTGTGCTGTGGATCTTGCATTAAATATAGAGATCTCTAGTCAGTGTACTTAGATAGGCAGGGGTTTTGTTCTAATTGCAGTCAACTGTTTTGTGTGTGTGTGTGTGTGTGTGTGTGTGTGTGTGTGTGTGTGTGTGTGTGTGTGTGTGTGTGTGTGTTCCTGTGCACTTTATACCAGCATGTTGGACACTGCTACTGCTATCTTCCTCTCTCCAGACACTGCTGATGTCATCACTTATAAAGTGTTGTCCAACACTCTGCAAGTCAGATGTGTGCTGTAGCACTTGTATTAAATACAGAGGTTTCTAGATGGTGTACTTAGATAGAGAGGGGTTCGGTTCTGACTACAGTCAACTGGTATGTGTATGCATATTTGTGTACTTCCTTGTCATTAGACAGAGCATTTTAGAACAGCCTGTCAGACACTGCTATTACCATCTTCCACTCAACAGACACTGCTGATGTCATCAGTTATAGCTGTCTCTCAAGCATGTTTTGTTAATGCCACAGACTAGGTTAAGATCCTAGAGTGAATAACTCTTGTGTTATTAGATTTGCAAATATGCAGCATTTCCATTAGGGCAGGGTCAGAGACTGGCTTGCAGGCCATGCAAAAATTACCTCATCCTATATGATACAGGGTACAGTGACTGGGCTTTCAGCCTTTCCACATACATCATGGCAGGGTTTGTAGGCCCTGTATTTTCTTTTTGAGAAACCCCCATGGTCTCTCCAGCTGCTGCAGATGTCTGCTGAGGTACACACAAAAGGGAGCATTGTACTTTATTAGTATTCTGATGAGGGTCAAGTACAGTGTTGTTATAGCATCCTTAGACCTGGATATGATGGCCTAACTTATGAGGTGCATGTAGTAAAAAGCTTTCCTTACAAATGTGTAAACTTGGTGGTCAAAGTTAAGATAGCTTTCTACCAGTGTTCCCAGGTCTTGCAGTACTGGGTTTGAGCTGTGTGTGTGTGGGGGGGGGGTGGTTCAATGTTATGATTAGAAGGGAATTCCACTTTGCAGGAGGACAAATAATGATACTTTTTGCGTTTATTTTAAGACCGTTTCGCTCTGGCACCAATCATTTGTTTGTGTTAGCCCCTTCTGTAATATATCTACATCATTACTGGAGTCAGTGATTGCAGAAAGTTTGCAATCATCAACAACCTTGGTAAGTCAAAGGCCATATACTTTAGCCTGGACTTCTGAGAAATAGATTCTGAACAGTAAAGGGCCGAGCACACATCCACTGGTGACAGCTCTACTGGTAGGAGTTGAGCCACCAACTTTTGACAGTATGCATTCTGTAGGTGAGCCATTTGGCTAACCATCTAGTGATGTCAGTGTTAATCCCCAGCTGGGAGAGTTTCTCAGTGGTACCTGAGTGGGAGATTGTGTCAAAATATTGGCCAGATCAAGATGCATGGTATGCACTTGTCTTACCTACATCCGGGGCTTTGGTGACTTTGTCAAAGAAGTCTACTAGGGTTAATAAGCAAGATTTACCCTTAATGAAGCCAAATTGGGATGGATCTAGAGTTTGAAGGTCACCTATGTCTTTGCTGATAATGTCCATGATGATTATTTCCATGGCCTTTCAGATGAGACTGGTTAGACTTACTATAGTTCTGAGGGTGGGTTGACAGCCCCCCTTCATGCTTGAGGATTACTGCTGCTGTTTTCCACTGCACTGGAACAAAGCCAGTGCTCAGGCTATGGTTAAAGAGGATGCTAATTTGGTCCAATAGGTCCTGTTTTAGATTGCTTAGTGAGCAACTTGGGATGTTGTCTGGTACCATTAAGGTTTTTAGCCATGTAGAGTGCAGATATGACCTAATGTCGTTAGATACTAGGTAGGGAACTGGTGTCTGTTAAGCTTTGAGGTATGTCTGGTGGGGTGCAAGGGGTTGAAGTTTGCTCCAGATCTGTCAGCTGGCACATTGGTCATGTTCTCCAGTGCAGCTTCATGTTTAGACACCTAGCATTATGCAACAGAACTGTGATTTTGCCTACAGTGGATGCTGCTATATCGGAACTTTTGTTGCTTTCACATTGCCTAACAAAGGCACTGTGGAAGATGAAGTGCCTTTGCCAGTATTAGACAGCCTAGAAGACACAAGTTCAAACCATCTCTTCCAAAGCAGTGCGGTTTGTCAACCAAGTAAGCCCAGGCTGAGAGATACTGGATCCCTCTGGACTGACACCATTAGCTAAGCCAGTTGAAATCCATCAGTTTTGTTTATATTGTGGCATCATCCTGGGTGAAGGCAGAATGCTGCTTAGGGCTATGGTCATACTTGCTTAGTATACATAATCTAACAAATCAGTCATGTGTCTCTTTATATAGTCCAGACAGCTGCATTATGAAACAAAATGCACAACCCAATATAATGTAGACATCACACCCCTTTAAGCAGACCAAATGGTATGTGACCTGTGTACTGAGGTAGATGATACAGGGAATGTCCACCAGCAGATACCCACAGTGGTGACTGCTCCTTTGTATGTAACTCAACTCCTACGTATGTGTAGGATATCCACATCAAAGGCCATATACTTCCATATTTAACTGCCTGCATTAAAAAATAACTCTGTACAATGCACCCTTTCTCATGTACCTCACTACACGTTTTCCTGGGATGCATAACTAAAGTGTACCACCTTTGCCACAGTGAGCTCCTACACATCTTATTAGCCATACCTAGGTATCCCTTTTGTTGCATAAGCATTACTGTCTGATGGTGCAAAACCACCATCAAGACGTTATACCAGATGCATGTGTGCTACCTGTTTTGGTGATGCACACAGTGTATACATAGTTGTCTGACAACATTGACGACATGGGTTACATTTGTAACAGTGTGGATTGTGACATATATATGCTATGCACACCTGTCAACTAGCCTGGATTGATCATAATGTCACATACAGGTACAGCAGTGTCCCTCCTAACACCTCCAGCAGATGTTACAGTGTCAGGACAGTGTGCTTGATTACCCTCATAGATTACTGACATCTCATAATAGCTGTACAAGTGTGTTTGTGCAGAACCATATATGATCACTCGCAATCACATATGTTATGTCATAGGCATGGGATTACTGGTGGTATTAATCTGATATTGTCCATGTTTGTGCATGCTTCTGTTTACTGTTGTTCATGAGCCTATAACTATGTGTCCCACTAGGTAGAGACCTATGCTGACATTACAGTGATATTCAGACAACTCAGTTTGCATTGCTTCACAATATGCAATAAGCAAAACTCTATTTTATATAACATCCCTGATATATGTTCTCTCTATTGTTCATATCAGGATGCTTATATCACAAAGTCATCTTCTCCATTGTTATGTCACTTTGTGTGACAGTCACATAATGTACATTTTCTCTGTGCACTCCATACTGTATCATGTCGATATGTGATTAGTGTTCCTGCTACAACTGAATTAATTTACATGTCCTCATCTGTTGTACTTTAAGCTGTTCCACCTGTCCTCTTTCCCTTTGTCCATTCCTACAGTTCATCTGTGTGTCCCTATTCAATACACACACTTTCCCTGACTGTTTATTTTAAATGGCAGTCCATGTACCATTACAGATCCTTTACACAGCTTTTGTACAGAATGCCTGAAATGGGATTCCTCAATACTCTGCATTGTATACACTGTCCTGTAATATATTTGGACCATAAACATTGCTGTAATATTAACTGTGGTAATCGTTGTAGCATACAGCGCAATCCCATAGGCCTAGTTTGCCATGTCTACATGTCTGCTCCTGTCTGTGTTGCTTTATACTGTTTCCTGACTGGCAACACTGTCGATAGCCACAATACCATGGTTGTTTACATTTACATGTGGTGCTCTCATGAATATATAATTAGCACTGCTGCTCACAGTGCAAATCTGTAAACTCCATGTAGGCTTCAAGCGAAGCCTACACAGAGTTTATTGCATACCCAGGATTATCTTTTTTTTATCTCCATGCTGGATTATTTTATGGTAGTGTTTATGTGTTTATTGTTACACTTTTTTATTTTTAGTAGAATTGCTTTGATGGTGTTAATAAACTTGCTTGAAAAAAGTAAAAGCATTAGTTGTAAAGTATTCTATTTATGTTCAACTACTATAATGCTAAACCAATATAAAAGAAAATGCTCTAATATTGCATATTTTGGATTTCATTAACACTGCAGGCAGACACACAGCAAAGTGGTTCATTTTGTAAAATGCAGTATATTCTTCATTCAGTCTAGTCTCCACCTGTATATTTATCCATGTGAGAAAACCTTTGGGTTTACCTGTCTTCATGACATAGAGGGATGGAGTCCTTTCTATTGCCCAGATGACCTGAGATTGCAGCTCCGATGCTAGAGGCTGGGAGTTGGTGGGAAAGAATTACTTTCTGGCACGGTTTCTCTGTGACAGATGGAGGTGTTTCTGTCCATGATAAGGACACATCCCTGGTGATGCATATTTATAGTAATGGGACAGATTGCTGGTAAAATTGCTGCATCTAAGGAGGAGACCAGATCGAGCAGATGTTGTGTGCTGTGATGCATGCAGTGCCACTAGCTCCACCCACTTAGTACTTTCTCTCCTTGGTGTGCAGGGCCAGTGTATGTGTATGTCTATATGTATGTGTACGTGTATGTGTATATCTGTGTGTATGTGTATGTGTGTGTGTGTGTGTGTGTGTGTGTGTGTGTGTGTGTGTGTGTGTGTGTGTGTGTGTGTGTGTGTGTGTGTGTGTGTGTGTGTGTGTATGTGTGTATGTGTATATGTGTACATGTATGTGTATGTGCATGTGCATGTCTATGTGTATGTGTGTGTCTATGTGTATGAGTATATGTGTCTCTATGTGCATGCATATGTATATGTGCATGCATATTTTTATGTTTATGTGTATGCAACACTACAGGCTGCTCTGCTCCACTTCCCTCCTTCACCCATCCAACCTACCACTAGTGTGGTCTCGGCTTTGGGGGATAGTATTGGGAATACTTAAGGATAAATGGTGTGGTTAGGCAGCTAATGGTCAGCTAGGGCATGCAAAGCTAGGGCAGAATACCTTAGTGTTTAAAGTGAGACCCCGTCATGTGTAGTATCATTATTTTGACTTGCTTTTCCTATGGAGATTTTACTTAATCCACGTTACTATTGATTTGTATTGATTTATTCGGTTTGCCATCAAAATATCGAAGGCTCATTTATGAAAATTGTGTGGCCAAAAGTACATTTTCAAACTTCCACAATGCCAAAATGGAGTATTATGAAATGATAATAATGAAAGTAAAGCTTGATTTGTTATTATAATTTCAACATTGTGAATGGAGATCGCAGTACAGTGAGGACTGAGGAATTTACCCTTTTGCTTAATGTAGTGCAATCTAGAAGTTGTTATATATGATTTGCTGGCACCCCTCCCCCACACACACACACATGGGTAGTGCAGGGGGGGGGGATTGACCATCTGCTAAAATGTAAAAGGACATATGGACTTTTGAAACTAGAAGTCTGGTATGCTGAATGTCATTCATTGTGTTTATGACATTCAACATTTAGGCTAAATTGTGGTTTTGTTTTCAGAATTTAAATTTATTCTTTTGATAGCAAATTATTTGCCTTCAATATTTTGATGGTAAACCAACTTATTCACACTGAGCATTCCTCTACCTGAGAGATGCTGTCTCCTATAGGATGCATGACCAGGCCGAAAAAGAAAGAAGCTTCCTTGGCATGAAAAGAGGCTAGCTTGATAATTTTATGGATGGACTTGTTGAGAGTTACAGTCACTGGTGGGAAATGATCTAGTGCAGACCACTAAAACTTTTACTTCAAGTTTCCTTATAAGAAAAGCTTAGTATCATTTCATCACAGTTCAGGCTTTGTAATTTTCCTACAGCAGTTAGTAGCAAAAGCAATGAGGGTACAGACTTAAAAATCTCTTTGAACTGGAACATAGGATCATAGAAACAACACTAGGCAAGCAATCACAAAGACCACAAGATGCCTAGCCATATAAAACTTTAAGCAGGTACACAAATGTTGTGCCTCTCTTTTTAAGCAGTTAACACTGTTCACGTCCGAATGTGAGGGCTGTACTCATTACAAGAAAAACTACTTATGTTCCATATCCATGCTGTGATATTATATACATAGACCTGTAAACCAAAAAAAAAAATCTTCTTTTGAAAATTAGATTTGCTCTAAGGGAAAGGGACCAGTACCTTAGCCATAGAAGGGCAAGATAAAAGGCCTCAGTGGTTCGGAGTGGGTGAGATGAAGTAGAATTGTGGTTTTAGAAGGAGGTTATCCATATGGTGGTAAGAATGGAGCCACTACAATCACAGAGGAAGGAAAATTTGTGATGGGTGGTGTCTGGATGACAAACAAGAATAATACAGAATTAGCTGGATGGAGGGCAAAGGTACATTTTCCCACTGACAGAAACAGACTTTCAGGAAAAAGGTAGAAGAAGGCCATTGGTAGATTCCATAGGAGATGAAGAAGATCTTGCTGCAGTTGGAAGACACAGTTAGTAAACAAGAGGTAAATAATTTGGGGAGTCTTACTTAGCAAGGAGCAGGTTTTTCCCATCCAGCCCCAACAATAAAGGGGGTTAACAATTCATCAACAATAATGTGAGCTCTGTATAAGGTTGAGAAGAAATTGCAGCTTTCTTAGGTGTCAGGTTTTCACATTATTTTGTAAGAGCTGAACTGTAGACAAGTATAACATAATCAAAGTAATGCATGGTTGTCAGGGATAGAATTTATTTTGTTTATTGCATTTAACAAGTGAACTGGACCACTAGTGCTCTATAAGTTATGACCGAGTTACAGTAGAAGTGAAAACAAGTTAGACATGTTTACTAACTAAGGAAACACCTCAAAACCATATCAAAATACCTACAAAAAATACATGCTGTCATATATCCAAAACACTAGTATGAGTTTCATCCAATAAGGACTTGTACTGTACTGAGTTTCGCAGACATTTTGCAAGTAATTTTTTGTGAAGATGTTTCATTAGCCATGTCACGAATGTTTGCATGAAGTATAGCATCCTTTTAGCAGTAGAAGGGGAATGCTAGTCCCAAGTGAGAGCACTCTTAAATAAATAAGTCTTTGTGAAACAGAAAAAAATAGAATGGCATGGAG
>NC_056746.1:464743099-464890599 GCF_019279795.1 Protopterus annectens
ACACAGCTCCACAACCTGTAATCTTCACAATTAAAACAGCTTCATGACACTGTATGCTTCTTGTGCTGCACTGACAATCTATGACAAATGAGTCACAATGTTACTAAATTTGTATCACTTACAGTAAATTGTGGTATTTATTCAGTAAATTGTGGTATTTAGTCAGATGTTTTCTATCTGCACATTCTCTTTTTCTTTTTAATGCAGGTGGATATGAGGATGTAAATAAAATAAATTTACTTAAATTTGCCCCTGGTCATGGCACAATAGATTCTGGTGGATGGATTATGTTACTTCCATCTGTGATTAAACTCCAGACCAGAGAGTCAGCTGTTTTTCATAAATGACTAGAGCCCTGACTGCAATCCAGATATCTGGGTTCAGCTAGTATGCCTGTGAACTAGATGAACGGGGGGAGTTGATGGGGATGATGGCAGTGAGTAGCTATTGTCTGCCCCCCCCCCCATTTGATGAGGAATGCCATCTGTAGTCTGTTATAGTTGCCAAACAAAGCAGAAGCTTAAAGCACTGCAACAAGAAAGACACTAGAAAGGAATGGATACATGGTGCTACCAAACTGTTTTTGGTAGCCTTCAGGGAGTATGTCAGTGGGAGCATGTATTAGTGAAGACATTGCTGGCTCTTACAGTGTGATGTGAGTGCCTATATCAACAACTAAGAAGGTGAGGTTAGGACTTCATACCAAACATTTCACCCCTTACCAGTCAGGTAATTTATCAGGTGACTTCTGATAGCTGTGGTGCTGTCAGTTAGTGTCAGAACTGGGACAAATAGGGTCTATCCTTAAACGTGGATGGCTGTGGCCTGGAAGAGATAAAGGTTTGCTGACAGGCCACCAGGATGAAGGCAGCTGCTGGCAAAGCAGTTGAATGCAGATCATGCTGAGGAGGTGGAATGAGCAGTGGAAGAACTAAATCACCTTTCATGGCTGCCTGGATTATACCAGTCCTTGCGTATGTCTTACGCATGTCACCTGTTCAGCTTAAGGGTTAATCACCAAGTAATATTTTTTATCTGGCTACAGGGAGTCCACCTAAGGAGGTGATATGGAGTGCTGGCCAAATAAAGTATAATGGGAGAATGAATGATCATCTTTGGACATGTTGGCCCAAAAGCACATAGGAAACAAATTCCAGGCCAGATGTGCATATGTACTAGCTTAGTTATAATACAGAACATCTGGCAAACATCAGTTTAGCATATTAAACCACATACATAGTTTTATATATTGAGCAATGTACAACAATTTCTGTTGTTTCTATGTCTCACATGTAGCAGGAACTGTGTCTAGACACCTTTTTCTCTACCACATTTAACTGCTAAATTGGGAAAATTGTTCCTTCTACACTGAGTGTCTCAAGTGGAATTGCAAGGGAGGCAGAGAATGCAGATACAAGTGTTGAGCCAGTAAAATTCAGAATGGAATAAACATTGGTATTATTAGATGTGCAAACTTCTTTGGAAGTTTTGAAATTTGGCTTTTTGCTCTCGGAAAAATGTGCTAATTTGAAAAAATCATACTAAATCAAGGAAATGATGGACAGATTTTGATTTTTTGGGTTGTTTTCTTTTCATTTCATTTATTTACACTGCTTAACACTAAGCACTTCAAAATCTTAAATGTATCAAACAAACAGGTATATGCAAAGCAGGAAACAAAAACATGGTTAAAAGCAAGATAATGATCATTCTTAAACATGATAACAAACAATTGTATTTAAATATACTTTACAATTCAAGTAAACATTCCAGAACAAGTAGCACCCAAGGGATCCCCTGAAGGAGGCTACAGTCACATTGCATATAATCAAGTAAGCTGTTAAGCCAACAGAGCTGGAGCCAAACAGGGAACAATGGCATAATGTGCTAATATGAGGATTCATTGCTGTAGGTACTCCCATTGGGGCAGTGCTATGACTGCTGAGGGGTGCGAACTATGAATGGCTGTAGTAGCCATTTAACTTGCACCTCTGGGAATGACAGAAAGGGAAGCAGCTTTATTCAGTACAAAATTGTTATTTTGTAAGGCTTTTCAATGTTTTTTGTTGGAGCTATCGGTCTAAGCTATGTTGGCAAAATGTTTAATATACTTTATAGTGAAACATATTCTATAGTTTCAATGAATGAGATATGTTTTATGCATTCCAACATATATGTTATTCTGATGAACCTTTTTATGCAGGGATATATAGATAATGAAATATATGGCTACTTAAAGACAGATAACCCTAACATTCATAAGATTTTTGGTATACCCAAAATACATATAAATACAAATAATCTATCCCTGAAACAATGATGATTTGTTTTTTATAACAATAATTGTCAAAGATTTATTTTCAGTGATCCTTCAGACAATAGCTCTTCATTTGTTTCATATTTTAGTTGAGAAAAGCAAGTTAACTGATCAGGACATAAATGATATATGTGTATTAATGGAAACGGTCCATAAAAATAAGTACTTCTGTTCTGAATGTGAATTTTTCCAACAGACAAAAGGAGTAGCAATGGGGGCTGCATGTACCCACATATTTGCTAATTTGGTGATGCTTTACTGGGGGAAATGTATATATTGAATACAATTTGCTGTACGTGTTAGAATTTATATGTCAAATTATAGACATTTGCATCTTTTGAACTGACACAATAGAATATTTTTATACATTTATAGTTTCTTAGTCAAACAGCAGAATTTTTAAGTTTTACACATACCTGTGCTAAAAACAGATTGTACTATTTAAATGACGAAATAGCAAAAGATGAAATTAGTAAAAGTTTTAAATCAAATGTATATAGGTTCATAGGTTCATAGGTAAGTACTAGGCTATCTGCCCGAGGGCATCTATAAGCCTATCCAGAATGTGTTGGCTTTCGCTGCCCCCTTAGATTAGTTCCCTGTGCCTCTGTCCAGCAGAGCCATTAGTTCCCTGAGCCACTGTACAGCAGACCCACAGCAGTGATCCCCTGGGTAAATTTTCTGTTTCACATCCACTCGTCATGATTTCTCTTGAAAAGTGTTAGTGAGGGACTCTGCCTAATGTTGATTGGAATCCTGTTCCAAAGCATGTGGAGTCTCTGAGACTGGAATCTATCCCTCCAGCACGTCCTATTTATCGTTGTGGTGAGGTTTAGATCCCTAGAGTGTGTGTCTCTCCGGGATTTGTTTTTTTTTTTTAGGTGGAGCATGTCCATCAATTCTGGGTTGGACATGGCCTTGTATGTCAGGCAGAGATCACCTCTGAGTAGGCGGTATGCAACCGAGTACAGCTGGAGTTTCTTCAGACAGGCTGCATAGGGCATCTGTTTGAGGCCAGTAATCCTCTTGGTGAGGTACTTCTGTGGTCTTTCCAGCTGTTGCAGGTGTCTTGTAAGGTACATCCCAAATGGGGCATAGTACTCTATAATGGGTCTGATGACTGAAGAGTAGAGGGGCACAATAACCTCTTTTGCTCTAGATGTGAACCCTTTTGTGATTAGGTGGGCCACATAGAAGGATTTTCTAACCACCTTGGCAATATGATTATCAAAGGAGAGATTACTATCTACTTTGGTCCCCAGATACCTTATTACATTTTCTGTATTTAGGGGATGACCACATATGTGGTAGTTTGTGGGTACTTTGTTTTTACCAAAGGGGATGACTATGCACTTTTTGGCATTTAGCTTGAGGCCATGATTTTGACACCAGGTATCCGTCTCAGTGAGACCCTTCTAGAGGATGTCTGTATCAGCTGGAGAGTCAGTTATGGCCCCCAGTTTTCATTCGTCTGCGAACATGGTCAGCCATAGTCCTCCTGTGCTTGCCTATACCTCTGAGAAGTATATACCGAAAAGGAGGGTCCCAGGACTGAGCCCTGGGGGATGCCACCTGTAACTGGTTTAGATTTGGACCTAGAGCCTGCAACACTCACCGTGTGTGTTCTATCCATGAGCCAATTGGCAACCCATCTCGTGACATAGGCGTTCATGTATAGGCTGGTGATCTTGTCTATAATACCAGAATGGGGAATGGTGTCAAAAGCCTTTGTGAGGTCTAGGTAGGCTGTGTGTACCTTTTTTCCCTCATCTAAAGCCTTGGTAACTGTCTCAAAGAAGTCCACCAGGTTTAGGAGGCATGATCTGCCTTAACAAAGCCAAACTGGTTAGGGTCCAATGTTTGGAGGTTCCCAATGTCTCTGTTAATGAGTTCCATGATGACACACTCCATAACCTTGCAGACCAGGCTAGTCAGGCTTATAGGGCGATAGTTCCTGAGGTCCATTGTGGCTCCACCTTTGTGGAGCAGGATAACTGTTGCTGTGCGCCAATCTATGGGTACATAGCCTGTAGAGAGGCTGAGTTTGAAAAGTGTGTTTAGGCGAGGGTTAGTTCATTTTGGAGC
Source organism: Protopterus annectens (assembly GCF_019279795.1). NCBI lineage: Eukaryota > Metazoa > Chordata > Ceratodontiformes > Protopteridae > Protopterus > Protopterus annectens. Next base: position 464,747,502 of record NC_056746.1, read on the forward strand.
TCATGTAAGACACAACCTGAGACACTGTCTGGTCCCATTGAAGCTATGTTTTTGGCTTTGGATAGGGCTGTTTTAACCTGTGTGTCAGTGATTGCCGGGGTCTATATTCTTCTGGTATGGTTATGGGCCCTTTAGGGGGTGAGAGGGGGGGTGAAGTTTGCACTAAACCTGTCTGCCAGAATGTTGCCAATATCAGTCGGTCGGTTCAGTGCATTTTGTGGCATTCTGCCCTAACTCAGAGCAGATCTGAGAGTTTCCACTTAGTTCTTGACATAGCTAAAGAACGCTTTGTGGTTATCTTTGGAGTCCTTGGCAATTTTTCTTTCGAAGCTAGCCTTGGATGATTTTATGAGGAATTGTAGTTTCTTGCTGATACTGATCAGGGATGTCTTTCCTTCTTGGGATTTTACTCCTTTCTGTACTAGTTTCCTCCTTCTATTGTATAGCGTGTTTATGGCAGGAGTCCACCGGCTGGTTTCCTTTTCTTGGAGGAGTGAGTCTTGGTTTTGCTTGGGATAACACAATCCATGCATTCTTCCAGGTGCTCATAGAGTGCCTTTGCAAGGGATTCAGCAGCTTGGACAGCATTGTCCTTTGGCATGGGGGTTGTGAACCTCTCCACCTCGGTCCCAAGTAACGTGAAGTCTGCTTTTGAAAATGTTTTCACAGTGGTTTCCTTGATTGGGGGTGGGGGTGGAATGTGGATATCCAGAGTGATTAGTCTATGGTCATATCTAAATAGCAAGGGGTTGACCTCCAGTGTGGAACACCAGTCGCACATGTTGGTGATGACCAGGTCCAATATGTTGTCACCTCTGGTGGGAATGTTGACCAGTTGATCCAGGGCGTTCAAGTTTATACATTCCAGGAAGCGTTGGGCAAGGGAGGTAGCACTTGAGTAGTTCTCCCAGTTAATGTTTGGGTAATTGAAATATATATTGCAAGCCTAAATATCTAAATACTCTTTGCACTACAACAGTTGTCATTTTTTTTTAGAAAAATGCATCCATAAAATGAAAATGGTGAGATTAGCCAGGATGGTTTCTAACACGGATGATTTTTTATTGGAAATCTGGAAGGAATAGTTTTCAAATGAAAATACCCTGAGTCATTAAGGAAATGCAAGATGAAATAGTACTTAAAAATATTTGGACACATAAGCCATTATTAGGGGAGGTGATATTTTAAAAACAGACCAACAAAGAACAAAGTCATTAGTAGGTACATGGTTATGACCTATATACTTGTTTCCCCTTTTATTAAACAGTAATGAACACGGGGGTATTAGAACTGATAACCTAAGTGTGAAATCAAGTTTATAACCAAAGTTTACATTAAAAAGAGGGAAAACTATGAGACAGTAATTAGATTGTGAATGGCCATACACAAATAATGTTAGTAATAGACCAGATGGTACATAAAGTTGTGATATGTATAACCAGTGTGGAATTCTGAGGAATTGTAATAGTACTGATGTTGTATATTATAGCAAAATTTGTATGAAAGGTTATTATAATTGCAGTACTAGGTCAATGATATAACTATCTCATTGTCAAAGCTGTAGATCATTTTATGTTGGAAAAAATAAGTGTTCTTTAAAAGAAAGAGTGTATGAGCATATTAACAGCACCAGAAAATATATTCCTTTGTTTTTCATGCATTAGAAATATTGAGTTGAACCAAAGAGATGATCCATGGAAGGAAAGATTTAAAATAAGGGAGTTCAACTGGCAGATTAGACTGCAAGCAGAAAGACTCCCAGGTTTAAATGAAAATACGGTTTCACTTCATATTGCTGAAATGCTGAACTATCGAATTTCAGCATTTCGACAGTATAAAGCCGAAACCATTAAAACACTGACACCTCACAACCATGAAATCACAACATCGAACATACAGCATACAGCACACAATGCACAAACCATAACACCTACAGCAAAAAACACCGAAATATAACACAACACCACACAGACACACACCTACACTACACATATGCAGGGGGGGGCAAGCCCCCCTGCACTCCCCATGTGCCCCTACTCATATATACTAACTCTGAGATTGCACAAACAGTAAAAAAAGAAAAATGACACACAGCCAACACACACACTCATACCCCCACCTCCCTACCTTGACCCACACGTACAAGTAACTACTGTCTATTTATTTTACTGTGGAGCTTTTCTCCCCGGGCCTCCGCTGAAAATGGACCTACGTCCAGTCGGACACTCCCGGTCAACAAATTTAAATAAATAAATAAATAAGTAAATAAAGTTACAAAAACACTCACTCACCTTAAACTGCAGACACCATCCTAGCCGAACACTTCCATACAATAACGAAAATGCATAAGCGTGAATTTGACTTAGTCCTATTCGCGTTTCTGCACTTTAGTTATTTAGAGTTTTAAGCTTCATGGACACGAATTGCTGAAATTCGATATTTCAGCAATTCGCATTTATGAAGTGAAACCAAAAATACATGTGTTCTGTGTATTCTAAGTAAGATACAGGGCAAATGTAATAATTTCTTTGTTATCATGCATATTTTTCATAAAAGTTGTTTATTTTATAATTAAAACATCAGTTTATAATTAATTAGAAGATTATTAATAAAGTTTTTATGCTGTGTGAATTTTAGATGTACTAATCTTGTTTGATTGACTTGGAGCAATCATGCAATTGATTTTACACCTTTAAATGTAAATGTGATTATTAGTATATTAATGAAAGATAAAAGCACTTATATTTTGATTGAATTATTGAGCACCATTCACATGCATTGTGGACTTTTTGTTTGGAAGCTGTTGCTCTTGCTCTGCTGCCTGCTGTATTGTTGAAATTTCTGGCATTTAGCAGAACCATCTTCACTCTTCACTTTTGATTATTTTAATTATTTATTTTTAATGAGAAAAGATCCAAAAATGATATTACAGGGATAAAACATTTCCTGTTCAGTGATTGTACTTATGGAAAGAAGTAAATCCCATTTGGAGCAAGGTAGTCTGGCTGGTTGAATATCTAACTCCAGGTTAGCAGCCACTGAATCCTTTGGCTGGAACACCATGTCCTTAATGGACTGGATGCCAAAATTCAGTCTTGATATTCACGTGCCAGTGAAATGATAAAGAATTTCAGTAAGCAGGTTTGGTTTTCTGTGCTTAAGGGTAATCTGCACTCAGTATTCTCACTATATATTGCTGCACTTTGAAGAGGGAAGGGCTACTTCAAATTGATTATTCATTCACTCATTCATTCTTTCCAATTTGTTAATGAAAGCAACGCACTAATCTTACTGGACCATTTTCATACACATCCCAGAATCATACAGTAAGCAATGTTTAAAACAGACTATAATGAAGACATTGCAAAATTAAGTCCATTATAAACAAATACCATTTGATAAGTTTCCATAATAATCTTAACCATATATTCCCCGAAGCAGTGGTGGTGCTGCGGTAGCGTTGTCGCCTCACAGTTAGACATTGCCCGTTCGATTCTCAGTTAGAGCGTCTTCTGTGTGGCGACATTCATGAATGGGCCTTCCTTTATTGAAGGTTGTGCTTTAGGCCCGGCAAGCCAGCATGTCAAAATCTACTGCCAATCATTAGCGGACCGAAGTTCCACTGTGGCGACCCCTAACCAGGAAAAGCCGAAAAAAATTTATTTTATTTATTTATTTTACATTTGTTGACCGGGCTAGTCTAGCTGGATATATGTCCATTTTCAGTAGAGGCCCAGGGAGAAAAGCTCCAAGAAAAAACAAAAACACCATTTAAAAATGTATAATTAAGTCAAATAAACAAAAAAAAAGGAAATATATTTATAAAAATGAAGACTATAGTCATTATGCTAAAATTTAAACTGAATATAAATAAGCAAGTATATAAGAAACAAAAAGGGTATGGGGTAGAAAGAGTAAAGTAAAAAACAAACAAACATTGTGATATATTCCCCACTTTTGTCCCCAGGTGAACACTTTCAACAGACCAATAGTGTATGTGTCTGTATTTTGCATAATGGAATAAGTAATTGCTAGAATGTTTTGAGGTTGTCATAGGATTGTAGGTTCATAGGTAGGTGCTAGGCTATTGGCCCAAGGGCCTACGTAAGCCTAGCCAGCAAGGTTCCATAGCTTACGCCACCCAAGAAAGTTATTGCCAGTTTGCAATGTCTGCCTTATGGAGTTTTGAGTTTGGGTTTGGTTTGATTGTATGCGCTAGTATTCTGTTATTAAGTTCTCCATTGCCATGGTGCAGTGACTGTGCATGTATTAATTACTCAAGTCACTGGTAGATTTGCATAATGTGTTATTACATGTAAAGGGTTCTGTTTTTATTGACCATATGGCTTCTTGCGGTATATGTGAACCGACACTACATAATCAGACAACAGCTAGTTGAATTCACATTGCCCCTACATATTAACATATTTTTAAATTACATAATGTAATGTAAGTATTCATCCTTTTCAACAGAAGCAGAATATTAATCAAAAGGCATTGTTAATACCAGAGGGATTTGTACTATCCAGTAATACTTGCCAATCTAATTCCCTCTTTTCCACATATACTGACCAATTACCCCCCCATGTCAAAGTATGAAATCTTTTCTAACACAAAATTTTTTTTTGAATACTTAAATAAAGCGTTATTGGGACTTTCTTACTTATAGTATAAACATGCTTATATATCTGTGTTTTTAAAAGTTTTTTTCAGTTTTTCCAACATAAAAAGCCAAGCATGAAATAAACTCTGTAAAGTAAACTAGCCCCTTTGTATTACAGCTGTACTTCCCATTAGGATAAATAGGCGAGTCTATACTAGATAAACAAAAGTTTATCTAATCGAATGATCACATGAGCGAAAATTGCGGAACTCGAAACTGCAATTGTGAGATCACGGTAAAGTGAAGATGGGACTATTTGCCCTTTCCTCACTGTAGTGCGATCTCGGAGTTGGAATATATATTTAGCGGGGGATGTGGGGGGCTACACTTTTGAGTTTCTGAATTTTTGCTCATGTGAGCATTTGGTTAGATAAACTTTTATTTATCTAATATAGACCCTAAAATAGGCTTAGGAAAATTTTCTACCATTAAATTCACACTTTTGCCTACAAATCTACACTGGGCACATGCCGCATATTTAAACATACCTTTTGCAGATATATGGTCAGTCTTCTTACTGTAACCTCCTTTTTCAAATATCCTTTTTAAAATTGGTTCTTAATCTATAAACCATTATTGGGCCATCTCTTAACATGCTGGACAAACCCTGTGTAGAAACATAGTTATTCCAATTCCAGGATGTATGTTGTTTTTGTGTGTTACAAAAGATTACACACTTTGACAGATGGAGGGTAATTGGTCAGTATATGTGGAAAATTGCGGATTATATTGGCAAGTGTTTCTGGATTCTACAAATTCCCTGGTTTTGACAATCAGCTTTCAATTAATAGTCTGATCCTGTTGAAAAGGATACATATTTAGTAGTGTTTTTAATTTTAACAATGAGTACTTAGGTTACATTACGTAATTTTAATGGTATGTTAATATGTAGGGGTATAGTAATTTTTTAGGTGTAATATTTCATGTGAGTTTCAATAATTGATTTTATTTTTGTAGTGTTTATTTTGTTCAGTTAGAAATGGTAATGTTTAAGCAGTGCATAATGAATGCTTTTAATTTTTGTCACTGGATGGCGGGAAGTGTTTGAAGAGAAGTTGTGAATCAGATGAATTTCACATTACAGCAGTGAATGTAAGAGCTCATTTTTTATTAAAAATTTCACTACCTCCTGCACCTACAAGTGTGTTTGTTTTTGTTTTACAAAAAAAAAAAGGAAGGCAGTTTGTGATCACTTGAATATTTGATTGCTTGTATTGTGTTTCAATCAGTCTGTACAACTGAGCAATCCCTTGATGGCAGCCCATACATATATATATATATATATATATATATATATATATATATATATATATATACATACATATAGCTATCTATCTATCTATCTATCTATCTATCTATCTATCTATCTATCTGTCTGTCTGTGTGTGTGTGCGTGTGTGTGTGTGTGTGTGCTTGCATGTGATTATATTTCACAAAAATCACCATCTCAGTAGAATGACATACACTGCATTTACCAGAAGAGTTCAATACTCAATTAAAAAAAAAAAAAAAAAAAAAAAAAACAACAATAGAAATAAGATTTTATGCACGGGGCAAGCCCCACCCCCTGCATCCCCACACTCTCTGTTAGTTAAATGTTCAAATTCCAAATTCTGAGATTGCAAAACTTTGGAAATAGGCAAAATCCCACTGTGTAGCCCCACAAAGAAATGTTGTAATTATTTATTTATTACATTACAGGGTCTGAAGAAGCTATTTTATATAGCGAAAGCACTCACCAGTTTTACTATTAATTTTACTCGGTGGTTGTTTTACTCAGTCATGTTTCTGTATGTGCATGCTTTGTTATCATTTATTTATTACATTTGTTAACCAGGAAAAGTCAGACTGGGCTAGGAGCCCATTTTCAGTGGAGGCCTGGGGAAAAAAATCTACAGACAAAAACAGTACAAATACAATACTTGTCAGTACAATATTTACATATACAATACCTTACATAATAAATTTTAAAAACACACAGAATTCTGTTACAGTTTAAGTACAGATCACAAGAATGATGGTACAAAGGCAAGACAGCATCTTACTCAATTTAGAATGTTACATGTGGTGTATAGTTAAAAACAGCCTAGACATTTTGCAAAGTCAGCAGATAATGACTGTATTTACAGTGGAACCAAATGTCTTTTGGAGAGTTAGAGTTATAAGAAATATGAAAAGATAGTAGCAGTCTGAGAGAGGTAGTAGTAATGGGATGTATGTTGTAGAAGGGCCTAGGTGGTGTGGGACAGGATAAGAGAAGTTAACCAAGAGTATGACAGGAGCAGAGCCAGTGATTAGCTAGGTAGTTATGAAGTAGTTGTTTAAACACATGTGGGTGTGGGTTTTTGGTGATAGTTTCAGGGAGGGTTTTCCAGAGTTTGGTAATTTTATTAGAGTAGAGACAGTCACCATAATAGTTGTGGGAGTAGGTGACCTTCAGCATAGGTTTATCAGAGGATCTAAGGGGCCTGGGATTGTGACTGAGCTGGACAAGACTGGAGAGAGCAGGGCAATTTGAGGGTTGGTAGATCAACTATGGGTCATAGTAAGTTGGTTGGGAGCTATAAGGTTTCGGAGTTCTAGCCAGTTTAGTTGGAAGAGCACAGTACAGTTGTGAGTAATCCCACGATGAACATCTATCCTAAACTTTCCATGTACTGAACATACAGCAAACATGTCAAACCTCTGTGTGTGTGTGTGTGTGTGTGTGTGTGTGTGTGTGTGTGTGTGTGTGTGTGTGTGTGTGTGTCTGTGTGTGTGTGTGTGTCGAAATACGGAAATCCCGAATTTCAGCATTTCGAAATTATATAGCCAAAACCTTCAAATCCCGAAAACCCAAAATCCTGAGCCTACACTACACACAGAGCACACACATAAACATACACATAACTCCCCCCCACAAGCACACAGACAAACCTAGACCTTCACCCCCCACACCCCCCTACTTATATATACTAACTCCGAGATCGCACAATCAGACACACAAAGGTAACTCACACCCACACATTTCACAGTCCCTCACACACACAAATCGCAGTCACAACACACACTGACATACACTAAAGCCCCTAACCAACACACTTACACACACATACATACCCGAACTAACACCTAACCTTTCACTCACTGCAACACCAGAAGCGCTGATTCAAATTCTCCGTACTTCAGGATTTTAAATTTCGCACTTTTGGTGTTTCGGGATTTCAACGCTTTGGTGTTATAATTTCAAAATACTGAAATTCGTGATTTCATTATTTCAAAATTATGAAGGGAACCCATATATGTATATATATATATATATATATATATATATATATATATATATATATATATATATGTATTTGTGTGTGTGTGTGTGTGTGCGTGTGTGTGTGTGTGTGTGTATTTATAGTTTACTGTCACAATCTTGGATCACACAGTCTTGAAAATCATAATCCTGAGACCATATTATCAGAAGACCAAAATGGTGTAGGATCCATATTCATACTGTTCAACTGTCAAGATTTCCACAGAATGTCCAAATTTTTGGCTCATATTTTTGGTTTGTTCTTCAAAAAATTTGTGTTTTTCTGGTGAATCACTTAGATGATCTGAGGATGGAAGTCACTAAATAATTACATGCATTTGAGTTTCAGACTTCAAATCCTTCAGAAAATGTATGTTAAAACAAACTCTGTTACTCTAGCAACTTTCTAGGTTTATACGAGCAATATTTAAAAGTTTATAAGAGCAATATTTAAAATATGTCCCTATTTTGAGCCTTTGTAGGTCCATTTTATCGGGCTTTATCCAGATTTCTTGCACTAAGATGTTCAGAGGTTTTCCCATATTAGCACTCATTCCTAGGTCCATACTCCTGCAGGACCCATCTTAGCACTCATTCCTGGGTTCACTCTGGTAGGAGGATTCAGTGTTTCAGATTATTAGACATTGTGATCATCAGTATTTTGGTCTTTCGATATTATGGCCTTGAGATTATGCTTTTCATGATTATGGCTTCAAGATTGTGATAGTAAACCAGATGGTATCATTCCACTTATCTACAGTACCCCATCAACTTTAAGTTGAGGAGCAAAAAAAAAAGTCTGTTCTTGATCTGGCACTCTCCTGATTGTGTTGTAACACTTTGTGTGTGGATGCTGCCCCCTTCTCACACCAGCTACTCCTCTTCCTGAGCGAAATATATTTTGAGAGATTATTTGGTGTTTTCATAATTTGAAAAATCCTAGAGTGCTGTTGATTTCAGTTTATAATTATAAAGTGTTATATAATCCTAATCCCATCTAGTATAACCAATCAGTCAGGAAACCTAAAGTGAATGATATACCATGCACATAAACCAGTTTTATTGGCATAGTCCCTACAACAACTGAGGTGACTTTGGTGATGTAGCTTATGTTGAGAATCAATGGCTGTATGGATAAATTGAAAAGACAGTGAATATAGGGCAACCTTGTTTTGTGTCAACCTTTAGAAGGAACATATTTGACTATACACCACTTACTTTGACCATGGCAGAGGGACGCATATATAGGCTTTAACTATATGGCCTAAAGATTAACAAGAATCCCTTTGCCTCTAGATGACAAAATGGAAAGATCAACTGATACATCTGATGGTCTTCCTGGGGGCCTCCACATTTGTCTTTTCCACTCATATGTTGTGCACCATCAACACGTGATCAGATAATTATTGACTCTGTGATCCTGCATAAAACCATCCTGTTCATTGCTGGGGAGCTGAGACATGCAAGCTCAAAACAATGTGCCAGATAATTAGTCAATATTTTTACCACAGAGTTCATAAGTGATATACCATAGTAACAGCCCAGAATTATTATTGTGAGTCCTTGCTAGGTTTAGAAATGAGGGATATAACAGATAACAAATGAGGGGAAAGATGTCTTCAACATTTAATAGCGAGTATAGTTTAACACAGAGGAAATCAATAAAGCTGCAGTGGAGGTGGGTCTGGGAGAGGCAAGGACATGACAAAACTCCTGTGCTATGGCCTGTGGATGGAAACGTTTTCTGTCTATATTTTCCTGAATAAGGCAACAGTTATCTGCTTCAGTGTTTCTCACTTCAAAAGCATTGAAAATAAGTTTCTAGGGCTTTCAGACAGGCCACAGTAAATGGATTTATACATAATAGCTTGAAATTCAAAGTGGCTAGGCAAAAATATATTGTACTGAGTGAGTGCTGTCAGTGATGTACTCCACACTTTTTGATACTATTTATAAGCCTCTTCCATTCATGACTGTATTTACTATTCTTTACTGCAGTGATTTCCTGGCATTCTGCCCATATTATCACTGTTCAGAACCATCCATTTTGCAATTTAGATTCAGAGCTCTTCACATAAATTTGAACCAGTGAATCCAGTAGCATTCTATCTGTCATACAGTGTAAGAAGCTATCAATCATCAAAACAGTTGATGAATTTCTCTATAAGCAATTGCTATCCCATCTCTGAACATGCTCTAGTCCTATACTCTCAGGTGAAGTTTAACAAAACGGGAAGATTCCCCCAGTAGACCTAATGCTCTTTTACGTTTATTCATGTGGGGTTCTTCAGCAAGGCATTATATCTCACCCACTTTCATTTTTTTCCATAAATAATTCACATTTGTATAGAGTAAACAAAATTCCTATTGCTTTTAACCATTCAGTATAAAACTTGGTGCATCAAAATAAGATACTTCAGAGAGCAAGATCATAACCATCTCATAAGCCATCTAATAAGCATCCCCATAAATGTAATCAAATTTTGAGACAATACCCCATTTCTGAAACTATCAAAAAGAAATGAAGGAGGTCTTCTATGTCCCAGGGGATTGCTGACCTCATATCACCGGTTTAGTTCAGGACAGAAAAAGCTCATCCCAGAATAATCATTTATCAAAATTGTCTCTGATGCCTGGTAATGAAGCTTTGAGAGTGGTGTGATGTCTATGAGATCTCCTAGAGTAAAGCAGAACACTCGTGTCCTCAAATGTAAACCACAGGCAACTAAATAGCATATCTGGTGGCACAAAAACAGACAGAGCAACCTATAATGACACATACCACATGCTGTGCAAGTCATGCATGTGCAATAAATGAAAAACATATAAAGGCAATTGTTTGCAGAGTGGGTAGCATCTCTTGGGAAAAAATAATTTGCAGTATATATGGATGGAGCAGAACAAATAATGGCTCTCATCTTGAGCAAAGGTAGAAGCAGGTGGCATTGCCATGAGTTCATCGATCTATTATGATCCACGTCTAAAGGAGGGGGAAACTGCCTCCTTTGCCCAACCACTAACATTAAATCAGCTTCTAAATGGAAGAAGCACAGTGTATCAGATCAGTGCTATATGTATACAAGGGGAGCACCCTGCTCCAGATAGAAATCACACATTATGCACTAACTTGATAGGCATAAACGCATATGAAACAACAAAAAACATAGTCAGCAAACATATTGAGCAGTGTATTGCAGAGATACATTTCGTAAGACTTGTTTAAATAAACTAAGGACTTTGTGGAGCAAAATGTTTTTAGCTTCATCAGCATTTGTATAAAATGATCATTGGTCATTTAGCATTACCTGAAGACAAGTTTATTTCTCGCCCTGAATTTAACTGAAACTGAGATAAGCTTAGCAGAAATAATTTCATACTCTGTTTTATTTCATCTGGACCCTGTGGTAAATCAACTGCAACTGGTATTATCTCTAGACAAAAACTAAAACACAAGGCGTAGTTCCCAGGACAATAAAGGCTGTCTTCCACTAATGTAAGAATTTTCTTCCACAGGTATTTCGTAATGTTAAACCTGTTCCACTCCAGTCAACTCCACAGTAAACCATAAATCAAGATAGGATTGTTTATATAAGCTCTGGAACACAGCCTTTATTGTCCTGGAACTATGCCTTGCGTTTTAGTTTTTAAGGTGAAACCTTCTCTTTTTTAATTATCTCTAGACAACCAACTGTCAAAGCTGAGTTTAAAATTAGATGTTATGTTTGTCCAGGTAGATTAAAAAGTATAGAATAAAAAAGCATGGAGAAGCTGCAAATAATTAAGTTATGGCAACATGCCTTTCTAGGTGTTCTAGCTTTAGTTCAAGCTATTTAATGTTAGGCATCAGGGACGGTTCATATTCTTCACCTGAATTCATACATTATTGCAGTGAGGTGATGTATGTTCCTGTGTCTGAGACCAGACAGTTGAGTTCTACTGCACAGCTTTTAGTTTTTCTGGCCAATGCACTCAGTGCTGAGAGCATCTTCTTCATAGCAGCAATCATAAGAAGATATTTACTCTCCAAAACAGGTGTTAGCTCTGTTCCAGCATTTCCCTTTTCATATATCAGGGCTACCCTTTGCAGGTGTGAGAACACAGACTGCACTTCATTACTGGCCCATTTAGATCCAGGTCTTCAAATAAGAATTTAAATGTTCTAGTATGACACTGTTACTCTCCATTCGGTCTTAGACAGTCAACACCAGCTGTTTTCATAATGCATAAAGGGTATTTAGAGGTTCTGAATAGGATGACACTTGCTTAAGGTGAAGTCCCTCTTTCCACACCAATGTATTGTATCCTTAGCCACTTATAATTCTGAGCCCTCATTAAGCAGTTTACTGAGTGATGTTCAGATTGCATCATTATCCCACAAACTGATAGGATTCTCATCATTATCTCCCAAAGTTACAGGTCTATGTTGTCCTTTCTTACCACTACTTACACATCTAAAAGTATGTGTTATTATCCCCAAAATGAGATGGCAGATTTTACTAAAATATGTAACATCAAGGTACTCTTTAACATCATTAAATAAAGAAATATACAACCCTTTGATCATCTGAGACTTAATATTTCGGGACAATCATGTTTTTATGTCACAGCTATTAGTTTGGATATATCATTTCTCCCACAAGATGTAAACCTTTTAAAAAAATGTTGTATTACAAAATACTTTGAAGATATCCCACCTGTGAAATCCTTCTTCCAGCAAAGTTATTCCTACAATCTCAATATTATAATTTTACTGGGGATTGGATACTTTATTTCCATGCTTTTCTCTTTATTTATTCTTTAAAACTGTCATTGCAAAATAATTTTATTGTGATAGAAATGGTGACTAACCAGCAATTATCTGGTTATACAATGGGTGCTGCTTTGTACCCATACTCGTCTATACCTCTCAACCTCTGGGAATTAAAAATCATAGCACTGGTCTTTAAAATTCAAAGCAGATGGCTAGAAAGAGATTAACTTTATTATTTTCACAATATAAGGTCTTAGTGTACTAGTCCCTTATACAGTTAATGATAAAGAATCTTTGTATACACATATCCTGGGATTTATTAACAGTGGATTTATGCACATCACATCTGTTGAGAAACCCCTTGCTACACAGTCCAGATAATTTGTTATTTAATGACAGTAGGTGGAAATAGCTGAATTTGAACCATTACCTCTCTATGTCTCCATTTCACAGAGTTGTGTATTAATTCCTTCTGCTACCATTAACTTTAAACTATAGGCATCAGAAAGCACACACTTCAAGGTCTGACTTAAGCATCTTTTTGGAATGATCATGTATCCCATAAAATGTATTTTGAGGGCTCAAAATCCTTCAACCATCTCAGTGTTTGCCCATGTGTGAGTCAACCATAACAGAATCTGTTGCTTTGTGTATTCCTGTCTGCTACTGTTCAACATGAGTGCATTACTTACATATAGCCAGTTTGAAGCCCTTCCTATCCAAGTCCACACTCTAGAGATATGTGTATTAGGTGCTCATACAACAGGAAAAGTCTTACCACATATTTGAGAATGACCATATTAGAAAGTATAACATCATCATTACACGACAAGCAAAAGTCTGGCTTAAAAAGGAGTGAAAGAATTGTGGGAGACCTCACCCCATATAAATATTTTCACTGAAGGAAATTGTATGCACAAAATCTGTTAGATAAGCTATAGCTACTTAGCATTAGAGTCACATACACACAAGTTAGTCATTGCCAGATTTGAAAACCTGCTTATTGAAGTTCACAATCTAGAGAAAATGTTATCAACTGCTTGCACTATGAGAAAAGTCTTTTTGCAAGTGTGAGACAGACCATATTTAAAGAGATGACTTCACCACTGTGTTGCAAAACAAATGTTTAGGATAAAAGGGACTGAAATTGTTGGTTCAACCCACTCCTGGTGTAAATGTTTCCCCAGCATGGAAATCTGCATACCAGATAAGTTTGATGCTCCAGTCTTACCTAGCACTATAATCACATACAGACACTAGTCAGTCATTGCTGGATTTGAACTCCTGCCTAATTTAAGTACACCATCTAGAGAACATTGTATCAGCAATCAACACCACAGGAAGATGTCTTAGAACAAGGTCAGGCGGTACTTAATTGGAATGTACAATACATGTTCAGGTGAATATGAGTGTGTTTTGATAGGCAAACAAAACAGCAATGTGTTGGCCACAGTTCATTACATACTGCTACAATAAATGAAACATCACCTCAGTAATAGGCATTATTGTATTGTGAATGATATCTATATGTATCATGTTAAGATGTATTGACCATTTAAGAATGGTTGTCAACCAATGGAGTGCCAGCAATGCATTCCCAACTGTTCATCTCAAGATCATGAATTTCTTATTTATTTTGTGTATCATTGTGCATGTGTGTACATTGTGCAAGGTAACTGCAAGAAGTACATGCCAAACATATCAAAATACACTCATTACTACTACTTGGAACTATGTGTCTATAGGTTCCACTTTATTGGTACACTTTTGGAAGGGTAATGTGTTTCAGAGCAAAATCATTTATATTATCATCATGGTGAACTCCTTATACCTTGACTACAGCAAGCCAATAAACCATATACAAGTAACAGAAAGCACTGACATTATTTTCAGTCTGTCACAATTGCTTACTGAGGCACACTAATGCTAAGCTCATTTGTGTGACTGATGGCAAAGGATTAGAGGTTGCATAGTTATTTTTTTCAGGTTTTGAGCTTAGAATGTGGAGTAGTCGTAGTTTATGATGCTCCATACCAAGCGTAATGCAAGAAAGGAGTACAGGCATATAGACATTTCTAATACTGAGCCATTTCATAACATCTGTGTGTTGTATTAATGTTTTCTGAGTTACCATTTACACATGTGTCGTGATCATTGCAGTAAAGTGATCATATTATGGATATTACAGGGTCATGCCTTTCCAACATCTAAAGATTTGTTGAATGTCCACATTTAAGTCTTGTTGTTGTGTAAAATATATAATTTGTGTTTTTTAGCAAATCACTGAGGACTGATGTCACTACATGATAACATACATCTATGTGCCGGACTTCATATCCTTCAGAAAATACATGCTACTGCTAAATCTTTTATTATATCCTAAGTGTGGAGCAGCAATAATTGTATTCTGTCCCTATTTTTGAACCTTTGCTCCCCCCATTTATTTCTGGCTATGTCTCCATGTCTTGCACTTAGTTGCAAAAAGGCATGAACAGGGATGGGATAGCAGTATACTATATAAAGGGATATGCAAGATATTTGTGCTGGACTGACATAATTATGCAATACTCCACAAGGGGAAATGTTTTTAGAAAGACAACTTATGTTTGACATATTGCCAGATTTAAACACCTGCCAATCTGCATCAACATTCTGTAGACCAGATAATTAGATCACAGCACAGAGAAAGTCATATGTCAAGTAGCAAAACTCACATATTTGAATGGACAATTGCAAACATACAAAGCAAGAGAGTGCATGTGCATCAGACTTCATTATACTAATGAGATTTGGGACATCTCATATGATGCACATTAAACCATGCAGCCATTTAACTCATTCACTCCAATGGCGCTCTGGAAGTTTGCACTGTGACTTCCAATGGGTGGAGCCTAAGTCTTTTGACAGATCAGATTATGTCCTCACATTTCAAACAAGTGTTCATATCTCTGGAACTACAGGAATTATGAAAGAAGTATACATGGCAAACTCTTCAGCACAAACTATTTTTATAGTGGAAGTATTCTTTAGGTTCTAGGTCCTAAACTAAAGTAAATACAGTAAATATTATGTCTATAATATTTTGTAAACAACTTAAAATATCTCAGCAATCTCTCAAGTTACACATATACTGTCAGCAGCATTTTATTCATCTAGTCGAATGCTTTTGTATGAGACTAAGGAGTTCTGTTTGTGTTACATGGTTGCTGAGATATTTAGAGAAATGTGAAAATTATATCTATATATATTAATATATAGGATGTGGGAGGATGGTATAATGGTTAAGGTGTTTGCCTTACAAACAGAAGGTGCAGAGTTTGATTCTCACATGGGGTAAGTGGCTAGGCTTAGAATGGCCTGAAAAGGCAGTTAGCCTAGTATCAACCAACCTATGAATATCATAAAAACAACAGTTAACATCTATGACCTGCACTAGACAGAGGTCAACTATTCATGCAGTTTAGTTTACCATTGTGTAATTTTTAAGATAAAATCTTTTAAAAACATGTACATAGCATGGTTTTGGACTTATTGATGCAAACATGAACAAGTGATATTTGAAGTCTAGAGGCATCAGTAGGAGGTAACTGCATATGCACCTGGAGGTGTCACTTGGATGTAATGAGTTAAACATATAAGAATAACTGTGTCCTTACTGTGTGATCACTATTGCTTTCTCTCTCACTCTCACAGTGGGGCTAAGCACAGTTGCACAACAGACACTATATTACAGCAGCTGAAGGTAAAATCTTCAGTTTTTGCCATTAGGCATGAGCTGTCATCTACCATCATTTACCACGTGTTGCTTGATGCTAAGCATTGCACAAATGCAGAATGACAACACTGAGGGTTTGTTTTATTGGCCATCTCTGGCCATGTATGTGGTGTGTGAATCTATTTTTTGACTAGATTAGAGATGTGAAAAAGGGTTGATAGGACACTGGTGAAACTGGGGGACAATCAGAGGGTAGGACTCAGCGGGAAGTATAAAGGAATGTGCAGGACTGTAGTGGGAAAGCACCATAGCTATCCATTTTTCAAAAGCTAACAGTGTACTTTTATGACTAACTAAAGGGATTTGGATTGTAATTACATCAAGGGTGAGTGACAACAACTGAATAATGTTCTGTAGCCAAGTGGACCAAATCAAGTGTGCCATGCTCACACATAAGTGAAGTGGAGAGCTATGTATGGGTATGTTTTTTTTTTTTTTTTTTTTTTTTTGTGGGACAGGTACCCATTTTTTTTCCTGAGAGAGAAGAATGTTGAGGAAAATGTTAGGAATAAGAGGGTTGGGTAGATATGGTAGGTTAGATAGCAGATGCAGGCATACAGGACATTCAAGACATACAGGGATGGTGATAGACACAAAACTTTAGGGAACACCATGAGTTGGGATAGGAATGGTACTTTGGAGATGCATCCTCATCCAGCATGAGTACAGTGAGAACCTGTTCCTCACCCTCTGTGATATCATCACTACCTGCTGTTGCAGACACATTGGACAGTACTGGAGGGGACATTGATTTAACTATTCAATAAAGGATACTTTCTGTTCTGATGATGTGGGCACCAAGGCCCCTCTCCATTATCTCTTCCATCAAATTTGTCAGCTCTTGACAGGTAACATAAAATTACCACCTCCAATGGCACTACTCTTTATGGGTACCAGTGCAACAGCTCCAAAGGCAGAGCTACCTGATGCAGTTGGAGCAGGTAGTACAGAAATTATGGGGACAATATTGCCAGGTTGTGTCCAAGAACTGCTGGGTGTCTGTGCTGCCTATGGTAGTGCCACCACAACCTTCTGTGAAGGGATGGTGGGCCAAGCCCATGTGACTGGTTTACCCCCTGAGCTGGTAGTTATTCATGTTGCAGCAGGAATTATAGTCCAAAATATCATTAGATAAAAAGGAAAGAGAGAGAGAAATAGGGTGAGGGAGAGACAACAAAGAAAATGTTATAAATGATTGCAAATGCTATGTGCTTTTAATGTATCATATCCCATCCATATTGTCACATAAATATGTTAAGATTTGTCACTTCCACATTTGAATATGAAGCCACACTTGTTAAATTACACAATTTAATCTCATCATTTTATACACATTAGGCAAAGAGCAGTATGACCATTACATATATGATTTATGCATTCCATATGATAACGTCCATAGGAAATGATTCCAATGTTATTCTAAATTACTAACTGCAGAATAATAACATTTAAAATAATACACAGCAATTGCTGCTGCTTGAGTTTGAACCCATACAAAATTGGATTGAGTGAAATATTTGCTGATGCAATTATGTAAGAGCTAAGCAAGCAGGTATATATGCTTGTGATATATGGAGCATACGCACTCATCATTTGTGTCAAGCAATTATAAACTGATGCCCTTCAGTACTGATAAAGTAATTTAAAATCCTGATCTAGTAATAAATGGATATCATTCATATTTGAACCATACTTACTCTGTGGTGTTGTGGTCTCTCCTGATACACCTCTCTAATTCCTTGTATTTCTTTAGAATCTCTACAGAACAGAAAACAAAAAAATGTAATGAGCACCTTTTTTTTGTATTTGTAAGTCATGGTATTGTATTGGGCAATAATGGGCCACTATACTTATACAACTCAGGTGGGTCACTGGTTCTAAAATATTCCTCCTGTCTGCAAAGGAAGTCCTGCTTGTGCTTTTTCAAGTCACTGTAATGGTGATGACATTGTTCAGCAGTGCATGAGATGCCAGTTGCACTGATGACAGCCTTGGACAAGCTATTCCAAGCCTCAGTCTTGTACTTGGACATGGTATAGACTTCCTGCAACAGTCTTCAGCTGTTTTATGAGGAGTCCAGCAGAGATCTTAGACTCCACTTAATACCACTTTTGGATTCTAAATGGAGCACTACCCTAACTACCATCTGCCATGTCTTCTAAAAGATACCAGGACAATGGCAAATAATCATTACCCATTTCAGCTCTCACATGCACCAGCTTGTGCACAACAATGGTCTGCATTTGCATTATAGAAGGCACACAACTGAAATGTAATGAAATCTTGATGTGATTTCTTCAGTTTCTACTATAGGTATAAAACATGGCAGTAAGACTTTACCATGGGTGCTGATCAGTGTATGCACAAATGTTCCACAGTGACCCCCATCAACTGCGGCTTAAGGATGATAGCTTAGTTACAGTACAAATATATATATATATATATATATATATATATATATGTATAAGCTCCCATGGGCATGTTCTGTAGGATTTTACAATTATGGCACCACAATCACACTGATGCTGTAGTTGCCATTCAGTGCTGCCCTTGTGTGAATTTACTTTACGCTGTACATGTGTTGGTACCATATAAATTGTAAAAGCTGTGAGTGGTAGCAACTTGGACTGGAACCTATTACAAAAAGGAACTTGATATTCTTTTATCCTGTGTATTAACTGTTAATGCCACAGGAAAATTGAAATTTACATGCAATAATATCAGGTATAAAATATAGAGCACGAGTGAAGATAGCCCACTTTCTGACAACCTTTCATCTGTTGCACATTGATTTGTTACTTTAATTGATTACTAATTTGAGGCATATATGCATTCCTTTTGAAACGTTTTTATTGCATTGATTTTTGTAATATCTGTAACACTAACACATGCCAAGGCCAAGCATATTTGTATTGACAATGGCAAAGTTTGGTGCATGTGTAATTTATTTCTGCCACAGGAGTTGAAGTGCCATTTCTGTATAGTCATTCCTGCATACTGACAGTGTTCAATGCCAAATGTCTTACAAATAAAACATTAACACTTTTAATGTGCTGATTTTGTAGTGATGACTTGTAGTCATTAAAATATGAGTCTTTAATGCTACTACACTTATTGAGAAAGGGCTATAAAGATTTTACATGACATGATGTTCTACACAGCATATATCAGTACAATATGCACTGAAGTCATGTTCAGACATATGTTTAAAACTGTGTTGCTACCCTCTTCAGATTTCCTTAACACCTACTATTGCTAATTTGAATGCCTCAGACTTTTGTACAATGACGATTTATTGCATCAACACACGTAAGGGCATTGTAACTTTACTATGAACAGTGTTGTGAGGGATGAACATGGCACAGATCACAGTTAATTTGCATAGAATACATTAAACACACTTATGTTGCAACATTCATTTGTTAACTTGCAAGTGCAGAAAAAGCATAATGACCTAACTTTATTCTGACCTATAAATTAAAGCAAATGCTAATGTTCATTCACAATGTGCACTGCTGTGTTCTTTCAGATAGCATTAACATGTTGAGCCACTGAGAAAGTTAAATAAGAGGTGTGTTTTGTGTGTTCAGTAATGTCCAGAGTACTGACTAACGTGCACCACTGACACTCTCATTCATGTGACCGATTGCTAAGTCTTTCCACATACAAAATAATTTTCTGAATTTTTGCCCTGAGAATTGAACTATAATTCAGTGAAGACCACTGCTGATGGGCCTCAGTGTGCACTATCTGTTGTTGCATATAGGATGAAACCAAAAATATAAAGAAAACTAATCATAAATCAGGTTGATAACTTCTCAACTTTGTTGTCTTATACAAGTAAAATGTGTACAGTTAGAATTCTTACTTTCCCCTGGAAGTCAAAATATCTAGATTTTGAACCCTGCACCTATGGCATTACCATAAAACATTGATGTGTTTAATAGTGTCTGTATTCTAATAACATTTTTTATTGGCATGATGCTGTATTCATATTATAAGTTTTAATGGGGAAGGGATCATACAGAGTTTACAGGAGGTGATGTTCTACATGGCATATATCAGTACAATGTTCACTTGGGGTAATGACAATATTACTTCCCAGAAAACATGTCCAGATATATTTTTAAAATTGTGTTGCTGAACTCTCCATATTTCCTGAATCATCATGCTGCTAAATGTACTGTCTTGTACATTTTGGTGCCGTTTACTCGGATCTGAATTGAGAACAAGCTGCAGCAGTCAGGAATTGAATGAAATACTGCTAATAAAAGAGCCCATAACAGATTTTTCTGTTTCTGTGGTGTTTCTTTCATTTTTCTGCATCTGTCTGCATTAAAGATTTGGTATTTTAACTATGCATAAATGACATGATTTCTCTCATTCAGTCGTGGCATGTATTTCTTTTCTGCTATTGATTGTGCAATATGAGTGTGGGTTAAAACGAAACGCTGGTGACATAAGTGTGAAAGGAGATACAAGAGTGGGGAAAAATTATGTTTACACAACGTCTTAGCTAAACCTGTAAAACACAGTATAGCTTTCTGCGTGATTATGGGATCGAGTGTGGGAACAATAAAAGAGCCAGTAAGAGGTACACCAGCTGGCTAAATGTTTTTTCGTGTGTCCCAGGACAGTTGCATGTTTTTAAATCACTGGATCGCCCTTACTAAAAATGATGGTGATCTTGCCTTCCCAGAAAATGGTAGTTTTAATAAAAATATCCTGACAATTTTGCAGGGAAATTGAGAAAAAAAGAAAGAAAAATACCTGGGTTATGTTGGGCAGCTTTCAATGACTGGATGTCAGAGGCAAAGGAAAGGGAAAAGGATTTGGTAATTAGTAGTCTTAAAGATAATCAGCAAAAATTAAACGAACAGTTAAAAGAACTACAACATACTGCGAGTAATTTAGATGTAGCCGATGGTAAGCGACTAAAGGAACCGCCCTTCAAGGGATTATATCCGGTAAAAGAATTAAGTAAATTACAAATACCTGAATCATCTGAAGATGATAATCCGTGGTTGCCCCGACCTTCCACAGCCCCACCGCAGTATCAGCCCCCACCAGTCCAGGAAAGAGCGGTGAGCTCCATGACAGGGAGTGTTAGCCAATGGGGAGAGGAGCATGCTAGTACTGCAAGTGGAGATCAGGCAGGTGGAGGTCAGTCTAGTGAACCAGACACTGAGGAACAGGATAAGGGAAAGGCATCACACTTGGAGACTCGTAGTAAGAAAAAAAAGGAGACAGAGGCACAAATGTTTTTTAAGCCTAGATCCTATAAGCCCAGGTCTTATCAGGGAAAGAAAAGAAGGCTTTACTTACATTGAAAAAAAACATTTTGGCCAGTTTCCTGCCATGATAGATGATGACGACGGCTATTATGGCCCTGATAAGTTTAATCCTGATTCAAACTCTGAGTCATCAGATGATGGCAGAATGTTTCCCTTGAGGGAAGTTCCAAACCCAGCGCATGCTAGGGATGCAGAACAACCAGCAACCATAGTAGTACCTAGGACGTGGTCAGCAGTTGATTTTCAAGCCACTACTAAATCACTTCCGCCCATTCGTACTAACCCAGCAAAGTTTCAACGCATACTGGCAGGACATATTTGTCTGCAAAATCCTACCATAGAAGAGGTTAGAGCAGTCCTCTAATACGTCGTCCCAGCTGATCTGATGAAATGAATCTGGGATCATGCTAATGTTCCTACCCCAATACCGAAGCACAATATACGAGGGGGAAAATGGGTTTGAGGCAGTTAGGCAACGTATAGTCGATGCTATCACTGTAATAGTGCCGCCTAACCCCAATTGGTTGAAAATTAAATCAGTCATACAGAAAGAAGATGAGCCTGTAGATGAATATTTAAATCGTCTCACTAAAGCCTTCGAGGCATATTCCGGATACCCAGAGCCCACCGAAGGACCGGCACAGAGCGGGTTGTCAGCCACTTTTGTAGATGGTTTACACCATCAGATGAGGGACAAGTTGAATGAAGTGTGCTTAAACTAGCCTAGTTTAGGCTTACATGAGTTAGTCCAGCAGGTACAATACCTATCTGACCACTTGGCTAAAGAAAAGTAGGATTTACAGGAGAAATTAGTAAAAGCACAAATTCAAATGTGTAACGCTTTTGGCCAGCCGCCTGGTCAGCGAGGTAGAGGACAAGGAAGAGGGAGGGGTGGATGCCAAGGGGCAGGAAATCAGAATAGACAAAACTGGCAGGGAACACAGTTGGCCCCACCCCAGAATTTCAGTAATCAGAGTGTTTCAACTGTGGCCAAATAGGCCATTGGAAAAATGAGTGTCCATATTTAGCTGAACAACCTGCCCCACCCACTGATACGTCACATCAGTGGAATTCTAATTGGACTCCGTCCAATCGGCAGCAACCACAATGAAGGTTCCCTGAACAGAAACAGCAGCAGTTGTGCCCTTTTATTCCTGTGGATCAGGATGGACCAAATGTTATGTTACTAGTTAAAAATAAACCATATCCAGTTTTGATTGATACCGGAGTAACTAAATCCATGCTAGCTGGCAAGGCAGCAATGAATGTTCCCCTCTCCGACAAGATAACTAGAGGAGTAGGTGTCTCTGGTATACCTATTGAGTATGCCAAAACTGTTTCAGTCCCAGTAACTTTGGGACCTCTAGAAGATAACCATGCATTTTTAGTTGGACCCTCAGCACCTTTAAATCTATTAGGGAGAGATTTGCTTTGCAAAATGGGGGCCACTATTTTTTGCTCAGCTGATGGAGTTTATTTCCAAGTACCTTCAGATCAACAGGATAGTACCCTGGCATCCTTAGATGAAACTATCACTTTACAGACCATGTGTATCCAATCAGATTTTGACAGAAACAGGTGTTTACATTCCTTACCCTCTCACCTGTGGACTACTCATGACAATGATGTGGGATTTTTGACCTCTGCTACTCCTGTAAAAATAACTCTAAAACCAGGAGCAAGGTTGCCACAAGTGCCACAGTACTCTTTGACAGCCGAGGCTATATCTGGTATTGCCCCTGTTATTTCTGCATTAGAACAGCAAGGGATCATAGTACCCACCACAAGCCCATGTAATACCCCAATATTACCGGTAAGAAAACCTGGCAAACAAGCTTACAGATTTGTGCAGGACTTGAGTGAAGTCAACAAAGCTGTTTTACCCATCTTCCCAATTGTACCGAACCCAGCTACTATTTTGAGCTGTATCCCACCTACTGCACAATGTTTTATGGTCATAGATATTTCATCAGCCTTTTTCTTTATTCCAGTACATCCTGACAGTCAGTATTTGTTTGCATTTACCTACAAAGGTCAGCAGTATACTTGGACTCAATTGCCCCAGGGATACGTAGAGTCCCCAACCTTATTTTCTAGAGAGATGCATAGACAGCTACAGGATCTGCAACTACCATCATGTTCAGTTCTTGTCCAATATGTGGACAATATTCTTATAGCTTCACCAGACAGTAACTTCCCTTTTAGTGTTAAACTTCTTAGCTACACGAGGGTTTAAAGTAAATAGATCAAAATTACAATTCCGTCAGGAAAAGGTGCAGTATTTGGGACATATAATTGCAATGGGTTCTCGTCAAATACTCCCAAATTGCATAACTTCTATTCAAAGTGCCCCTCGCCCTGTAACCCAGAGGCAGCTTTGAGGATTCCTTGGCCTAGCAGGATACTGTAGACAGTGGGTGCCTAATTTTTCAAAGATTTCGGCCCCCCTGTTACAACTCCAAAAAAAGGATGTTACGAAACCTTTACCTTGGACGTCAAAGCATAAAGAGGCTTTTCAGGCTATCAAAACAGCCTTGGTAAGTCCTCCTGCCGTAGAGTTGCCAGATTATTCCAAACCTTTTGTTTTCTTTTGCTGTGAGCAAAACAAGACTACCTTGGGTCTCTTAGCCCAGCAACGCACTGGAGGCTACTGGTCTATTGCTTACTACAGCACTCAGCTAGATCCGGTTGCCTCTGGTTACCTGGCCTGTTTACGGGCTGTGGCAGCTGCTACTGTCTTGGTTAATATGGCAGCCCCACTAACCCTGGGAGATGATACTAAACTAGCAGTCCCACATGCAGTTCAAGCGCTTTTGAAACATAAACACAGTATCTTTCAAATGCATGCCTTACTAAGTATGAACTAAGTTTAATAAATAATCCTGCCCTGCAAGTCATACGCTGCCCACCACTGAACCCTGCCTCTTTAATACCAACTTCGGATGAGAGCAAACCACATGATTGTGTGCTTGAAGTTAACTCTGTTCTTTCTCCTAGGTTACATTTATATGGCACTCCTTTGCAAAATCCTGATTTAGTTCTTTTTGTTGCTGGATCCTGCTTACAAACAAACTCTGGTAAATTCCAAGCTGCTTGGTCAGTTTGTACTCCGACTGAAGTTTTAAGATCAGCACTATAACCCCCAGGCACTTCCGCGCAGGCTGCGGAACTAGTGGCATTATCGAATGCATGCAAAATAGCCACGGACAAGTCTGTTACTATATATACTGACTCCTGTTATGCCCATGGTGTTGTTCATGATTTTGGTATATTGTGGAAGGAAAGAGGGTTTTTAACATCTTCCGGGGCACCTGTTAAAAACCATTTCTATATCAATAACTTGCTACAAGACTTATTGCTACCTTCTGAACTTGCTGTTGTTAAATGTGCAGACCATCAATCCAATGACTCCTTTGAAACTAAGGGCAATAATTTAGCTGACTGGGCTGCTAAACAGGCTGCTCTCTCACAAACTGTTCAGTGACATTTTCTGCAGCCTCTGCAACAAATGGTTACTTTTAATACCACAGTGTTAAAAGCTTTACAGGATGAAGTACCAAAATCAGAAAAAAAACATGGCTGGCTCAAGGTTGTTTTAAACGCTCTGATCTCATTTGGCAACATCCCGATGGCAGATTGGTCTATCCCATGTCCATGTTAAATTCTCTTATTAAAGCATATCATTTGCCAGCCCATGTATGGGGTACAAGCATTAATAAAACAAATCCAAAAGGATTAGTTTGCCCCAGGACTTTCTGCTTCTGTGCAGCATTTTTTGAGCATGTGCTCCATTTGTTTACAGTATAACATTTCAAAAGGCACTATGGCTCCCGCACAACCACTGCCAAAACCATTGGGACCATTCTGTGCTTTGCAATGGGATTTTATTGAACTCCCACCTTGTACTCATTTCAAATAAGTTTTAACTGTTGTTGATGTGTTCTCTGGGTGGTTAAAAGCCTACCCATGTGTTAAGAATGATGCTATTTCAGTTGCTAAGAAACTTTTTTATGAATTGATACCTCATTTGGTGTCCCCTGTCAAATATATTTGGACCGTAAAACACATTTTACTGCTCAGTTGATTGATTCACTGTGTAAACTGTTAGGCATCACCTTAAAATTTCATTGTCCATATAGACCACAGGCATCAGGTATTATTAAATGCATGAATCAGACACTAAAAACTAAATTGGCTAAAATTACTACGAAAATGGGCCTCACTTGGGTACAGGCCTTACCTCTAACCCTACTCTCTATGAGAGCGCAAGTACATCCTACTAAGGGACTTTCTCCTCATGAAACCCTCATGGGCCGCCCTATGCACATGCCCATGACACCACCACTGCCTTTCTCTGAGTACGATGCATTTGATCATGATATTCTTGTATATTGCACTTCTCTTGTCTCTTTTTTACAGTTTCATCACCGCCAGGTAGCAGCGGCTCAACATATCCCTAATCCTTTCCTGTCTTCCGCACTACAACCAGGAGACTGGGTGTACGTCAAGTCTTTCTCTCGAAAAACAGCACTTCAACCACGTTGAAAGGGACCCTTCCTGGTTCTGCTGATGACATCATCAGCGGTGTGACTACAAGGCTCGCCCACCTGGATTCACATATCGCACATCAAAAAGGTCGTTCCATCCAAAGATCAACAGCCTTTACCAACTCCAGACTCTCCACCTATTGCCACTCGTACTCAAAGCCATATTGTACCAGCACCTGAAGATACCTAACATCTACCTGTTTGAAAAATTCCAAACTCCTGATACTATGCAAACTCAACCACCATTTCCACAAAAGTACTGGACGGCTATTTTGGTGGTTATTCTTGTTGTACTGTTATTTTTAATGTGGCCATTTTTATTTCCTGCTCCAAAAATGCACTCTGCCAAGCGAGCTATTTGGCACCCACCTTTCAACACCTACCAGGCCATCAAACATGTCTATGCTTCCACCTTCAACGTTTCTGATTGCTGGATCTGTGCAGCTCTTCCCACTTCACATGATGGTCTGCCAGTGAAAGCTAGTCCTTTACCTACTGACAACTATTCAACCATCCTCTTTAATAATTCTGGGGGATGGTGTAAACAAATACATTCAAATCGAACTGTATCTCTGACTTTAGCATACTGACAGCAAGGCATTTTATGCCTAAAACAAAAGGGAATAAAGAAAGTCAGTTCAAGTAATTGCACTATAACAATTCAGAGAGTATGTGCCGTTACTAACTACATAGCTTTACAGTCAATTAAAGTCATGGCATGGGACAGGTCTATGTCCTATTCAGTGTGGTGGGCCTCTGTATCTGCACCATTCAAGACTTATTCAGATTGGCAGATCTGTAATGTGACTGGAATGATGTTAGGGCCAAAGGAGGTATGGATCTTTGAAAATAGCCCTACAATGACAGATTACTCACAACTCTCACATCTTAAGTTAGAGTTAGATGATGTATTATCTCAAGTAGTGTTTAATAATAATGTTACCACTAACATTTCCACTATGCTCCTGGAAGAAGGGTTGTATTTTATTTGTGGTAGAAAGGCATATAAGTGGTTACCAGCGAATTGGTCTGGTAGCTGTTTATTAGGTTATTTAGTCCCAGCTATCCGACATGTATCTGCCTTACCTCAAGGAAAAATTCAGAACGTTCGAGAGGTCAAGAAGCCTACCAGTCCGGTAGGTCAAGTTGATGCTTCATGGATCTACCATCATGATTTAGCTCATGCTGGCACTAAAGGACTGTCCCATATGGACTTGGGTGATGACGTCATATCATGGGCTGGTATAATTCCAGCATACAGAGCAGTGAAATCAATTTGGGAACTGAGAAAGCTATCCAAATTGCTTGAAATATTAAGCAATGCTACATTTTCTGCCTTAGAACTAGTGACTGATGAACTGACTGCTATGAGAGCTGTAGTCCTCTAAAATCATATGGCTCTTGATTTCACCCTAGCGGCAAAAGGGGGAACTTGTGCTTTAATCCAGGAGGAGTGCTGTACGTTTATTCCCAACAATCAGCATGAAATTGAAAGCCATCTTGAACTGATTCAAAGAATTTCCAAACACTCTGAGGCCAAAGAGGCTGATAGTTCAACATGGGCATGGTTAACCAACCTGTTCTCAGGTTAGGGAGGTGGACTGTTGAAGTTGATTTTATTAATTGCAGTATTAGCAATTATTGCTTTTCTTGTCATATTTTTAATCAAAGCACTGATCTTGAAATTGATGTCTTCAAAAACTGTAAAAAAGGTGCCTAAGTTTTATATGCCTGCAACTATGAATGTAGACAATGACATGACAATGTTTACCAATGATAAAAAGACCAGTAACATGGTAATGTTAGATTTGGGACAAATGTATAATAGGTTAAGTGGTGATGCTTACACAGCATCAAATGGGGGATTGTAGAATATGAACAGCCAAAGCATGTGTTTGAAGGAATTGAGTACGTGACAGTCTGCATGTATTAAGATGTACTGTGTACTATAAACTTTGAATGAACTGTGAGTAGTGGAAAATTACTGAAAAACAAGAGTCTGCTTGAAAACAGGAAATGTGCCTTATATAAAAGTGTATCCGATTTTCTTTTTCTGCCCAGAGATATAATGATGTTAACTGCTTTATGCTTACGGGTAAATCATTGATTGGTTAATTGTCTTGTATAACGATCTAATTGGTTCATTTTATATTTTTGTACCGTCAGCAATATTCACAGTATATAAGCTAGTGCATTCCTTTGTTCTGGGAGTCTCCCTGGTGCTTTTCCATGAGGCTCCCACAAGTGTGTACTGTAGTTAATACATACCACTGAAAGAGAAAAAAAAACTGCATTTGTCTTCATTCTCAGTGTAATGTGTAACTTAACAATTTGCACAATAAGTATCTGTAACATCATGCACATACAATTGTGTTTTTACACTAATCAATAGTATGAGTACTGCACATGGCACAGATGGCAGTTATTTTGTTTATCAGCCATTATACACTTGTTATATAATATTCATGTTTTATATGGAAAGTGTAGTTCAGCTTCAATTACAGAAACTAAAGATGTATTGTGACCTCTAACATCAAAATGTCCCTAATGTGGATTCAAACCTTGCAGTGCTTTTGCTGTTCTTTAAAGCTTAGTACACTAACATAAAAAAACTAACATGTTGAACCACAGACAAAGTTAAACAACAGGTATATTTTCTGCATTCGTTACTGTCCAGAGTGCTGACTAAAGTGAACCACAGGCAGTCTCATTTGTATGACTGATGACTAAATCTTTGTGCATGCAAAATACATTTTTTTGAGTTTTTGCCATGTCACTTAGATTAAAATGCAATCCAATACAACGCACTCGAGTGGAAACAGGAGCTGATTCTCAGAATTGTAGTTGAAGCAATCTTCAGTTTATTCACACAACACAGATAAAATCCAACACAGTGTATCAGAACACAAATTGATATAACAGATGGTTTAGCGCTTTCATCTGACTGATGCAGATTTCTTCAGAACCATTCTTTACTCAATCTCATCAGTTTAAATATCCAACTTTTTGGCGCCAAAACCTTAATTGGTAAATATATACATGTTCCATCAACAGCACTTTCCTCTCCTCATACATAAATATTTGTTTGCAAACATATCCTCCAATAAATAAATAACTGACATGCATATAATATATATAATATATATGATGTGTATATAATCATAAAAAACATAAGAACATTGTAAAAAATAAATTAAAAAGCTATTAACTAGATGTAATTAATATAACTATATTTACATTGTACTTATACATAAATCTTAAAAAAACGTGTTAGGAAGTACCTATAAAAATATATATAAATATATATAACATAATGAGATACTAAAAGGGAGAACTATATATGAGATTCCCTACAAAAAACAAACAATATGAAAGGGATCAACACTGAGGTGTGTAACCACTTTAAGGACATCCCAAAATCAAATAAGGCTTTATACTGATGAAATCATTGATGCCGGGGTGTGTGGTTGCATCTAAAAGTATTTGCCATCTACTTTCCAATGCCCCTAATTTAGCTTTCCAATTACCACTTCCTACCATATTCTCTACTTGATCCAAGATGGCAAACTTGAACTCATGTTTCTTCCCCTTTACTGTAATATGTTTACTCAAGGCATTATTGGGATCACCTTTTTTCATCTTGTACGTGTGTTCATATATCCTTGTCTTAAACTTTCTTTCTGTTTTACCTACATAATATGCGTCGCACATTATGCAGGTCGCCAAGTACACTATCCCTTGACTGTTACAATTTCCCTTTTTGAATGTACATTTACTATGTATGCTGTTCTTTAATTTTACACAACGCTGTTCATTAATCAGTGGGCATTGTTTACACATCCCACACTTCGTTGTGCCCTTGGATTTATCACCATTCCTTATGATTTTGTTATTGTTCCTATTTTCTATCATTCTTTTTATGTTGCAGCTAGTTTTGAATGTAATACTAGGTATTTTTCCTATAATGTTCATGTCTTCCTCATCAAGATTCATGGAATGCCAATGTCTGTATAATATTTCCTTAACAACATTGGCAAATGGATTGTACATGACCACACATACCCGTCTATTAAAAATTTCCTTTGGTTCTTTTTTCGTTTCAATTTGTCCTAATAAAGGTTTATATTTATTTCCCCATTCAGAATTAACATACTTGGTTACGTCCGTAACCATTTCCCTAGGATATCCTCTTTCTTCAAATAGTCTTTGTATTGTACTCAATTCTTTAACCATGAACTCTCTAGTGGAAGACATCCTAGCGGCCCTTACACATTGGCCTTTGACTATATTCTTGAACATATGGGGTGGATGACTACTCCCATACTGAATGTAGTCATTGGAAAATGTAGGTTTTCTGTATAATTGCGAAAAGAATCCTTTATTGTCAGAGCCAATGTAAGCATCTAGATATGCTATGCCCTTTTTCTCTATAGTATGGGTAAATTTCAAAAAATCCGTAGTATTATTGATGTAATTAATAAATTCCTGAATACTCTCAGTTTCCCCCTTCCATACTATTAATATGTCATCCAAAAATCGTGTATACATGGACATGCGTTTGAAGTATTCACTGGTAAATATGAATTGATTTTCCCATTCGAGCATGACCATATTTGCAAATATGGGTGCACAAGATGCACCCATTGCAACTCCCCTAGTCTGTCTGAACGTTTCTCCTAGGAATTCAATGTAGTTATGATCCAAAATAACTTCCATCATGCTCATAATCAATTGAATTTTGTCCCAAGTGCAAGCTGAATATTTTAGCAAGCTCTTACTAAAAAATTCCAGACCAATGTCCCTAGGGATACATGAAAAAAGATCTTTTACATCTATCGTGATGAAAGTAATATCTTCGTCCCATATATCATGTTTCAACATATTCAATAAATTCCACGAATCCTTGAGAAGATGCGGGACTTTATCATAAATATGTTTGGTCCAATGGTCCACTACTACTCCCAAATTAAATGTTTTTGACTTAGACCCAGAAATAATAGGTCTGTATGGTGGCTCCTGTACATTTTTATGAATCTTCGGGATCCCTATGATGTGGGCCAATATGGGATATTCATTCCTGACAAAATTATATAGGTCTTCATTAATTCTGTTGTCCAGTAAGTACTCCTCAATAATCAAATCTATCCGTCTGTGTCCTATGTTAATCTGATTCCTGGATATGGCCTCATAATTACCTGACTCAAATAGTATGTCATGGATTTTTTGTTGATAGTCACTAGTGTATGTTATCATAATCCCCCCTCCCTTATCGGGTTTCATTATTCTAATTTCATTATTAGACATAATATCAGTTAATATTTTCCTTTCCTTCTTGGTTAAATTATCTTGATGCACACATGATGGTTCTACTCCTTTCATAATCCTATTATAAGTCGCATATATATCCCTACTAACTGCTTGTTCATACAAGGTCACCTGAGTGTTGTTAGGTGGGATGAATGTACTTTTCTTCACCAACTTTTTTGTATAGTCTATCCCAGATCCATCAGTATCTTTAAAGTGCAAGGCCAAGTTTAGCCTCCGACAAAATAGTTTAACTTCTTTTATTACATCAAATAAATTAAACTTTCCTGTTGGTATATATTTCATCCCTTTACTAAACAAGGTGAACAACTCTTCCTGAATATCTAAACTAGTGTAATTGTATACCATAAATCCTTTAAAATTATATATCTTAGGATTTTTAACTAATATGTTAGTGTCTGTGGGTACATGACCGTGCAAAAAACTGGTCTTATCACTGTCAGACCCACCACTGTGTGTATCGTCTTTTTTCCTGTTATTGTCAGTTAATACCTTTGTTGAAATCTCTTTGGTGCTGGGAAAAATCGTCCTCCTTGAAAATTTGCTTGGCCATCCTGTCTAGAAAATCCACGTGTTCTTCCACTATACTCAGGATGGTCATGATTGGTTTCATTCCTACCTTGTGGCCATATATATGCTCTACCTCCCCTATATAATTCTGTATCTCTCTTAATTTTGTTCAATTTCCTATTGTAAATAGTTTTCATTTTGTAACTAGCTGTCTGGAATTGTTGATAATATAGTTCTTGCCATATATCAAATTCATTATCCATAGTAATCTCATCATTTAATTCTTCCAACTCTAAGTAATTTAGCTATTTTCTCATCATTGTACTTCATCAACATTTTTATATACATGTTTCCAAACACATCAAATAATTTATTAAAATCACTCTTTACAGTACTATTATATTCAATCCCTAGGGGCAGTTTAAAGAAGCGCAACCCTTTTGGGTACAATTTTAGTATTAATGCACTTCTCCAAATATAAGTTATCTAATTTTACACTTTTAAATTGTATAAGCTTTTTGCCCATAAGGAAAATTTTGTTTTTCAAACCATTCATCTCTCCATTCCTTGCTAAATTATCACATCTATTTTCATTTTGTACATCTGTATCAAACACAAATTCATCATTCAAAAAATTTTGCATTAAATTATTATTATTTTCTCTGCCTTTTTTCAATACATTTCTATCTGATTTTTCTTTATCAAAAGCATCAATGTTAGGGCTAAACACAAAGTCTTTGAATGCCATACCTGTGTTCATTTTAGTGGCGTTCTTTTTAATCACTTTAGAATACGTTTTATTTTTATCCCATACCTTAGGTTTAGCCCCCAGTCTTTCATTCTCCTTGCGATGGTGAAAAACGCTAAAATCAAAAGTAAAGTCAGTTTCGGAAAGTAAGTTTTCACCCGTATCCTTGACATCGATGGTAGTCGTTGACCTGCCTGTTTGGGTGATATTATTACAACCTGGTTGTTGTCCGTTTGGTATATCCCCCAAACTGTTTAGTTCTACTCGCTCTGCTAAGAAAGGTGGTGTTGTCGTCACATAATTCTCCCGTTGCGGTGAGCTGGTAGAATTACCAGCCTGAATAGAAGTGGTAAGCTTCCCTACCAAGTCCAACAGCTTGTTCACATCCGCCTTAAGCGTCGTCACTTCCGCTCGCAAAGAGGCAAACTCCGCTCCACACAATGAAGTGTCAACCTGTACTGGATCCGTCATACTGCAACTGATAATAAATGTCCGATGTCACCAACCAGAATAAAATGCAATCCAATACAACGCACTCGAGTGGAAACAGGAGCTGATTCTCAGAATTGTAGTTGAAGCAATCTTCAGTTTATTCACACAACACAGATAAAATCCAACACAGTGTATCAGAACACAAATTGATATAACAGATGGTTTAGCGCTTTCATCTGACTGATGCAGATTTCTTCAGAACCATTCTTTACTCAATCTCATCAGTTTAAATATCCAACTTTTTGGCGCCAAAACCTTAATTGGTAAATATATACATGTTCCATCAACAGCACTTTCCTCTCCTCATACATAAATATTTGTTTGCAAACATATCCTCCAATAAATAAATAACTGACATGCATATAATATATATAATATATATGATGTGTATATAATCATAAAAAACATGAGAACATTGTAAAAAATAAATTAAAAAGCTATTAACTAGATGTAATTAATATAACTATATTTACATTGTACTTATACATAAATCTTAAAAAGACGTGTTGGCGCCAAAAAGTTGGATATTTAAACTGATGAGATTGAGTAAAGAATGGTTCTGAAGAAATCTGCATCAGTCAGATGAAAGCGCTAAACCATCTGTTATATCAATTTGTGTTCTGATACACTGTGTTGGATTTTATCTGTGTTGTGTGAATAAACTGAAGATTGCTTCAACTACAATTCTGAGAATCAGCTCCTGTTTCCACTCAAGTGCGTTGTATTGGATTGCATTTTATTCTGGTTGGTGACATCGGACATTTATTATCATGTCACTTAGATTGTCATTCAGTTATCATCACTGCTTCCAGTCACTGATGTGCAATGCTAAGCATCACTCAAAAGATGAAGCAAAACAAAAAAAAAATAATAATAAACTTCTTGAATCAGCGTGATGATTTATCAACTTGGTGGCCTTATACAGTTAAAATGTTGGCAGTGAGGATCCATATTTTTACAGAGATGTCTGCCTGTGTAGATTAGAGCCCTGACACCATTGTATTACTCTGAAATATTGACATGATTAATAATGTTTTGCCAACACTGATATAAGTTAAGTATAGAAAGTGGAGCACATGTACTGAGCTTTGTAATTCTGACATTTTGCATTTAGAGAGAAATACACTGATGCTATACCTTGTACATGTTATGATAGTGAAGCATATGAAAGTATAAACAAATGTCTGTATTGTGTCATTTGTGTGTGTGTATTACTCTGTTATTCATTTATAACATAAATGTATTATGTTCTGCAAATAATTTGACTTTTTATGTGTATCTACATTGTAAATATGTGATATGACTTACAGCCATTTTGTCCTCACAGGCATATAATCTTAGGTTCATAGGTTCATAGGTAAGTACTAGGCTATCTGCCCATGGGCATTTATAAGCCTAGCCACAGAGTGATGGCTTTCGCCTCCCCATTAGATTAGTAACCTGGGCCTCTGTCAATAGGGCTCCTGATGTGATCCCAAGGTAGAACTTACGATTACCCATCCACTCATCAAGATTTCTCTTGAAGAGGGTCAGAGAGGAGCTCTGTCGAATATGGATTGGGATTCTATTCCAGAGTGAGGGGAGTCGCTGGGACAGGAATCTGTCCCTCCAGCATGTCCTGTTTATTGTTGTACATAGGTTCAAGTCGCTAGAACGAGTGATTCTGAGGGATCTCATTTTTTTGATGTGAAGCATGTCCATTAGTTCAGGGTTTGACATGGCCCTATAGGTCAGGCATAGGTCACCTCTGAGCAGATGGTAAGTGACTGAGAAGAGCTGGAGCTTTTTAGTTGTGCTTCATAGGATAATTGTTTAAGGCCCTTAATCCTCTTAGTGAGGTACTTCTGTGGTCTTTCTAGTTGTTGCAGGTGTCTAGTGAGGTACATCCCAAATGGGGCATTCTACTCTATTATGGGCCTAATGAGTGAGGAGTAAAGGGGCACAATCACATCCTTGGATCTGGATGAGAAACCCTTTGTGATCAGGTGTGCCACATAGAAGGATTTCCTGACAGTTTTGGCTATGTGGTTATCAAAGGAGAGCATGCTATCTACTTGGGTACCCAGGTCCCTAATTACTTCTTCTATACTTAGTGGATTCCCATCTATGTGGTAGTCTGTAGGTACTTTGTTTTTCCCAAATGGGATTACTATGCATTTTTTGGCATTTAGCTTGTGGCCGTGACTTTGACACCAGGTGTTTATCTCTGTGAGACCCTTTTGCAGGATGTCTGTGTCAGCTGGAGAGTCAATTATTGCACCCAATTTACAGTCATTTGCGAACTTGGTTAGCCACAGTCCCTCCACCTTTGCCTGTACTTTGGAAAAATATATACCGAACAGGAGGGGTCCCAGGACTGAGCCCTGTGGGACTCCGCTTGTGACTGGTTTAGAGTCAGACATGGCGCCTGCCTCTCTTACCATGTGGGTTCTGTCTGAGAGCCAATTGGCAACCCATCTCATGACATAGGGGTTAATATTTAAGCTGGTGAGTTTGTCTATGATTCCTGAGTGTGGGATGGTGTTGAACACCTTAGCGACGTCCAGATATGCTGTGTGGACCACTTTCCCCTCATCTATGGCCTTGGTGACTGTTTCGAAGAAGTCGACCAAGTTCAGGAGGCAAGATATGCCTTTAACAAAGCCGAACTGGGTGGGGTCCAGTGTCTGGAGGTTCCCAATGTCCCTGTTAATGAGCTCCATGATAATGCGTTTCATGGCTTTGCAGACCAAGCTAGTCAAGCTTATAGGGCGATAGTTCCCAGGGTCAGTTGTGGCACCACTTTTGTGGAGTGGTACGACTGTTGCTGTATGCCATTCTTTGGGTACATAGCCTGTAGAGAGGCTGAGTTTGAATAGTGATTTGAGATGGGGGGTTAGTTCATTTTGAAGCTCGTGTAAGACACAACCTGGGATAGCATCTGGTCCCATTGATGCTGTGTTTTTGGCCTTTGCAAGGGCTGTCTTTACTTGTGTGTCTGAGATATCTGGAGCGCCACATTCTTCTGGGATGGGTGCTAGCCCCTTTGGTGGAGAGGGGGGGTGAAGTTTGCACTGAACTTGTCAGCCAGGATGTTGGCAATGTCCATTGGTTCAGTGTATTTATGGCCATTATGCACTAGCTCGGAGCATATCTGAGAGTTCTTACAATATTTTATTAAAGTATGTATCAGGTTAATCTCCTAAGTCACAAAATGTACACAAAACCTTGTCAGTTAGCCTAGTCTCTTTCTCTCTGACACACTCTTGTTAAGTGTACTTCCAGTTAACTGGTGTGATAAACAAATAATTAAACATGCACAAGTGCTAATGAGTCACACGTGCAAGGCATTACATTGCCAAAGTACTGAATGCTCACTCTTGCACTGCACATGTGTATTCATGGCATCTTGTAGAACCTGACATCATGTTTACCTGCCTAGCACCTCTAGCAAATTGAGTGATTCAGGAATGATAATCATCTAACACTTGAGTTACATATTCAAAGGGGTTAAACTGCATAATATGAGCAGATCCTGGGGTTAGGGAACTTCTATCATGTTAGAGAAGACTGATTGGATTCCCAAGTGCTGCCAAACAAAACTACTGCTGCTGTTATAATTATTGCATTTCTGCTACTTTTTATAATTTATGTTTATGTATGTTATGCTCTATACAGCTACTGCTTACATATTTATTTTGGTATGTTTTTATTAGCAAAATGAGTGCTATCTACACTTTGCAAAATTGTGTTTATAATGATGGTACAACAGTTGCTATTGCAGTGCTTTTTTGCTTCTGTTTTATGGGTTTCTTGCAACATTTCCTGGGGATGTTGATACATGTCTGATGTGAAAAGCTTATATAGGTTAAAACTGCATAAAAAAATAAGAATAAACTTTGCAATGTGGAAGGTGTGATGTTCACTTCCTGAATTATGTTATACACTTAGTTTACTTAATAAAGATCAAACTGTAAAAAATGTACTACAAAATAATAAAATAGAAAATAGTATGTAGTCCACAGCTGAGTTAAAAATGGAATATCCTTTACTGAAACACACAAACAAGCGATCCTAGCTGGGTATAATGAAAAGCATCAAAAACATTCATTATTTATATACAATCAGGTTGTTTGGAACAAGGGAGTAGTTACAGAGGATGGTTCTGTTAAGAGCAATAAAAGCATTAAAATCATTCCTTTAGCCAAGTATCCATTCCCCTTAAAACCATAGTATAATCTGAGACTTTGCTACCTAAAAAGTGAAACTAAAAAGCTAAATTAAAATGTTACCTGCTTATTAACATTTTATATAGGCTAACCAACTAACCCAAAACTTTACTAATTTAGAAAATAAATAACAAAATGACTGACTAGCTAAATAACAAAAAGGATCTACCATTAGATATCTACCAGAATAATTAATAAGAAATATAAACTAAACTGCTTTTAACAAGATGGCTTTCATATCAAATAAATGCTTAATCAGGTTTGTATGTCATAAACAAATCATATTATAAATGAACATGCGAACTGTTTACTGCTAATGCTATATTTATCCATGATTTCATTTTTTTTCCATTCTGTAATTGTGTTATTGCCATTGGACAGGTACAGGGATTGTGCAGGCATTGCTTATTTCATATTCAGATATAAAATTATTAATTATAAACGATGATGCCTGCATAATGATTTTTTTTTGCTCAGTATTTGATCAGCTTGTAACCACACAGCTTCTGTTGTGTTGTATTGTGTCTGATATATATTTTTGTACTTCACTATAGGGATATGGCACCTAACCCAGTAAAGACACCATCAGTCCCAAGCAAACCTGTATTTTGAGATGGTGAGAAGGAGGTTATTATTCAAGCTCTTTATCTTTGTGATGCACTGAACTTAGATCCATGTTCAGCTGATAAGCCCTTTTGTGACTGTGTCTGGTGGCAGGTGATCAATGATGTCAATCCTGTAGGTGGCCATGGCTGTGACTACAAGCATATAAAACATAGCACTAGTGATATGATAGAACATTCTATAAACAGAATCAAGGCTGTGGAATGAGAACAAATAGCTACTGATGGTGGGTCTCCTACTGAACCAGCACTCACTTAGAGGAGTTTCAGTGAACTATAAGGATTCCAGGCAGGTCAAAGAAGTTAGACAATGCTATGACTGATGTAGGGCAAAAATGGAAGATGCTCCATGCATGATATATGTATATATATATATATATATATATATATATATATATATATATATATATATATATATATCTATGGTTCCACTTGAAATCATCGAATTACCATTTAATCGAATTGCAAATCATCGAGACCAAATCGTCGAAAACTCATTTCATCAAAAACTCATATCATCGAATCTCAAATCATTGAAAACTACAAAGCAACTACAAATAACATTCCACAAAGTTTTTACTATGTTTATGCAGGGGGGCTCCGCCCCCCACACCCCCTGTAAATAAATATACCAACTCCAAGGTCGCACTACAGTGGATGAAAGATGTTATTTCCTAACCCCACTGTAGTGCGACCTTGTAGTTGGTATATATTATTACGGGGGGTGTGGGGTGCAGGGGGGCTTGCCCCCCTGCATAAACATGGTAAACAGTGTCTGGGATGTTATTTGTAGTTGCCTTGTAGTTTTCGATGATTTGAGATTCGATGATATGAGTTTTCGATGAAATGAGTTTTCAACAATTTGGTCTCGATGATTTGCAATTCGATGAAATGGTAATTCGATGATTTAAAGTGGAACCATATATATATATATATATATATATATATATATATATATATATATATATATATCTATATGGGTCTATAGCAGAACACTGAAGAGGCATTTAATCAAACGCTGTTTGCCGACACATAAGAGTGAATACACTAAAGCGCAAATGCTCAAAACAGCAATTTCTTTCCCTGGGAAAAATCGCTTGGTCTTCCCAGTGTGTTTGCCCCTTTCCCCACAGTAGTGTGATCTTGGAGTTGGTATATTTAGTTAGGGGGGTGTGGGGGGCATAGCCCCTCACACTGGGGAGTGTGGGGGGGTGAAACCCCCCCACATTGTTATGTTTGAAGGTGTGTGTGTTTGTGTGTTTATGCTACCAATTTCTTTCCCAGGGAAAGAAATCTGTGTTCTGAGCATTCGCGTTTTAGTGCATTCGCTCTTTATGAGTTGACAAAGAGGCGTTCGATTAAACGCCTCTTCGGTGTTCTGATATAGACCCATATAGATATATATATATATATATATATATATATATATATATATATATATATATAGTGTAGAGTTATCACAATCTTTGTTTAAGTGATCTTCTTACTCACTCAGTGCATATCATGCCTCATCAATTGCAATTTTTTGTGTCTACGGACATCTTGCATTGAGGTTCAAGAAACACCTGCATGTGTTATGGGCATAGGTTGTTTGACTTTATATATATATACATAGAGAAACAAACAGTGAACCAATGAAAAAAATCAGCAGTTCAGCGAGGTAGCAGCCTAACTGTACGAATCCACAAAGTGCAAAAGACTTGAACGCAAGATTATTTTATTAAAAAAGCGTTTTCGCTGCTTAAAAGTTATGCAGCTTCATCAGAAAAAATCGTAAAACCAAGCACTAAACTTTTTTTAGAATATTTAAAGGAAGTGGTTGGATTACATCACTTCCTGCAAAAATCCTCATTGCAACGCACAGATTGAAGAAACATTGTAAAGTATATTCTAGTACACACAAAAAGTGGCCAGAGAGCAACTGAATCTTATTAAAAAAATCACAATGGAAAGCATATATTGCATTTAATCGCAAATTCTAACAATAAAGGAAGCCAGGAAAATAAAACAAAAGGAAAAAAGGGAAAAGAAAGTAAAGGGGAGGGGGGGAGGGAATGAAGGGAGGGAGAGGAGGGGAGGGGGGGAGGAGAGGAAAGAAAAAGGAAGTGGAAAAAATGGAAGAGGCAGGGGAAAAAAATAGGAAAGGAAATGAGCAAGACAGGAAAAAAATTGATATCATGGCTCAGTCAGTAATGATGATAATTCCTTAAGCTAGATCAAATCCAAAAATTAAATATCCTAGAACATTTATGAAAAATATTAACGTGGGTCCAAATACTAAAAACAATCTATATAAAATATATATATATATAATATGTATATATATAAAAAAAGTTCACACCACAGAATCTAAAATAATAAAAAACAAATCCACATTCAGGAATAGCTTTATTTTATCTGGTATAGCTTCTCAATTTGAGAACTGCAGAAATATCGCAGTTCTCATTCAAACCTGGGTTGTTAAATGCATTAAGTGTTATTTGCCATTCAAGTTCTTTAAGTTCTAATAAACATGATATAGGGCTGCCCCTGATGTTGTTCGGTAAGTGGTCTATGCCCATGAAGCTAAATTTATGGCTAGGATTGTTTTCTATATGCTTAGCCAGGGCATTGTCCAATTTGTGATTCCTCATAGCGTATATATGCTGGTAAATGCGCTGTCGGAGTTTTCGGTCCGTCTTGCCAATGTAGAATGCAGGACAGCATTCACATTGAGCTAAGTAAACGATGGACCGAGTATCACAGTTGATTCTGTGTTTGATATAATATTTCCTCCTATTAATTTGGAAAGACCCTCCAACTTTTATGACATTACAGTAATTACAGGACCCACAAATGGAGCACCCCTTGTTCCTAAAAAAGTCAGAACTCGAGGGATTGTTCTGTAACAGCTCCTTAAGGTTTTTGCCTCTTCTGAAAACTAATTTTGGAAATTCACCCAATTTTTCAGATAAATATAGGTCACTGCTGATAAAATACCAATTTTTCCAAATGATTTCAGAAACCTTTCTGGAATCATTACTGAACGTAGTTATAAAACTGGTGGCAAAATTAACCTTGTCTGGAACAGTGGTAGTGTTACAGATGGTAAATTCTACATCTACATCAGTGGAGGGAGGGGAAGTAATTGAACCCGGAGTTACCAATACATTGTTGTCTAAGTTGGTCTTAAATTCATCCAATAAGGGTTTGAAAAACCCTGTTGACCTTTTAAGTTCAATTTCAAGAATAGTATCATCTAGAAGGGTCTCAGGGTATCCCCTGCTTAAAAATTGATTCTTCAGAAATTGGACTTCTTTTTGGAATGATTCGGATGTATTGCACATCCGTACAGCTCATACTAGTTGGCCTTTTACTATCCCACGCTTTTGTTTAAAAGGGTGCAAACTAGTGAAGTGGAGAATTGAATTACAAAAAGTCGGTTTACGAAATACTGAAGACAAGTATCTTTTTCCGTTTGGGTCTTTTTTAATTTCAACGTCAAGGTAATCAATAACCTCACAAGAAAAATGGTAAGTGAATTTCAGAAATGGGGTGGTTTGGTTCATATACTCAATAAGAGTAATTACTTCATGGGAATCACCATTAAAGAGGATGAAAATGTCATCCAAATAGCGGGTATATAGTCGTAGCTGTTTCTTAAATGTTGGATGGGAAAGAAGGAATTTACTTTCCCAATGGGACATGAACAAATTAGCCACGCTTGCCCCACAAGGAGATCCCATGGCCACACCCTGTTTTTGAAGATAAAACTGGTTACTGAATATAAAGAAGTTGGAGCTTAATACAAGGTCCAACAATTCAGTAACTATCCTGATTTCATTAGAAGTAGCCTTCAATTCAAGTAACTTCAATTCTAACCATTCTGTAGCCTCTTGGTGGGGAATTGAAGTGTATAAATCCACAACATCAATAGTTAAAAAGTTATTAGAATCTTCAAACAAGATGTTATTGATGTTGTTTAGAAAAGACCAAGAATCTTTACAGATGGCAGGGATTTTCTTGATGTATTTAGATAGTATTTCGTCAATTAGCTTGGCTGACGGATATGTCATGGACAATCTGCCATCAACCAAGGCCCGCATGGGTGGATTACCAAGATCTTTATGTATTTTGGGAATTCCAAACATGACGGGCACTTTGGGAAATGTGATGTCCAAGTAGTTGTACAAATCCAAGTCAATAATCGCTGAGAGAAAAAGATCTCTCAAGTAGCCTCTCATCCTTTTGTACGCCAAGTTCATTTCATTAAGAGAGGATACAGAGTATGCAGGTGAATCCAAGACTACTAGCATCTTCTCTATGTACATGTTGTTATCAAAGACAACTAGACCTCCTCCTTTGTCCGGCTTGATCAACCGGATAGGTAAGGCTTTCAGATCTGAAAGAGCCGTTTTCTGGTCTTTAGTAACATTGGGTTTATAAACATGGCTACAGGATCCACTTTGGCTACCCAAATGTCTTAGGTCAACTTCACAGATCGATTCAAAGATCCGTAAACCGTATGTAACGGAGGATTGAAAGTACTGGCAAGCTTTAGAGTTGAAATGTTACCATGATCATTGTCATTAAAGAGTAAATTCAAGTTCAATTTCCTCACGAAACATTTCAAATCGATGATAGTTTTGGTTAAGTTGAAATGAGCACTGGGGACAAAAGTATTCCCTCTGGCCAATAATTCTATAATCTCAGGTTGTAAATTTATTTGGGAGAAATTATAAATTTTGAAGTCCCCTTTGAGATTTGTAAGAATCAAAGGATAGGTTTCACATTCCAAGGAGGAATC
Organism: Protopterus annectens; assembly: GCF_019279795.1. Classification (NCBI taxonomy): domain Eukaryota; kingdom Metazoa; phylum Chordata; order Ceratodontiformes; family Protopteridae; genus Protopterus; species Protopterus annectens. Next base: position 464,790,509 of record NC_056746.1, read on the forward strand.
GTCAGGTCTAAGTGTGTCAAAAGTTGTTGTGACATTTAATTGTTGCGGGACCTGTTCCTGGTTTGATAGGTCCGAGGTGGAAGTGGTCCTAAAAAACGGTTATTACCGTTATTTGCAGTGTTGTTGTTATTCCTTTGGGATTCAACCCTATTATTCATGTTATTTTTGTTATTCCCTTTGATTCTATTGCTTCTGCGGGGTTCACTCTGGTGAGACACACCAGCTTCTACATAATTGTCATAATTTCCCTCTCCATTGTTATCATTGTTAACATCTCCATCATTCTGTACTTGAATACCTGAGTTGGTTTCTCGGACCTCAGATTTTTGTAGTTTGGGATAGGCTTTGTGTTGTTGGTACGCTGTTCTATCCCTGATTAATTTCTTAGTTTATTTTGTTTAAGTTTAGTCATTACACCACTGATACTGTTGAATATGCGATTATAATCGAACTTATATCTCAAAAAGTCTGCATCTATTTTGATTAGGTCATCCAAGAGATTAATTTCTTCTGTGACTTTTTGTATGTTTAAAGAATAGTGTTTAACCAACAACTCCAACAGTTGTAATCCCTGTGCTTCAAAGAGGCCCATGAGGTCATTAAAGAAATCAGAGTCTTGGATTAAGCCTGAGGGCGAAAAGGAAGAACGTAAACCCTTAGGGATGATATGTTCCTTAATGCACTGTTGGAAATATGAAACCTCAAGTTGTAATTTCTTGAGTTTCAACAATTTAGTGTCCAATTTCTTTAAGTTATCCAAGATAGTATTAATTGTTGAAGCATTATCCAAAGTCCCAGTAGCCGGTAGTTCCAAATTTGGCGCTCCAGTAAAAGTAAAGGCGTCCAAGTTAGAATTCCATTCGGACATGATAGGAACTCCTATAAGCCTCTGGTTACTAACATTCTGCTGTGGTGTAATATTTGAATTAGCCATAGGAATAACCATGTCAGGGTTATTCATTGCAATGCTTTGTGCTCCTCCGTTGCGAGATCCACTGACAGCAAGGGGTTGAGCATTTGGTATAGAGTTCCCCGAGCTGGTCGCCGATGGAGGAAGGCCATTAGTATCCAAGTTTGAATCATTACTGCGAAGCCCTGCACTGAAAATCGGTGGGGCCCGCAAGCTGTTATTATTTTCAATGGCATCAATCCGTGCGTGTATAAGGTCCATTCTCTGCATTAGGGAAACTAACAGAGTAGCGATATCTAAGTCCTTAACAGGACTGTTGTTTGAGGATCCGAACAAGTTCGGTGTATCAGGGCTGCTGAAACCTTCTGAAGCCATACCAGGAACCAACGTAGAGAAACAAACAGTGAACCAACGAAAAAAATCAGCAGTTCAGCGAGGTAGCAGCCTAACTGTACGAATCCACAAAGTGCAAAAGACTTGAACGCAAGATTATTTTATTAAAAAAGCATTTTCGCTGCTTAAAAGTTATGCAGCTTCATCAGAAAAAATCGTAAAACCAAGCACTAAACTTTTTAGAATATTTAAAGGAAGTGGTTGGATTACATCACTTCCTGCAAAAATCCTCATTGCAACGCACAGATTGAAGAAACATTGTAAAGTATACTCTAGTACACACAAAAAGTGGCCAGAGAGCAACTGAATCTTATTAAAAAAATAACAATGGAAAGCATATATTGCCCTTTTGTGACTGTGTCTGGTGGCAGGTGATCAATGATGTCAATCCTGTAGGTGGCCATGGCTGTGACTACAAGCATATAAAACATAGCACTAGTGATATGATAGAATATTCTATAAACAGAATCAAGGCTGTGGAATGAGAACAAATAGCTACTGATGGTGGGTCTCCTACTGAACCAGCACTCACTTAGAGGAGTTTCAGTCAACTATAAGGGTTCCAGGCAGGTCAAAGAAGTTAGACAATGCTATGACTGATGTAGGGCAAAAATGGAAGATGCTCCATGCATGATATATGTGTATATATATATATATATATATATATATATATATATATATATATATATATATATATGGTTCCACTTGAAATCATTGAATTACCATTTCATCGAATTGCAAATCATCGAGACCAAATCGCCGAAAACTCATTTCATCGAAAACTCATATCATCGAATCTCAAATCATTGAAAACTACAAAGCAACTACAAATAACATTCCACAAAGTTTTTACTATGTTTATGCAGGGGGGCTCCGCCCCCCACACCCCCTGTAAATAAATATACCAACTCTAAGGTCGCACTACAGTGGATGAAAGATGTTATTTCCTAACCCCACTGTAGTGCAACCTTGTAGTTGGTATATATTATTATGGGGGGTGTGGGGTGCAGGGGGGCTTGCCCCCCTGCATAAACATGGTAAACAGTGTCTGGGATGTTATTTGTAGTTGCCTTGTAGTTTTCGATGATTTGAGATTCGATGATATGAGTTTTCGATGAAATGAGTTTTCAACGATTTGGTCTCGATGATTTGCAATTCGATGAAATGGTAATTCGATGATTTCAAGTGGAACCATATATATATATATTTATATATATATATATATATATATATATATATATATATATATATATATATATATATATATATATATATATATCTATATGGGTCTATAGCAGAACACTGAAGAGGCATTTAATCAAACGCTGTTTGCCGACACATAAGAGTGAACACACTAAAGCGCAAATGCTCAAAACAGCAATTTCTTTCCCTGGGAAAAAATCGCTTGGTCTTCCCAGTGTGTTTGCCCCTTTCCCCACAGTAGTGTGATCTTGGAGTTGCTATATTTAGTTAGAGAGGTGTGGGGGGCATAGCCCCTCACACTGGGGAGTGTGGGGGGGTGAAACCCCCCCCACATTGTTATGTTTGAAGGTGTGTGTGTTTGTGTGTTTATGCTACCAATTTCTTTCCCAGGGAAAGAAAATAGAAGTTATGTCCTTACCATAACGTTCCATGTGGAGTGTTCATCTCGCCTTTGTTCTTACACATGGGTTCGGAGCCGATCCTCGGCTCCGTGTCGGCCGCTTGCAAGCTCTGCATCGAGAAGAAGCTCGAGACAATCTTCTACCCACAATCCCCCTCTGCCTTTACCTCAGATCTAGTTTGCAAGCAAACCAGTAGTCAAAAAGAGCACACTCATGCTTACATCACATATGCACAGAACTAAGGGTCTATATATATATATATATACACACACATATATACATATATATACATATCAACTATATATACAACAACTGCAATGCAGAAGCAGAATGCCCCAGGCCAGGCACCAAAACTGAACGTTCTTCCTAAGGGTGGGAGGGTGGGAATGTAAGAACAAAGGCGAGATGAACACTCCACATGGAACGTTATGGTAAGGACATAACTTCTATATGTGAAAGTGTTCAATCTCGCCGTTTGTTCTTACACATGGGTAGCGTCCCTAGCTCCTTGTTCCTGAGGAACTCACGGAAGGACGTTCTTGAGCACAGTGGAACCAAAGGTTGCCCTGTCCCTAGAAACCTTGTCTACCTTATAATGAGAAATGAATGTATGTGGCTTAGACCAAGTAGCAGCCGCACAAATAGCGTCTAATGGTAGGCGGGCTGCATGAGCCAGGGATGTAGACACTGACCTTGTGGAATGTCCTTTGGGTTTGTGCAAAAGAGTTTGATTTGAAGAATCATAGACATAGATTATACAATCCGTTAACCACTTAGAAAGAGTTCTTTTGGTAACCGCTACTCCTTTCCTGTTATCAGCAAAGGCCAAAAAAAGTTGATCAGTTTTTCTGTGATCTTTTGTTCTATCCAAGTAAAACCTTAGCTGTCTGTGAACATCTAATTTGTGCAACATATACTCCATTTTGTTGGAGTGATTCTTGAAGAAAGTGGGTAATTCAATGGACTGATTAATATTATTAATAGAACAAACTTTAGGAAGGAAAGATGAATTAGTTCGAAGAGAAACTCTGTCAGAGTGAAAGATCAAGTAAGGGTGCTTGATGAAGAGAGCTTGAAGTTCAGATACTCGCCTAGCGGATGTAATGGCTACCAAAAAGAGAGTCTTCCAAGACAAAAATTTCAATGGGCAAGAGGAGGCTGGTTCAAAGGGGGGCAACATTAACTTAGATAACAATAAGTTTAGACTCCAAGGTGACGTAGGAGATCTAATTGGTGGTCTAATATGAAAGGCCCCTTTTAAAAAGGCTTTACAAAGTCTGTGGGCCATAACAGGAGCCCCACATTCTTCCACATGGAAATTAGAAATGGCAGCCAATTGAACTCTTAATGTGGCAGGAGAAGCACCCTGATGGAACAAGTCTGTTAAAAACTCTAATATTTTATTCAAAGGAGCTATAAAAGGATCCACATGCTGTGTATTTGCCCAGAATACAAATCGCTTCCATTTACTAGAATATGTTTTAGTAGTGGAAGCTTTATGAGAAGCCACTAATATATTCTGAACTGCAGGCGAAAGAAGATCAGACCTGGCTAAGTTGGGAACTGGAGCAGCCAAGCTGCTAGATGGAGGGACAAGAGCGCGGGATGGGGAGCCCCTGACGAGTGAGTCAATAGATCTGGCTCTGGGTCCAGGATCCAGGGTCCCCGAATGCAGTGTGTCATCAGAAAGGGGAACCAAATTTGACGAGGCCAGAATGGGGCAATGAGGATTATTGTCCTGTGTAGGTTTCTGGCTTTCTGGAGAAACTTTGATATCAGGGGGAATGGAGGAAAAGCGTATAGGAGTCCCGGGGGCCAATCGTGAATCAGTGCGTCCCTGGGGACTTCCCCTGGAGGGGGTAATAGGGCAAAGTAGCTCCTGCATTTGGCGTTCATTGGAGACGCAAACAGATCGCAGGAAGGCTGGCCCCACGTGCGAAAAATCTTTTTCGCAACTGACTGTTTTAGGGACCACTCGTGCGGTAACAGAATTGCTCTGCTCAGCCTGTCGGCTATGACGTTGGATGACCCCGGGATGTGCGTTGCTATTAGAAAGCGACCCATGGACTCCGCCCATTGCCAGATTCTCATGGCCTCTCTGCATAGCTGATAGGACTTGGTTCCCCCTTGCTTGTTTATGTACCAGACTACCGACATGTTGTCCGTCTGAACTGCAATAGTTCCCAGAGGAAGAAGGGGAGCAAAGTGTTGCAACGCTAGAAACACTGCCCTCAACTCTAGAACATTGATGTGCAGATTGTACTCTAAATTGGTCCATTCGCCTTGGACTGTCTGTCCCTGAAAGATGCCCCCCCCACCCTATCAGGGAAGCGTCCGTGGTCACCGTAACTGTAGGCATGGGTAGCACAAATGGTCTCCCCTTGGAAAGGTTGCGTTTGAAGCCACCAGTTTAGGTGTGTTTTGCATGTGTTCGTTATAAGAATCTCGTGTGTTAGAGGTAGTTGTTGGAACGACCATTGTGCAAACAGTAGCCATTGTAGGACCCTCATGTGCAGCCTTCCCAAGGGTATTGCAATAAGAGAAGCTGACATGAGTCCCAAAACCTTCAGTACCAGTTTTGCTGGGGATTTCCTGGACAAGAGAAGAAGACGTATGTGAGTCTGAAGTGAAAGTATCCTTTCTGGAGGAAGTCTTAGAATTAACTGATGTGTATTTAATTCCGCTCCTATGAATAAGATACTCTGTGATGGCTGTAGTAAGGATTTTCTGAAGTTTATGGATATTCCTAGGTGAATACACAGTTGAAGAGTATAGTCTCTGGCCTGTACAAGTTGACGCTGGGTGGTGGCAGAAAGGAGCCAGTCGTCCAGATACGGAAACACCTGGAATCCTTGGCGTCTCAAGTGAGATGCTACCACTGCCATGCATTTGGTGAAGACCCTGGGGGCTGAGGTCAGACCAAAGGGCAGGGCTCGAAATTGAAAGTGACTGGCACCCAGCCGGAAGCGCAAATGATCTCTGGATGCCCTGGCCATTTTGATGTGGTAGTATGCATCCTTCAGATCTATTGAGCACATCCAGTCGTCCTTCTGTAAGAATGGAAGGATCGATTGAAGCGTGACCATTCGGAACTTTTCTTTCTTGACGAAGGTATTGAGATCGCTTAGGTCCAGAATGGGCCTCCAGTCCCCTGTTTTCTTTGGAACTAAAAAGAACCTTGAGTAAGTCCCGAATCCTTTTTGGTCCGCTGGGACTGGTTGGATGACTCTTTTTTCTAGCAGCTTTGAAATTTCTATAGCTGCTGGCTCTCGCAGATGGGGCGGTACATCTGGAAGTCTTTTCTTTGGAATGGGATGGGATAGAAAAGGTATATTGTAACCTCTGGTAACCACGCTTTTTACCCACTTGTCTGTAGTTATACTTTGCCAGGCCTGAGGGTATAAAGCTAAGCGACCCCCGACTGCCTCCAGAGCAGGACAGTCGGGCCTCCTCTCAGGAGTGCTGGAAAGGTTTACCAGGGAGTGTATCCCTGTCACCTTGATTCTGCGGACCCCCTCTGCCGCCAGGGCGGCGTCTTCCACCTCTGCCCCCTCCTCTGCCTCTAGAAGGGGCATCACCCTGTGTGCCTGGGAAAGATCCTTGGGGTTTTCGAAACCACATTTTTCCCCCACGTTGCCCTTTGGGGTACGGTCTGGTTGGGGTGGAAAAACAGACTCCGACAGCAGACAGAGTCTTTCCCTCCTGCTCACACCGGGTAAGGGTCTCCTTTACTTTGGGGCCAAAGAGAGTGGCACCGTCAAATGGGGTGTTAGTAAAGGAAGACTTGAAGGCTTCCGCAAATGAACATAAGCGCATCCAGGATTGTCTGCGAAGAGCAATCGCTGAAGCTGCTGCCCTACTCGAACCTTCGGCTGCGTAAGAGATCAACCTCATGGACGAGTTCACAATGGATGTAAGGGTATTAAGTTGCGCCGTCACTTTCTCTGAGACAGCAGCATCCGTAGTACCCTGGAGGGTATCTCCCAACTCTTTGACTAGATCCCTCTGTAGCCGTGTAAAGTGGGTCAAATAGTTCAGGGATCGCATGGAAAAAGCCGCTGAACTAAAAATGCGCTTCCCATACCTGTCCATCGTCCTAGAATCTTTATTAGGGGGATGGACAGATGAGGAAGATTCCGACATCTCCTTTTTCGTGGCCGCTGCCACCACCATAGCGTCCACTGGAACTCCTTTTGTTAAGTAAGTCTTGTCCTGGGGTGCAGTGATATATTTATTGGGTTTCCTTGGGACTGGTTCCACTGTGTCAGGAGCCTCCCACGCCCTTCGAGCAATAAGTTCCATTAATTCATCGAAGGGCGGAGTGACCCAGGAGGAAGAAGGGCGAGCACCGAATGCCTTCAGCAAGACTGACTCATCCTCAGAAGGGGGGAGGGACTGCCAGTCACCTCTCTGTTTCAGGATCTCCAATATGTCCGAAAAAGAGACATCTTCTGAAGGTGACTTAGGGGACCCTTCTGACTCATCTAAGTCAGTATCGGATGTCAAGGATTCTTGTGGAGAATCCAAGTGTCTCCTCTTACACAATCTTTTCCTAGGGACTTCTTCGTGGGGAGCATCCGAAGAAGCCTCCGAGGAATAGGGGGCACCCTCCAGGGGTGGCTGAGACACCGGTGCTCGACGCTTGGATGTGGCCGTGGGTGCAGAGGAGGATAACGGCCCTTTATGGGGAGGAGAGGTTGCTTCCACTGATGTGGTTGTCTGGGTAGACAACACCTTCCTCATTAGATCGAAAGCCCCCGGGTCCCGAGTCGAAGAATCTCCCGGTTCCAAAGAAATGGGAAGAATCCCCGAAACAGGCACCGAAGGCATCGACCCCGAGGACGGAGCCGAATCGATCCGCGCCAAGGCCCCGAGGGGAAGAGTCGGAACCGAAACGTCGGTTCGACTCTCGGCCCCGGAACCAAGGACAGATAGTCGGCTCCGAGACTCCGGTACTGGGTCCGTTGGAGTCGAGGTGAGAGGAACAGACCGAGAAAAAGATGGTTCTGGACCCGAGGGCTCCACAATCAGAAGATCAACCTCTTCCGGCTCCAAAGACGGGACAGGTCTCGGAGGAGGAATGGATGGAGACAATGGGAGGCCTTCACGTTTCGACACCAACTGGGTGGAAACTGAAATAAGTTTGGACAGGGCCGAATGCTCCAATAACTTCTGCACTACACGATCCACATCGACATCGGAGAGCTTGGAAGAAGAACGGGTCGAAGGAACCGAAGACGGAGCCGACCTCAATAAAGTCGATGGAGGGAGCTCCATCACCGGTTCCAAGACTCGAGGCTCAGGAACCGACACCAGTTGAACACTCGGCCCCGAAGTCTGTGGAACCGGTGATCTAACTTTACTCGAAGAGCTCGGAGCCGATGACTTGGGCTCCGATGTCTTCGATTCCTTAGAGGATTTTGATGCCTGGTCTGAAGCATCCAGAGCCTCCTGAAAGGAAGGTTTTAATAACCCCCTGTCCATGAGTTTCCTGCGCCTATCTGTCATGACCCTCCCACTAAAAGAGTGACAAATTGAACAGTCCTCTTGTAAGTGGAGAGGGCCAAGGCAGTAGACACAGGAACTATGGTTGTCAGTAACTGACATTTTCTGGCCACACTGACAACGCTTAAAGCCTGATTTACTTTTCTCAGACATTTTACAGGAAAGATAAAAGTCAAGTCCAGTATAAGAGTCAAATCCGGTAGAAAAAGGTCAAATCCGATGTAAATGTCAGTCCGGTTGTCAAATTTAAGAAGGGTTGGTAGGCCCCGAAAAACTCTAACCAGTTAAATCAACTTAACGGTACCGAGAAATTCTACCTACTCATACACACATACACTAAGTATACCAAAAGGTACTAATAGAACAAATTTTCTCAAAAATATAACAAAAATAAAGTTATATCTTATCTCAAGATGCTCGAGCTAGCTCCCAGCGATGCGAACGCAGCAGCGGCAAACTAGATCTGAGGTAAAGGCAGAGGGGGATTGTGGGTATTAGATTGTCTCGAGCTTCTTCTCGATGCAGAGCTTGCAAGCGGCCGACACGGAGCTGAGGATCGGCTCCGAACCCATGTGTAAGAACAAACGGCGAGATTGAACACGTTCACATTCTGTGTTCTGAGCATTCGCGCTTTAGTGCATTCGCTTTTTATGAGTTGACAAAGAGGCGTTCGATTAAACGCCTCTTCGGTGTTCTGATATAGACCCATATAGATAGATATATATATATATATATATATATATATATATATATATATATATATATATAGTGTAGAGTTATCACAATCTTTGTTTAAGTGATCTTCTTCTACTCAGTGCATATCATGCCTCATCAATTGCAATTTTTTGTGTCTACGGACATCTTGCATTGAGGTTCAAGAAACACCTGCATGTGTTATGGGCATAGGTTGTTTGACTTTATATATATATATATATATATATATATATATATGTAGATAGATAGATAGATATAAAATTATACAATAAGGATTCATTACTATTCAAAAGTGAACATGCCAATTGGACAGCCCAACCAGCATGTCCATTGTAAATTGAGCATCTATCAATAGAAAAAAGTCAAGGTGTTCAAGTACCATTGAACAGCCAGACTTTTCTATTTGTGTATATGGAGGACAAACCAAATTATAAGAAAAATCAGGTAAATTCTGCAAATCTGAAACAGAAACATACCTGATTTCCCTCATAATTTTGTGCTGTCCCTGTAAATGTTTATTTTTTAACTGTTAAAAAATACTAAACAAACAGCAAAGAAGATTTTGTTTTCTTCATTCTACTGCACTGATGTGCTGTGCATCCCATACACACAAGCAGTGCAACACAGTAGTGAAGACAATGTGGAAGATGACAGAAGTCCCCTTATACAATCACATTATTTAAGAAAGGTAAGTAATTTCTTTCTTAAATAATGTTATTGTATAAAAGCAATAATCCACTCCTGTTTGTGATTATATCAGCATTTACTCATGTTTGGCTTAGTTTAATCACTCAGGCTTTGCCCTCATGATCAAACCACACTAACCACAGATAAATCCAGATATACCCACACACACAATTCTGGATTATTGCTTTAATATACCATACTATAAGGTTTAGTTATTTGCATGTATTGCTGCTTTATTTTGGATTAGACAGCATGTTCCAAGCAGTTCTTTGGTATTTATTTTGTTTTTCTGTTTTGTTGGTGTTCTCACAGATGAGGCTGGTGCCAGCTCTGTGGAGGTCCTGACAGCTGATGTTAGAGGATCAGTTGACTTTGATGATGACAGTGTTGATGAACAGGACAGTCTGGGGTTGCAGAGGCTATGTCTGACATGGAGAATGTGGCTCCCACATCCCCTCCCCAAAGTTTGGACATAGTATGTCTGTGCATTCCCATGACAAGCAACCATTTGAGACTGGACGGGTTTAAGAGGACATCATTCATCAGGATAATATGGTTACCCCAGTTGCAAAGCTGGCATAATCTCCCACTAGCCATCACTAGGGGGATGTACCATGCAGGAGTATTGGTAGAAGTATTCAGAGGAGGCATGTTTATTGCCCTCCCCCTGATGTTGGTGTCTCAATATCTGCCACCCCACATATGTGCAGGTCACTTGTGCAGGCACAAGTAAGTACAGCCAGAAGCTCAGACGAGATAGTCAGAGTACTGTAAGTCATGCATTCTGATGTGTGAAACTGCATGTACTTTGTGTAGACCTCTTTGGACCAGATGAATGACACACTAGACTGTGTAGTGTCTATTAAGAAGAATCTGCTGGTTTATGGTCAGCATCCAGGAGGTTAAAGAGCTGGTGCATCATCCAGTGTGATCCATTCTGGCTGTGCATGATCCTGCACCTGAAGTGGTACTTCAGCTGCTCCATGTGTCCACATCAAGACATGACAAACCACATGGTTATAGTTGTGGACATAATCATGATGAGAATCATGATGAGAGCTCATCCAGCAGACACTGTTTACAATTAGGAGCACCATGAATTCTAGCCAGGGTCATGTAGCTAGCAGTGCAACTCCTGGCAGAGGTAGTTCACATGGTCAGAGGTGGCAACAGTGAGCAGAGTCTTTCACCATGCATGGTACACTCTTGTCCAGGAAGCCAGGGCTTTGGTTGTGTTCCTGCAGACTCACACACAGTACACCTCACGTTGCCTATGCAACCTTATACACACAAATTACTTCTTAAAAACTGACATTCTTACATCTGGAACTACTAGCACTGACAGTCCATACTTGTTCTGATCCTCAGTTCTCTCACACACACACTCACTCACACACACATGCATACATGCACACGCACACACATGCACACACACACACACACACACACACACGCACTACACCTCACTTTGGCCATGGCACCTTGTACGTACACATTTATTCATCAAAACTAACTTCCTTATATCTGGAACTACTGGCAGTGACAGTGCATACTTGTTCTGACCCTCATTTCTCTCTCTAGCTCACAGACACACACACACACACACACACACACACACACACACACACACACACACACACACACACACACACACACACACACACACACAGGCACATTTCCATTAAGTCAGGCTTCATCTCTTGCACCTCCCCCAGTGCGAGTGATGATGACTGTGTTTTTGTATATTCCTTTGTGATTTAGGGTTGCCTGTGTACTTTGATAGAGCAAATTGCAAAAACAAAATCAATATAAGGAAGGGACTTACACAAGACAATACATTACAGCCTATAAGTATTGCAAGGCAGACAGTGGGAATTCTATTGCGACCAAAAAATATTGTAAATCAGAAAGAATACATACATATTTTTACAACCTGAAAATGTTGCAATGCAGGAAGTTGAAGTGAGCAGTAGAACTTAAGCTAAAGAGTTAGCCACTGAGATGATATATTTGAAGGAAGTGAAATTAGAAGTATGGAAAATGAACCACAAGACCTGAATTCTAAACTTTCCATAACAATAAAACATTAAACACTATAAATGTAAAGTATAAGCAGCAGGTGGTGTTAAGACCAAACATATACAACAATAATAAGAATTTCACTAGGGTAGTTCAAGAGAGGGAAAAGTAGCTGGTAAGAGTGCTAAACTAATTTTTATCACTGTTAACAAAGAAACCTCATACAATGGAAAACTCTAAAAAAAAACATAACTACAAATAATGTAAAAAGTAAAGTGAAGATACATTTTGTTTTAAAGTACTGCTTGTGGGGGGACAAATTGACAGGGGTGGTAGTGACACTGAGAGAAAGGGATATCAACCCAGGGAAGAAAGGAAATTTGTTATGTCAATCTGAGCAGAAGATGATCCAAAGAAAGGAAGGGAAATGAGGGAAGATAAGGCATACTGAGGGGCAAACTAAGCTTGAATAGAACCCTAATGATGTTTCTGTTGAGCCAAGAAACAGGAGATTTAAACAAAAAGAAGAAGGTTTCTCATATCAGCTTCATAGAGAAAGTAAACAATAAAAATGAAATATGGCAGCAACAGCAGCTGACACTAAAGAATACTATTATAAATTATGTTTTTTACACAAAGATTTAGAAACTGGGACTCTAGTGCCTATATTGCTAGTTGTGGAGGAAGTACCATCCTATTCATGGCATGCTGACCATGCAGAATCTCCACTGACTCAATCAAGCCAGTTAAATTTTAAGAAGGCAGAGTGAGAAGATGAGACTTTGAGCAGAGGCTGGGAAAATATGGTGGAAGCTGTAGGAAAAAAAGCTAACAAATGTCTCTACTTCTCAACCATACTTTAAGTTTCAAAATATCTTGGTATACAAAGAAAGTAAGCCTGCAGTAAGATACTATAGCAGGGTTCTAAATAGGCTTAGATATTTTGGACCAAAATGTGGACAAGGCAGATAGCTTATATTGTCAAGGTAACCTATTCCCTAAGTGCAACAACTGGGAATCAGTGTGATAGAGGGAAGAATCAGAAATCTGAGAAATCCAAAAGAAGTAAAAGTCCCATGTTATGTATTGAATTAAACCTGAACACACTAAGTGGAAAGAAGTGTAAACCACAGACAACCACAACGTACCTATGAATAAACAAGACAGCCAATAGAAGAAGGTTGCCATGGGGGGTATAAACATTTTAGACAGTGTTGAAGCATCAGTTATGGTGGCCCTATATGGTTAAACAAGGAACTGCCAATGTTAATTGTTATGATAACTGTATCAAAACCAAATCTATTGATGGTAAGCAGGAAATATGTTTTTAAGAGTAAAAGTAAAATACAAAAAAGTACTTCACAGAAACAGTTGGTCTTCCTGAACAACACTGCAGTTAAATTTACTGACAAATGTAAACAACTTGAGAAAGGCAGACACTTGGAAGCAAAACACTGTAAACAGGAAATGTATAGATACTAGTAAAGATTATATTGAAACTCTGGAAACTCAGTACACAAGTGATAACTGTAGTTTACCATATAAGATACAGAATATATGCACAACATTCTCTGTTGCAGAAGGGATTAGTGGTACTAGTAAAGAAATTAGGTATTGCTATGGCCTGATAGGCATTAAAACTGAAGTTGGAAGCTTTGCTGCCAAGATGATATCTGATTTAGCCAAATGTGCAGTGTAAAGATTTCAGCAACTAGAAATCCTTGACATCTTTCCAAAGGCTCAGAGAAGATCTGAGCTTCAGAGGGTCAGCGCAGTCCCATCATGTCAAGTTAATGGTACATAGCATAGCGAGTATAACAGAAATACAAGAATTTATAACTGGAGACCACATTACTTTTAGTCCTCCCAGCAGAAAATGATTTATTTTACTTAATAGGATAGTTCATTTGAGTTAATAGAAGCAACAAATGAGGGTAAATACAGACTTAGACAAACTGGTAGGAAAAGGAGAGAGCAGATATAGTGCCTCACTATTCTGAAATCAGGGAAGGAATTGCGACTCTCTATAAACAGTTTAGCAGAAGGGATTGGGAAACCTGGTGAAGAAAGAAAACCATTCTCAATGCCTGTAGTTCAATTAAATGACACACTTAATTGGCAGAAACAAGACCTAAAGCAATTTATGTTAGTGAACAAGGAGGTACTTTCAGAACTGTCTGGCAAAATAAATCTAATTCAAAACCATAAGAATATTCCAGGGGAAAGAGTTACTTTACAAACCTACAGAATAGCAATGCTCTCAAAAATAACACAAAGAAAGCAGTAAATAGCTTAAACCAAACATAACACAGAGGTCACGAAAATAAGTGTAACAACACCATACTGTCTCAAAATGTAAGGGAAGAAATGGAAGCTGTAGTGACTTTTAGAAGCAGAACTACATTATTAAAAGTGAAAATGGCCCAGTGCATAGACTGAAGAAACTAGTAATGTTGAAAAATACGAGTCTTAACTGGGCACCATTTAAAGGTAACGTACTACATTAGCAAGACTTGACCCACCACAAAGCAGATAGGCTGTCTTGGGCACACAGATCATCCAATAGCCATGCACCTGGGAAAGGCCAACTTTACCATTGTGTGGTAATTATCACCAAACAGAAGAGTATAACTAACTCAAGAATGCATTAATAAAAAAGTAACTGATAGTTGTATCAGTGGCATGCACAATCCAATGTAAACAGAGAGATTTGTTTAAATGCAGTAAGTCTTTCACTAAGTTTAACACAGAGAATGAAGGCTATGAAGTGTTAATGAGTTGCTTCGAGTAGTCCAGAGTACAGGTTTGATTCCTTCCAGCTACATTTTCTTACTGTCTGACTCTGAGCAAGTCACTTAAAATGACAGAGTTTGCAGGTAACCCCATAAAGGGACATATGCTTGTTCTTAGTAAGTTTACTTGATTAACAACTAAATAATAATAAGTTGCGTGTTTTGCTTTAAGACCAGAAAGATACCTGGCAGTATTAAGCTGAGCAGGTATGTGTAATGAGTGGTTAGGTACAATATAAAAAGAGGGTTGGAAATTGTTCTTGCCAGAAGAATGCAGACCGAGATAAATATATATCTATATGTAGAGAGAGAACACACAGAAAATGTTTGACAGCTGTGTATTTAATTAAAACACAAGGCTTTGCCTTTCTTGGAAGAGCCTGCATTATTTTCATTTATATGTAATAAACTACATTATTAATTATCTACTATCTATTCCACATCTTGCTATGTGTGTGTACTGCTATTGCTATCAGTGTTTGTGTGTGTGTGTGTGTGTGTGTGTGTGTGTGTATGTGTTAGTGTGTGTGTGTGTGTGTGTGTGTGTGTGTGTGTGTGTGTGTGTGTGTGTGTGTGTGTGTGTGTGTGTGAGTGTGTGTGTGTGTGTGTGTATATATATATATATATATATATATATATATATATATATATATATATATATATATATATATATATATATATATATATATGGGTCTACTGCTGTACATCGAAAGTACACTTCTTCGAAATAGAGCAGGAGACCCACATTTTAATATACCAACTCCGAGATTGCACTACAGCGGGGAAAAGGGAATATTCTCATTCCACACTGTAGTGACTGCCAAAGTCAATGTTCGAAGTTTCACTATTTCGAACAAGTGGACTCAGTGAAGTGGGTTTCAAAGTAATGAAACTTCGAACATATTCATGGATCCCATAGATATATATATATATGGAACCTTTTGTCTAATTACTTTTTCATTGATAGTGAAAAGCCAGTACATTTGACTGAAAATTATCTGATGGCTTTTTCATCATAAAAATGAAGTACAATGTGGATTGGGGCATATGCCCTTTCCTCACTGTAGTGCAGTTCTCAGTGTAGATATATATAATTTTCATGGGTGATGTTTTCCTGATCTTTTGTGGCTTGATATATTTTGTTTTCAATGCTTGGCTTTTGGTGAAGACTGGATAGACAATTTATGTTGTCGATCTAAAGTTAGGCACCCATATATATTTATATAATGAATGGTCGACATGTCACTCTGTTGACATGAAAAGCATGTACCATGACATGTTGACCATTCAACGTATTTTAAATATAACACATCAATACTCAGTAGATCAAAAAAGGAAACACATTTCCTTTTCTGATGCACTACCCATAAATTGATCACATTCAGCTCAAATTTGTCTGAATAGTGGTAGTCTTATGGGAAGAATATTTTTTAAATTAAAATGCATGTTGGGGTTTGAGTGCAGGGGCAAGGTAAGAGTTAAGTTTAGCCCCCCCCTGCTCCATCATAGTAATACATGGTAACCCTAACCCTATCCCTGACCATAACTCTGACATGCATCTTAATGTTAAAAAAAAGCCCTTCTCATAACACTACCATTAAATAAGACAGCTTGAACACTCACCATGTGCACACATGCACAAGTGTGCACAAACACACACACACACATGCACTAAATCTGTCCCCTAGCCTAACCCTGACACTAAATCTAAGCATTCACAGTCACACACATACACACTTAATCTAAACCCTTATCTAACCTTTACTGTAACTCAAACCCATACACATTCACACAAACACGCACACACACACCTAGCATGCATCCCACTTACCTTTTTTGGTAAAAAAAAACAAATTGACAAAATGTCCATTCGATAAACTGGACATTTGCACAAACAACCCTGTACTTCTGTTCGTTAACAAAAGCAGCAGTGAATCAAACGCATGGCACTCATACATATACGTGCATACATGTATACACACACACACACACACACACACACACACACACACACACACACACACACACACACACACACACACACACACACACACACACACACACAGACACACACACACACACACACACACACACACACACACACACACACACACACACACACACACACACACACACTGACTTATCTATATATATGGCTAGCTAGATGCAGATATATAGGTATAGGTTTAGATACACAGCTATGTGTATATATGTGTGTGTGTGTGTGTGTGTGTGTGTGTGTGTGTGTGTCTCTGCATGAATCCATCTATTTATCGAAGACATAATAATTGCACCACAGGATATTGTCAAAAATGACTACTACCCTTTGAATCATGCATATAGTACTCACTACTAAAACCCTTACATGCACACTCATGTGTCACATATACTTTTGCACTTCAAAATGTTACACACTACTATCATATATGTGAATTTTTATAGAGAGAGACAGAAAGAGATGAGTGTACATTTAAATTATAAGGTTGAGAATCAAGCATTTCGTAATTAAGAAAGCCTATGCATTTAAGAAGAATACACAAATATATAATTCAGGTGTCAACACCAGTTATTTCACTGAGTCACGGTCTTTCCCCATCCTAAGTTCCCTTTTTCTTATAAAAATAACTTTAATTTTATATTTTTTCACTGCAATATTGATTAAACATTCCATTCTAAACAGTACAACTACCTTATGGTCATTGTAATGTGTTTTTCAGCTCAAATTAATAACACCATCATAATGGAGTTTTCATATCCTGGTCTTTTAAAGGAAAGTGAGCAGCTGCCAGTGTGGAAATCTGTAGTGACACTGCCAGGTAAACAAAGTACATCAGAGAGGAATTAAGCTAACTGGCTATCAGTACAAGTGATACAGCAACGTATCTATCTCTATAGACAGGAGTCACCTTTCATAAAAGTTCTTAGCTGCAGTCTCAATGACTGTAGTTTCTCTGATAAGCTCATCTTAGCTCTAGATGTGGGTTCTCTCAATAAGTTTTCAGTTGAATGCACAGTAATAAATAAATCCTTATTTCTGAGCCTATGGTCAGATGAAAATCAATTGTATTTAGTTAGTTTACTTAGTCTACTGTGGATACTGTGGTGGTGGTGCTGCGGTAGCATTGTCGCCTCACAGTAAGACGTTGTCCTGTTCGATTCTCAGCTAGAGCATCTTCTGCGTGGAGACATGCGTGAATGGGCATACCTTCATTGAAGATTGTGCGTCAGAGCCGGCACCTCGGCACGTAAAAATCTACTGCCAATCATTAGCGGACCGGAGTTCTGCTGTGGCAATCCCTAACCGGAAAAAGCCGAAAGACACAACAAATTAGTCTGCTGTGGAATAGAAACTAAACATGTGAAAATATTGTAGTTCTTTCTCAGCACAATATTACCATCTAGAGGTAGTTTATAAAATGAGAGTGCTGTGCTGTGCTGTGCAGTGTTCTTTGTAGCATTGATTTTTCAGCATCATATCCTGTTTTCTAGTCTCATTTTAAGCACATGGTATTATTTATTTCTTAAATATTTATGGACTGCTACACCAAATTGGCTCTGAAAGTCTTTCTAGCATCGGAAATCAGAATAGCAACTTTGGGATAATGGTATGAAATGGATTATAATGATACATTACTGCCAGGTGTAAGCACTGCCATTCATTCTGAAAAGCACAACTTTGCAGAAGTGGTTTTACAGAATAACATCTGCTGTGGGACATCCATGAATTTTAAATCATATAAGAATGACACTATAAAGTTCTTTTTGCTAGACAGAAATGCTTTCTGAGCAAGGCCTGTTACTGCAAACTGGGCATTGTACAGGATATATAAGCTGTGACGACAGGAATTGTAAAGAAGCCCCCTCCACCTGTATATATTTTTGCCAAGGATGAAACTGTAAAAGAAAACTTTATGTAATTAGGTATCTCTTCATCCTTCCATTCATTGTCACACAGCACACTTCATCCTTTATAGTACAAAGGGGAAGTTATAGCCTACCTTAGCAGCCAGTGGCTACAGGATATTGAAGCTCATTCTGGATAGGTCTCTGATTTATCAGAGATCATCTCTCCACACACACACACACACACACACACACACACACACACACACACACACACACACACACACACACACACACAAAATATTCTGTCTCTCTCATTTGTAGGTGTCTGGAGAACTGCAATTCACCTACCCACTTGCCTTTGGGAGGTGTGATGGAAAAGACAGCACCAGGAGAAAACTCACATCGACAGTTGGAAGACATGCAGACTCCACACAGAAAGCACCCAAGCCCATTAATGAAATGGAGAAACTCTGGCAGTGAGGTAACACCAATATTGTGTTACATGGTAATTAAATATAAACCCTGTATCTTAACTGATTACATTAACATACTAACACAGATGTCACATGTAAAATTAATATGACCCCTCTACCTTTATTAGTTATATTAAGAGGCTAACAAATATGTTACATGTTATGATAATATGACCCCATATGATTTAACTGATTATATTAATATGTTAATATAGATATTGCATGTTATTATGAATGCTGTTTCTTTGTTGGTTATCTTAGCAAGTTATTACAAATCTCACTCACAAAGTTCATGAGAGCCCAGAGCCTCAGCTGGTTACATTAACTTATTAATATAGAAGCCATATATGAAAGTTAATATGAAACGTGTGCCTTAACCATTTATAATAATATGTTAACACACATGCACACTACTGATAATGAGGCTATAGTTCAGGTTTTCAGATTTTTGTGGAATTGGAGCCTGTCTTTGGCATTTTTAATTCAGTTTATCATGAGAATATAGAAACAACACTAGGCAACTGATTACAGGGATCATAACAGGCCTAGCCATATATGCCCTTAACCAGACACACTTAAAAGTTCTTGCCACCCTTTACAAGCACCAGATAGTGCCTAACTCATAACTAAAGCATGACAGCCATGATATAAATTTGTGTCTTTACATTCAATTACTAAGGCAAGTCTTAAAGGCATATAAAATAGTAGTTTGCTTGACCTGTGGTAGAAACTTATTTCATAGGTTGTGAACATGTTGAGTTAAGAACCTATCACTCCAGTGAGTCTTATTTATTAATTGCTGTAAATTTAGGTCCCTAGTAAGATTATTTCTAGAGCTACTGGTCTTGTGAAAAGAGACAGTAGGTCAAATAGGATTGGATCTTTCATGACTTAAAAAGTGAGACACAGATCACCTTAGAGCAGCCAGTAGGCTACTGATTGCAAAGAAAGTGGTGCTAATTTATCACCATAACAGGACAGTTAAAGGATTTAATACCTTTTTTTTTTTTAGCTAAGAATTATTGGAGCCTTTCAAGTTGAGTGATATATGTCGATTTGTACTTACCAAAGGAGGCACTGTATTCAGTGATGGGTCTAATAAGGGAAGACTGTAGTGATAAGATGACTTTTTTGGATCTTAAGAACATTCCTCTGGAAATTAACTGGGACACACATAAGGATTTCCTGACTATGGTGGAAACTTGCTGATTAAATGAAAGAGAGCTGTCCACACGAGTAGCCAGGTATCTTATGACTCTATCTGTTTGAAGAGGAGTAGAACTTTTATGAGATGGGATCAACTTTTTTTTGCCAAATGCTACTATTATACACTTTATAAATTCATATGTGTGCACTAGCCTAACTGCCCGTGTGGTCCATTTTAAGCTTAGCCAATTTCCTTTTTTGTGTTTGAAATAACCTATCTCATTTGGTTATAGGCTGGTCTTACCCATCCCATGGTCTATAATTATATATTACCCCTAATGAGAATAACTGAGATCATACCACAGAGACTTTGAGAGGACCTATGCATGGGATAAGGCATTTAGGAGCTGCTCCTGTCCATTAGTAGCGGGCAGTCCTGGGGTAAATTTCCTGTTTGTCATTCAAAGATCTAAGTTGCACTTGGATATGGGTAGAGATGAACTTTGTTTTAAGTAGATGGGGAGTCATTTCCACTGCAAGATATACCTATCCCTCCAAACTATTCTGTTTATGTTAAAGAAGAGGTTTAGATCCCTACAGTGGGTATGTCTGATGCCATTTGACTTGATGATGTGCAGCAAATCCATCAGTAATGTGTTGGAAATGTTTGGTATGCCAAACGTAGGTCACCTCTCAGCAGTCTGTGGGATACAGAGCATAGTGACAGGGCTCTGAGATGGTCCATGTAGGGCATGGAGTTTAGGTCCTGTGTCTTTTTAGATGGGTTTATCTGGGGGAATTTCAGATGTTGCACATGTCTGGGCAGATACATGTCAAAGTGGTCATGATATTCAGTAACTGGTATAATGAGGGCTGAATAAAGGGGAGCAATGACATCCCTAGATCCAGACACAATCCCTTTGCTTATAAGCCGTGCAGTATAGAAGGACTTTTGTACAACAACATATTAGCCAAAAGTTAGTTCACTATCCACACAAGTTCCCAAATTCAGAACAACTGGGTTAATTCTCATGGGCTTAGTGGGAATGTGGTAGTTCCCTGAGGTAGATGACTTCCAAAAGTAAATGATAATACATTTCTTGGCATATATTTCAGTCTACGATTTTGGCATCAGTTATTTGTTTAGGATAAGCACTCTTACTGGATGGCTAATTCATTTTGAGATTCAATAACTGCTTCCAGCTTTTAGTCATCTGCAAACACAGTCAGCCTCTATTTTGATATCCTACATCCTATCTGTGAATGAGATGGCAATCCAGCAGGTGACATAGGCATTTATTTCTAGTCTTTTTGACTTCTGTACTATGGCCTAGTGGAGGATTGTGTCAAAAGCCTTGACCAGGTCGAAGTATGCAATGTGTACTGTTTTACCTTCATCTATTGCTTTGTGACCTTTTCAAAAATCAGACTGGGTAAGCATGACCTGCTCCAAATGAATCCCAACGGAGGTTGCTGCAATGTTTGGAAGTTCCATATGTTCCATATGTCCTTACTGATTAGTTGAATGACAAGTCTTTCCATTGCTTTGCATATAATGCTGGTCAGACGTATGGGTCTGTAATTGCCTGGGTATGTGGAAGGTCCTCCCTTATGCATGGAAATGGCTGTAGTTGTTCTCCAGTAACGTGATATACAACTTGTATGAAGGCCGAGGTTGAAGAATATTGTTAGGGGGATGTTTCATGCTATTTAAGATGCAATGCAGTAGTTTTATCTTTTGATAGCATTTTCAGAGCTCAGTCTTGTGTGATAGCTGGAGGTGAGTGAACTTCATTTATAGCTATTGATATAGCCGAAAGGAAGACAGGGGTAAAGTTTGAGCTGAATTAATTGGCCATAAGTTAGGCATATTTTCAACATCAGTGTAGATAACATCATTCATGATCATCTTAATGCATTGTTGCATTGTGCTGCTGAGATTATGAATATAACTAAAAATGGCCTTGTGATTATCTTTGGATTGGGTGGCTGTTTTAGCCCAAACTTTGTTTTGGTAGAATATATTAAACTCCTGAGATGTCTGTTTATTTCAGTGATGAAACAGTTATCATTCAGGAAATTAATCTTCTTTTGTGAAGCTTGTTGATAATATGGTTCCACAAAGGAGGTTTGCTACCAGGGTTTGCCCTGGGCTTGTTACCACAGGGTACAGCTGCATCTATGCAGCTGTTACATCTTGGTATAGTGTGGTAGTTCTGCTCATTCAGGATAATTAACTGAGTTTGGTGGGACTTTGAACATTGCCAATGGATCACTTAAGAGTAGGTACTTTGTCTTGGAGTAATTTCAAAAGGTGGCTTGGGTGGAAGGGAGCTCTGGTTTCAATTTTATTTTGAAGGAGATGGCTTTAGAATCAGATATGCAAGAGATAGTGCAAGATGCCTCCATATTAATAAGGACAAGATCCAAGATGTTGTTCTCCATAGTTTGTACTCTGACTAATTGTTCCAGCAGGGTGTTTGTATTGACCAAGTCCAGGAACCTTTGTGCTTGTGCCTAGTGTTGGTGTAGCTTTCCCAGTCTATAGTTGGGTAGTTTAGATCACCTAGGAAAATTGTATTGGGCTTAATACTGACTGATTCCAGTTCCTGTAGATAAGAGATGTGGCTTACTTGGGTCATTGAGGCAGTTTTATAGCTTTCTAATATATATTATGGACCTTTTTTTATGGACATGAAGATGCTCTGGTA
Organism: Protopterus annectens; assembly: GCF_019279795.1. Classification (NCBI taxonomy): domain Eukaryota; kingdom Metazoa; phylum Chordata; order Ceratodontiformes; family Protopteridae; genus Protopterus; species Protopterus annectens. Next base: position 464,813,309 of record NC_056746.1, read on the forward strand.
TATTCTGCTGTTTTACCAGCCTTAATGTGAGTCTCTTCTGAATGAAAACTAAGATACCGCCACCTTCCATTTAACAGATAATAAGGTTGTAGTGAATATTCATGGGTTAAGCTTGGACAGGTTGCATGTTATTTTATAAACACGCTGTTTTAAGTGGATGTGTGAGGGGTGATTTAACAATACAACTACTACAGTCACCTCCCACACGCAGGTTGATTACTGCAGAGAGCATTAATGATATAGTCAGTACAACATGTTTTCTTTCATTTGCATGCAAAAATCAGGAAGCTATGGATACTTAGTTACTGGCATATGCAGTATAATCGATTGGTCAAGAGAAGAGATTAGACCAATTTAGTAAGTGGTTCTTAAAGTTCAAGGACTACTCCTTTTGAGAGGATATCACTGCCACTTTCCAACAAAGGGCAGGCACATAATTGAGTAATTAGAGTTAATACACAACATGGATCTTCATGTAAATCTTGCTTACATTGTACAATGATAAAATTGTCAGTGAAAACTTTTGGGAGTTGTGCTTTATTGCAGAGCTTCTGTAGTGTCGGAATCAGTCTGGATTCATAATGGTAAAGCTCTCTGTGAAAACTTTTGGGAGTTGGGTCTTGTGCAAAGTCCTTGAACTGGGTGTTCAAGGACTTAAGTGCTTGTGTGGATTGATGGATTGTGGCACCAGATAATCAATTAAATATCAATCTTTCCCTGCTTGGCCTGGTAAAAGGTACATTTGTATGTCTTACAATGTTTGGTTGGATTAATGCCTGTTTTATGAGCTCAGCATTCATGATTTTGGAACTCCTTGTGCCATGTAAAATGGTAGGCTTAATTTGTTGAATGTGCTTTCTGACTCTGTTGTGTTTTGGAGGTTTATATGGTTTGGGAAAGTTAATCTTCATAACCTCAGCATATGATGAATTATGCATATTGTGATGGTCTTGGTGAGGCTTAGTATGTCATGCTGTTGACAATTTTTTGTGTCTGAGTTTATGTGTGTGAAATTTTTGCCTCCAAGCATATTTCACACACACACACACACACACACACACACACACACACACACACACACACACACACACACACACATATATATAAACATACATACATGTATGCATATGTGTGTGTGTGTGTGTGTGTGTGTGTGTGTGTGTATATATATATATATATATATATATATATATATATATATATATATATATATATATATATATATATATATATATATATATGTATGTATATATAGCTAGATAGATTTCGATTTATATAAAATCTCTCACACTCTGCGTTATGCTTTTTGTGTAGCAGATGATCATCAGACACCATGACACAATTCCCACACTGGATTATAGGATCATAAGATCATAGGAGGTTACTAGGCTATCGACTCGTAGGTCATTTCAAGCGTAGCCATTTCATCCCAATGTAATGCCACAGATACTCTATTCAATACCCAAGATTATGTTTAGTAATGACCACCTATGTCCAGGAGGATTGTGGGCACTATCCCCAGAAAGAATTTACGGTGCCCCATCTACTCCTCTAGGTTCCTTTTGAAAAGTCATAGAAGTGCTCTGCTTTACATGAATTGGCAGCCTATTCCAAAGACATGGCAGTTACTGGAGACAAATCTGTCCCTCCAGTAAGTCCTGTTCAAGTCACAGGCAATAATTTGGTCCCTAAAAATGGGTAGCTCTAATTCTGCTTGATCTACAGCTGTGCAGCAAATTCATTAGGCTTTGGTCAGAGATTGCTCTGTAAGCCAGTCATAAGTCTCCCCTCAGAAGTCTATATGATACTGGGTATAGTGACATGGACTTTAGTCAGTCTGTGTAAGGCACATGCTGGAGTCAGTTGATCTTCTTAGTTAGAAACCTCTGAGGTCTCTCCAATTGCTGCAGGTGCTGAAATCATTTGGGGGTTATATAATTGCACCCAGTTTGCAGTCATCTGCAAACTTGGTCAGCCACAGTCCCTTAGTTTTGGCCTGAACTTCTGAGAAGTATATACCAAACAGTAGGAGGCCCAGCACTGACCTTTGTGGTACTCCACTGGTTGATGTGGAGTCACCCACGTCGATAGTGTGTGACCAGATTTTGAGCCAGTTGGCAACCCATCTTACAACAAAGGGATTTACATTCAGTGTGCTAAGTTTATCGGTAATGCCTGAGTGTGGGATTGTGTCAAAGGCCTTTGCCAAATCAAGGTATGCTGTGTGCACAGATTTGTTCTCGTCAATGGTCATGGTCATATTTTCGAAGAAATCCACCCGGTTTAACTGGCATGATTTGCCTATGACGAAGCCGAATTGGGCAGAATCCAGGGTTTGGAGGTCACCTGTGTCTTTATTTATGAGGTTTGACAAACAGAATACTAGAACTAATTGTACACAAAAACAAGTGCACCAACACTTCAAACCAGTCCACAGTTTATTTTGTAAAGCACTTTTCGTCACTGTGGTACAGTGACTTCTTCAGACAAACTTAAAAAACATTGAGTTCAGTTTAAATAACATTTTTAAAAAGTTCCCTCATGTTACAGATCTTGTAATATTGCCTGTCTGCTCAAACTTAAAAGTATGAGCATATAAACACAGTTAATTTTTTCCAGTATGTGAATAAAGTAGGTAACACATATTGATTTTTATAGTTTTATATATTTTAAAAAACATGTATAAAATTGTGAATAACATTTTATAGTATTTACAGCTTTAATATCCTGGTGGTTATAGTAATTAATAGATGATGTCAGTAACTAATTAGTAGCTGGTGCTGATTGGAAGATCTGTAATGTAATATGAGGGAACTTTTTAAAAATGTTATTTAAACTGAACTCAATGTTTTTTAAGTTTGTCTGAAGAAGTCACTGTACCACAGTGACGAAAAGCACTTTACAAAATAAACTGTGCACTGGTTTGAAGTGTTGGTGCACTTATTTTTGCGCACAATCTTTATTTATGAGGTCCATGATGATACATTCCATGGCTTTACAGATGAGGATGGTCAGACTTATGGGTCTATAATTCTCTGGGTCTGTGGCCAAAACACCTTTGTGTAGGGGAATAACTGTTGCTGTTCTCCACGCCACAGGGACAAAACCAGTGGTTTGGCTGTGATTGAATAGGGTACTTAATGGTGATGCTAGTTCATATTTTAGTTTAGTTAGAAGATAGCTTGGGATGCTGTGTGGTTCCATAGAGGCTGTGTTTTTTGCCTTAGACAAAACTTTACTGACCTGCTCTTCAGATATGTAGGGTGGGAGGGGGCTGGAGGCAAGGTCTGTGATATGTTCGGAGGGAATAAGGGAGTGAAATTTTCACCAAATCTGTCTGCTAGCAGGTTTGCTATCTCTGCAGGATCAGTGTGTGTGACACCATTAGTCACTAGTTTGGCACATGCTTAGGTCCTACCTTTTAGGATACGCATGTAGCTGTAAAAGGCTTTATGATTATCCTTGGCTGTGATTGTTAAGTTTTTCTCAAAGTTACCCTTAACGGTTTTGACATGTTGTCTTATTTGCCTGTTGAGGCTAAAGAGGGTGCTTTTCCATTGTTGGGGCCTCGCCTTAGTTTTCTTAGATAGCAACTTTTTGCATTTGTTGTAAAATTTTTTGATGATGGATGTTCATCAGGGTGGCTTTTTTTTACTTGGGGCTCTGGCTTTGATTCTCTCTGGAAAAAATGAGTCTATACACTTATACAAGTGATTGTACAGGGCTTTAGTGTAAGCTTTGGTGTAGTTACCACTTCCAGCTGGGGGTGAGGCTTGGAATGCATTTATACCTTCCCCTAGGGGGGTATAATTTGCTTTGGTGAAGTTTTTTAGTCTGACTTCGCCCTTTGTGAGTTTTGGTGTTAGTGCCAGTTCGAAGGCAACTGATTTGTGGTCAGATTTAACTAATGAGGGTCCAACAGTTGTGGTGGTACATCTGTTTGTAAGGTTAGTGAGGACCAGACCTAGTATGTTTGTTCCTCTTGTTGGGGTTTGAACAATTTGTTCCAGGGCATTTGAGTTAACAAAGTCAAAAGAACTTTTGTGCTAGTGAGTTGGGGCTAGAGTAGGTTTCCCAGGTGATGGTGGGATAATTGAAATTTCCCATGACCAGAATATATGGTAATATTTGGTTGACTCCAGTTTGGTCAAGTAGGCCTCATGCACATCATGATCCATGGAGGGGGATCTATAGCTAGCTATGACTTGAATGGGGGTCTTACCCACAGTAATCTGAACTTGGAGTAACTCTATGAAGTTGTCCAGCCAAACTAGCCGGGAGTTGAATTTATCTGTAATATAGATAGAAACATTGCCTCATTTGGTTCTCACACATTTGTTTTGCAGTGAAGTTATGGAAGGCATTGTAGCTTTGCATGGCTGGGGTACTGTCTGAGACCTTGAACCAGGTTTCTGTGACTGCACAGACATCTACATCCTCCAGTGATAGAAGTGCTTTCAGAATGTGCAGTTTTTTGTTTACGCTCCTAGCATTTACCAGCATAACCCTTACTCTGTTACGATTGGCAATTATCACATTGGCAATTTTGTTTTTGAGACCTTGTCTAAAAAGTCACTATGGGGGAGGCAAGAACCTTTGCCAGGAGCCGAAAGCATAGTGGTGCCAGGTGCAAACTGTCTCTGGCAAAGCAGTGAGGTTTGCCGACCATGTCATCCCAGGCTGACCGAAACTGCATCCCCTTTGAATGACACCAGAAACTAAGCCAGTTTGAAATTGATCATTGCATCATTCTAGGTGAGGGTAATATGCTGTTTAAGCCTAAGGACATATCAGCCTGGGACACATGCTCAGAGAACTCAATCATGTCTCTCTTCATATAGTTTAGTGAGGTACATCTCAGGTTGTTCACTCCAACATGAGCTATGACAGAGTCATAATGGTACTTGCTGCTGAGAGACCTGAGTGCATGCGTGACCTGACAAATTCTGGCACTGGACAGGCAGCTGACTGTGACTTTCTCCTTGTCCACCACTGGTGTGTGGTACATCTGTGTGTCTCACTATTGAGTGTCTGATGCCTAAAACATTTTGATTTTGAGTGTTACGCCTTATAGGCTTGGTAGGTGAGACACTGGTGTTACTATGTGACATGGGTGCTGTGGAAACTGTGTTAGTTGTATCAGTCTTGTGTTTTGGAGGTCTCTGGTGTTTCGGTAAGTTTTTTGAGAGAACCTCCACATATGTTGATTTATGAGTTGGATGCATACTATGTGTATAAATAGGGGCACTATGTGCATGAATAGCGGTGGGTGAGTTGACAACCTCTTCAGTGTTACTATTTTGAATGCGAGAGAGCAGGGACTCAAGATTCTTGGTGTAGATACATCTCCGTCACTCTGTACTAGAGTGAGTTATTAGTAGAGGGTTGTTAGTGTACTTGAGGCAGCTGCTATACTGTCTCAGTAGACCCAAGTCAAGACGGCTAGCAGGAGAAACAAGAGTAGTCCAACTGTCCATAATGCTAGGTTTGAAGATCTGTTATCACAAAGGAGGTGCTTTCAGGATTGATCTAGGAGTTTTTCTGTAGAAGGGTATTTCTGATAGTTTTTTTTGCTGGTGGTTTAATAGGTCACAGTTCACTAGCAATAGTTCTTAGACTGGAGATGTACTAAAGATGAGGACTACACTAATGTACTACAGCTGTATTTAAGTGAATATTTGTCAAAATTACCTGTCCAGCTATGGTGCACAATTGTGCAGCGTTGGGCGGTGCTGCATGATGCACAAACAAGTAGAAACAAACTGAAATGCAGGGCTTAAATACCAGAAGATAACAACTTAAAATAAAATTTGAAAAAAAATCAAAAGAACCAGTGAAGATGCTTACTCCAAGCCCTAGACCAATCACCCTTCACCAGATAGGTTCCAGTCAGCACACTTCTCACAAGGGTGCAAAAGGGCCCCTTCCAATCAAAGATGGCTTGGAAAATGTGTTCAGAATACAAAAGCCATTGCAAACAGACCCAGATGAAGTAAGCCTGTATGTGGAGCTACAGCTACTAGCTACACTAATTTAGGCAAGAAACACTAAGAAAATGTTTTAAACAGCAGAAAAACAGCAAAGAGATACTAAAGAATGTTTAAACAGCAAACAAATCATTAATTTAAAACACTGCATGGTGAGAAAACATAAACAGAACAGATGTTTTGCAAACAGTGAGAATAGCAAAAAAAGTGCTGCAACAGTGAAAACAGCAACAAAATACAATTTTACAGGCACAGTAAGTCAGACAAATAAATACAAACAGTGCAGTTTAGTTTACAGTACTAAAATGCAATATTAAATATGCAGAACACAAAACAAAGTGCAGTAAATAGTATAGTCAAGCAAAAAAAAAAAAAAAAAAAAACGGCAACTTTTGGTTTTTGGAAAGCTCAGAAGCCTCTAGTTGTCTGGCATCTCAGCTCAGAGTTGTGGCTGGCAACCCAATTCAGTTCAGCTCAGTTCAAACAAGCAGAAACTGGCTCAAATGCCGGGCTTAAATACCAGAAGATAGAAACTTAAAAAACTTTTAAAGAACTCAAAAGAACCAATGAGGGTACTTCTACTTCCTGTTGTTGGACGATGGCTGCCATTTCTGCAGCAGGAGTCTTAGCTCCTGATGCTGCTTCAACTGTTTCTGCCTCTATTTTTGGCTTCTGATAGTGTTTCAGTGTCATTTTCACCTTTGTCTGCTTTACCTAATTCTCAGGCTTCAGTTGAAGGCTCTACTGTTTTGACAGACAGTGATAATTTAACTTTGCTTAATTGGGCGACTCTATGAAGCATTGGGATTGTTCTCAAGCTTCTACTTCTTCTGTGACTGCCATTTTAGCTCCCCTAGTGGAAAAGCCGGCTACTTCCACTAGTGCTGTGGCGTTTGCTGCCTCTACTATTATTTCTCAGTCTAAATTTTATGTTGCTGTGGTGAAAATGGCAGTTTCTACTTCTGTCAGTCAGCTTGGGTCTTCTGGGCAGACAAGAATTGTTTCAAAGCCTTTGGTGCATTTAAAGTATCTTTCAGGTCAGCCTTTATCAAGTAAGTTTATTTGGCATTCTTTGTTGAAGCCTTTGTCTGTTTTGGTTCAGTCTTTATGTGCCATTATTCACTGGGGGGGGGGATGCTTTTGCTGATGTTTATTTTGAGTCTCAGGAGGCTGCTTCTGCTTTTGTTTCTAATTTTTTAAACATAATTCTCGGCAGCCTTGAGCTGACTATGTGTTGTCTGAAGTGGATATTCCTTACAAGCCTAAGATTATTTTGTATTTTTATTCTATTCATGTTACTGAGGCTAATGTTAGGGAATTTTTCTCCTCCCATTGTGCTGATATTTTTTCTGTAAGGGAGTGTTTTGATTCTCATGCTGGCAGTGTTTGGGATGGGGCTTGGGAGGCCTTGGTGGCTGTACATGTGTCAGACATTGGTGTTTCACATTTGCTTGGTGTTTGTTTGTTGGCTGGTCAGACGGTATATTGAGATATGCAGGACAGCCTAAATCTTGATTTTTTTTTTTGTGGTGACTTCTCACATTTGGTGTCTGCATGTCCTTCTAGGAGATGTAGTCATTGTGGGTCATCTGAACATTTTGCTAGGGCTTGTCACCGGTGGTGTTGTTTGTGTTCCTGTTCACATGAGGACTCTGATTGTCCTGCTTTTCCCCCTGCAGCTTCTATTCTAGCTGAGTCTTATCTTGTTTTGTCTGCTGCAGGCTCTGGGTCAGTTTCTAGTGTGGTGCCCAGTGATCGCTCTTTACAGCAGTCTGTGAATCCCCCTCCTAGCCTTCTGTTTCCTTCTTTTCCAGCTTCAGTTCCTGTAACCCCTACTGGGGACTCTAAGGTGGGTTCATTGTCTTTTAGTCTGTCAGACCCTGCAGTTGCTGGACTTTCTGCTGGGGTTCCCTTTTCTCCTGTTATTTATGTTGTACCTGCTGGGGCTGAGATGTTATACTCTAATAGAATGCTGCATGGGATGCCTGATGCTTCCTCTACTGATGGTGGTACTAAGGTGTTGGACTCTGCAGAGGGTGTTCATAGGTTCATAGATGTTTACTACACTAACGATCACAAGGGCCTTTTTAAGCCTAGCCATGCACCCCAAATCTCTGACAAGTTCTGATACCATTGATTAGTGTAAGTATGGGCCTGAGAGATGAACCATTTACAGGTTACCTGTTTGCATCAGAGCCATAGGTGCCAAACCAGGGATGAATTTCTGGTTTCCCATCCAATTGTCCAAGTTACACTTGAATTGCATTAGGGAGGAACTGTGCTTCACATGGATAGGTTCATAGGTAAAGATCAAACAATGACTGTAATATACCATCAACCACAAACAGGTTGACTGCTGTCAGATTCAAACACCACACCTATGTAGGTATACAAACTGAATTCCATGCAATGTAACATTAGTACCACTACAGATGTCTGATGCTTATGCTGTCAGAGTCTACTTTATAGCGGATGACATCATCAGTGTATGTTGAGAAGATGATGTTTGGAAGGAGTGTCTGACACAGATGTGGACTCATGTCTCTGTGTTAAATTGTCTCCAGACTCATAATTGAATGAGCGTACATACCCACGCAAGTTGGCTGCCATGTGAGTTCTTCCTTATGTGTGCAAGTGAGATTAGTTGTGAGGCAGATGTTAGTTCTGATTTGCCTGAATCCCAGTCAGTCTTCAGGTTCTAAGCAGAGGTCTTTAAGGATTCAACACACTAAAAGGTCTTTGGATGATGATTCTTTTGTTGCTGATGGCTGACCTGTCTTTGGCTTTTTGTAATATTAATGGTATGGTGTCATTATCTAGATGTTTGACTATGCATTCTAGGGTTTCTTCTCTTTCTTCTGACATTGTTTGTTTGTTGGATGTGGTAAAACTTTCTCCTGCCTCTCGTTTGCAATTGGAAGTTTTGTGGGGGGTGTTTTGGTCTTTGGGGACTGATCGCCAGTCTGGTATTTTAGTTATGTATTATACATTTGTAGTGATGGTTAGAGATATTGTTCGTGTTTTGCCTGGTAGGGCATTAGTGGTGGATTTATTGGGTAGCCGTCTTTTATACATTTTGCTAATGTCTATGCATTTATTTCTGTGGCTGACCACTGCCATTGTTTCAGCTTTTATGGCCTTATTTTCTTACTGACTATCCTATTCTTTTTTTGGGGGGGACTTTAATTGTGGTGCTTTACCTCAGGATTCCAGCTGTAGGCAGGACTCTAGTGTCTGTTGATGCAAGGACATTTTGCGTCTAGCTTCCCTTACTGTGTGCAGTCCTGATGCTTTCACTTATTTTCATGGCACTGCACTTACCCATATTGATTATTGTTTTTGTTCCCCACCTTTGCTGTAGTTTCTTCTTCTTTGTCTATAATGCCCTTTACTGAGCACTGTGCTTTGTTTTTTTACTTTTGGTGTTTCCTCTGCCTTATCTAAACGTAAAGGTCTACCTAGATGTACTGCTCGCAAGAATTTGTTTCTAATTTCTGGGATGATCATTTTACTTTGTTGCCTTTCTCTCTTCCTCTGTCCATAATTTCAGAAACATTGCTTAATGCAAGCAGATAACTTGTTTGTCTAAAACAAGGAAATATGCAAAAAGTACAAAAAAAAACTATACGGTGTTATGTCTCAGTTCACTATAATTACAACTGAAAATATTAAAGTAAAATGGAAATACAAGCTTTTTTCTTCCTTTCTTGATGAAAATCTCATTTTTGACAGCTCAGGTGTCTGAAAGCACCGGATTGTGTGTATTATTTTCATGTATGCCCTGGGAACCCAGCCTATTGGCTTCTTTATTTTTTTTTTTTTTTTTTTTACATATATACATATATATATATGCAGTAAATATAAACACCCTGTTGTAAAATTTAAGGAGTTTATAAAAATGACACCACAATAAATCATTTCAAAACTTTTCCCACCTTTAATGTGACCTATAACCTGTACAATTCAATTGAAAAACAAACAAATGTGTTAGGGGAAATATATAAAAAAAAATAAAAAAAACGTGCAATAAGCTGGTTGCATAAGTGTGCACACCCATAAAGTAATACTTTGTTGAAGCACCCTTTGATTTAATTACAGCATTCAGTCTTCTTGAGTACACACCTGCCATCAATTAAAGAGACTCTGATTAACCCCAAATAATGTTCAGCTGTCCTATTGGGATTTTCTTGACATTTACACAGTTGCCTGCTACAGCAAAATCCATTTTTTGCAGAGAACTGACAAAGCATCAAAGGGATCTCATTTTTGAAAGGTATCAGTCAGGTGAAGGGTACAAAATAATTTCCACAGCATTGGATATACCATGGAACACAGTGTAGACAGTCATCAAAAAAGGGAGAAACTATGGGACAACAGTGAAGTTGCAAAGAAGTGGACGTCCCTCCAAAATTGATGAAAAGACAAGACAAAAACTGATCAGGGAGGCTGCCAAGAGACCTGCAGCAACACTGAAGGGGTTGCAGGAATTTCTGGCAAGTACTGGTTGTGTACTACATGTGACAACAATCTCCCATATTCTCCATATGTCTGGGCTATGGGGTAGGGTTGCAAGATGGAAACCTTTTCTTACACAAGAAAAACATCCAGGCCGGGCTAAAATTTGCAAAACAATACATCAAGCCTCCCAAAAGGATGTTGGGAAAATGTGTTATGGTGTGATGAGACCAAAGTTTAACTTTTTGGCCACAATTCCAAAAGGTACATTTGGCTCAAAAACAGCACTTTGCATGACCAAAAGAACACCATCCCCTCAGTGAAGCATGGTGGTGGGAGTATCATGCTTTGGGGTTGCGTTTCTTCAGCTGGAACTGGGGCTTTAGTCAAGGTGGAGGGAATTATGAACAGTTCCAAATACCAGTCACTTTAGGCCCAGGCCCAAAACCTTCAGGCATCTGCCAGAAAGCTGAAGATGAAGTAGAATTTCACCTTTCAACATGACAATGACCCCAAGCATACATCCAAATCAACAAAAGAATGGCTTCACCAGAAGAAAATTAAAGTTTTGGATTGGCCCAGCCAAAGCCCAGACCTAAATCCAATAGAAAATCTGTGGGGTGACCCGAAGAGAGCTGTGCTTAAGAGATGGCCTCGCAATCTGACAGATATGGAGCACTTTTACAAGGAAGAGTGGGCAAATATTGCCAAGTCAAGATGTGACATGCTGATAGATTCCTACTCAGGAAGACTGAATGCTGTAATTAAATCAAAAGGTGCTTCAAAAAAGTATTAGTTTAATGGTGTGCACACTTATGCAACCATCTTATTGTACATTTTAAATGTTTTATATTTTTCCCCTAACAGATTTGTTTGTGTTTCAATTGAATTGTACAGGTTATAGGTTACATTAAAGGTGGGAAAAGTTTTGAAATGATTTATTGTGGTCTCATTTTTTTATATCACAAAACCTGGCATTTTAATGGGGATGTGAACACTTTTTATATTCACTGTATGTGGATCTATAATAGACTGTATCCTTTCTTCAAACCCTCATCTTCACCATAACCCTGGCATTCTCCCAAATTCCCTAAGTGATCATTCCCCTATTTATATTCATAGATACTCCTAACACCTTCCCAATGAACACCTTTACAGAGAATGCCGTGACCTGACTAACCAAAATAGTCAGCCCTGATTATTTCATCTCTACTTTATCCAACATTAACTAGCCCTTCCTCAATAACCCCCCAATTAATGATGCTTTAACCTATTTCTAGATGTACTAAACTCTATGGCACCTTCCAGGAAAATCAGGGTAAAACAAAACATGCCCCCTGGCTATTTAAGCAAACATGCTCTGTCATACATCAGATGGATGCTGCTTGGAAAATCTGGACCAGAAATAAAACTACCCCCTTACTCCAGCACTACAAAGCACTTAGGAACAAGTGTAAAAACTTGTTATTAGAGACAAAAAATAACTTTTTTGCCTCCTATCAAAGTAGCCCACATAACAACCCTAAAGAATTCTGGTCTAGCATTAATAAAATCCTCCACCCAGGTAAACCTCCTACCCCCAACCCATTCCTTCTTAATACTGCCTTGGAAACTGCTGCTCTGTTAAACAATTACTTTATTGAAACTATCCAAAAACTAACTCCAAATAACTCTACTGCTATCTCTCTATCCTCTCAGCCCAGACCTCCTTCCCCTAACACATTCTCCCTTCATCTAGTTCCCACTCACTTCATCAAATCCCGACTAACTAAACTCAAGCCCTGCTCTCCTTTTGTTGACAATTTACCTTCCTGCTTCCTTAAAATTGCTGCCAGTGCTATTGCTTACCCTCTCTCTATTCTTATTAATTGTTCCATTACCGAATCTCTCGCTCCAAGCTTGTGGAAATCCTTTTTCACAATCCCTCTGCACAAAGGAGGTAACTCCATTGACCCCTCCAACTATCGTCCTATTGCTATACTATCCACACTTTCCAAAATTCTTGAAAAGTGCATCCACTCTCAACTACTGAAACACCTACTTGATAATAACCTTCTTACTCCCACCCAACATGGCTTCAGACCTCACCATAGTACTTCTGCAGCTCTGGTCTCATTTACCCAAACAGTATCAAACGCCCACAACAATAACCTACTAGTTTCTTGTCTTTTCCTTGATCTCTCCAAAGCATTTGACACTGTCTCTCACTCTAAACTAATTACTAAACTACATGACCTTCATCTCTCCACCCCATCTCTATGCTGGTTTTCTAGCTACTTAGCTAATAGAAAACAATCCATATGCTAGAAAACTGTCACCTCCCCATTCCTTCCTGCCAACACTGGTGTACCCCAAGGCTCAGTATTAGGACCTCTTCTATTCAGTATTTTTACCAACAATCTGTCCTCTGCCTCCAACCACTCTACCCTTTTACAATACGCTGATGGCTCCACCCTTATTACCACTCCCCATAGAATCCCTGAACTCCTTGCCCTTACCCAGGACACTTTCACATCCATTGAAACCTGCTCACCAAAAATCAACTAATTCTAAACCCTAAAAAGAAAAAACTTTTACTTTTTCTCCCCTACACACTGGCACCTCACAAATCCACTTTCTCTGTTACCTCCCATAACAATACCATCATCAAACTTGGACCTTATACAAAATGACTAGGCGTTATAATTGATGATGAACTAAAATTTGACATACACATCCATCATTCCATAAAAAAATACCAGAAACTTGGTCTCCTTTATCGGAATCACAAACTACTTCCCTCTCCCTCCAAACCCTCCTTAGTCCTGTCTCTCCTATTACCCTGTCTTCTGTATGCTGCTCCAGTTTTCACCAACCTACAATCTTCACTTCTCTCCAAACTAGAGCAAACATACAATAAAGTAATAAGATTCGCCTCTAATCTATCTAGTAAATCCCACCACTGCCTTGCCCTTAAATCATTACAATGGCCCAGTTTCCCTAAACAATTGTCTCTTTCTCAATTGCAAATCGCACACTCAGTTCTATATAATCCCACTTCATGTCCCTCCATCTCTAACACTGCGTTCCGCTATAACCCCTGCCATCAACTTTACACATCTGACAAAAAACCTTCTCGATATCTATAAGCCATCAAAAACATCGGCAAATCCCTATTTAAGTACTCTGTAGCTCACATCTGGAATTCCCTTCCACTGAAAATAAGAAGCATCCTACTGCAATTCAAACAAGAACTCAAGCATTATTTTCTCAATGCCTGGTCTTGCCCTTGTCAAGCACCTACCTGACTTCTGACTGATTTCTTCCTTTATTCAGTTTCTGCTCGATTCAGCTTCTCTATCTCTTTTTCTACCTGCTTTCTACTTTTCTTACTCTTCCTACACTTCATTTTAGAATATCCAACAATCTGCTCTTGTAAATACTCATACTCAGGACATACATCTATTACTATTGTCTTCAATGAATTCTGTTTTTTTTGATATTGTGTATCTCTTTCATATAATGTCTCTTGTCATTATTCCTACTATAATCAAAGTCCTATGTAAATTTGACATTTTTAACTTTGTATTTGCTTTCGTTTTTTCTCTTTTGATTGTCTTGCATATGTAATGTAATTGGAGCTTTTCTTCTTGGGTCTCCACTGAAAATGGGCTTTTGGCTCAGTTGGACTATATAACATCGAAGTCTTAAAACTTCAAATGTTATAATATCAAACCCTATGCACCGAATGCTGAAAATAGCGAAGCTGCAGAATATCGAATACTTTCCTAGGGAAAGTATTCGGTGGGCCATTTCTGCAGCTTCGCTATTTCCTCGACTGTCGAGCAAAGGTTATGGACCGGGTTAAGTTAAGTGTGCAAACAAAGGTGAGTGTGCGATAGGGACCTTAGGGTTAGGGAGCGGGTAAGGTGAGTGTGCGATAAGGACTTTAGGGTTAGGGAGCGGGTAAGGTGAGTGTGCGGTAGTTACAGACCTTAGGGTTAGGGTTGGGTTAAGGTAAGTGGATAGCTAGTAGTGTATGTATGGTTTAGTGTAGGGTTTTGTGAAGTGTATGTGTATGGATTATTTATTTTGGTGTGCTTGTGTTGTGTGTATGTTTGTTGGAGCAGCAAATTTTTTTCCTGGGAAAAAATTGCTATTCTGAGTGTTTGATTTTATGGTCTTTTGATCGAATGGGTTCGATATTATAACATTCAAAGTTTTAAGACTTCTGTGTTATAATATAGACCTGTTGGACCAACCCAGTTAACAAATGACAATAAATATATATATATATATATAGATATAGATATAGATATAGATATAGATAAAGATATATAAAAATGTATATATATATATATATATATATAGAGAGAGAGAGACACACTCACACACACACTCACACACACACACACACACACACACACACACACACACACACACACACACATACACACACATATAAATGTATGCACTCATCCAGATATACAAGGCATATGCATATATTCATTCACATATGACTCCTTTAATGTGCTCAGTTGCTGTAGATTAATTTCTTTTTATTTTGTCTTCCCATTGCAACCCATACCATTGTATTTTGAATAAGTTATTTGGTAATACTCTTCCTTTGAAGTTAAATGATCTTATATCTACACTGAAATTAGTTTCCTTTGGTCATGGTTCTCCTGTTGCTCTCATTTAGAATTAGCCCCCCTACACACATACACACTCCACATTGATATTTTTTTAATTCATATCGTATCTCCTAATTCACCTCTCTACTCCAAAAAGAAAATTCTTAGCTTCTTCAGCATTTTTCCTCATAGCTTTTGCTTTCTAATCCTTTTATCATCCTTGTTTCCTTCTGTGAGTTTCAGCATTGCAACTTCTTTTTCTTCCTGAAGCTTACAAACTTGTAAAGTATACTTGGTAGTGATGTGACTAACTATCTGAAGAATATGGCAAATACTTCCTTGTCCCTGAAGTTTGTTCCTTTAAAGATACAGCTTAACATCCTGCTGCTTGCAGATGATACATAATCAGTCTGTACCCAGTCCTTCATTACTGCTATTATATTTGCCAAGAAAATGAAAACACTGTCATCTGTGTAATCATGTCTGGCAGGAGATTTGTATATATTCTCAGATTAACTTGTGTTGTATGCCAGTGTGTCTAATTGTGAAAATGTAAATAAGTTTTTAAAATGTTGAGCATTTCTCTGTTTATACAAAAATGTTTAAAGAATCTGTCAGTGTTTTGATACATTTCTAATTGCACGTTTGTGAGAGAGATTTTAAAGTACAAACTGTCTGTGGAGAATCAGCTGATCAGTAGGTGATGTCATTCGAATGTTCCTAGTTGCTATGTGATTATTTGAACAGCTGATTGACAGAGAAAATAACTTTTTCAAACAGCTGACTGTTATTTTTAAAATAAGACAGTTCAGACTGCTGAAGTCAGTTACAGTGCTGTGCAGTTAGTGAAGAGTTGCAGTCAGTGGATACCCAAGAATAAGGACTCACCAAAAAACTGTAAACCTGCCTTTGCCTTGCTGTTATGTTTTAGATTAGATCAGGGACAGTATTCTCTAGTTAGATTAGGAAAGTTTAGTTATTTAGTTAGAGTTTTTCTAAGATTATGGACTTCTATCCTACATTTTAATTTTATATTTCTGGTGATTGAATTCTGGTGTTTATTGAAAATTATTTATTTTACATTCTTGTAATCATTTTACTTATTATTACATGTTTTTCATTACTTTACATTGTAACTGGACAATCAGTGTATTTTTTAGAGTTTAAGAGAGTGCTAATACCTGTTTAATACTCCCATGTCACTTTGAATGCCTGGCTGCTTCTGGTCATAGCTATCATTTATTTTGATATTTAATTTTTAATAAATGTTCACCCTTTGATGTGAGTGTAGACCTGTCTGACTCTGGTGGCAACATTTACCATTTGTACTGGGAGGGAGGGGACACAATTGGAAATTTGTGTCAGGCTTCCCATAAGTGCTTGAGTGTGTGAGACTTGAATTTATTTTGAGTGTGAGTGAGTCAGAGGTCTTAAACTGGAACACATTGCACTAAAGTGTGTAATAAGGGATTACATTTGGGGTAGACAGATGTATACAGTCCAGTCCCAGGAAACAGAGCATGTTCCTGTTGTGCTGTTAAGGTAAATTGTAGAATTCTTGTGTGCTTTGTGCTCTGATGTTTTCTGTGATGCTCGCACACTGGAGTCAGTTGTGAGTATTGAGGCTCCTTAATTAATGACCTGGGTTTTAAGTGGGGATGTCACATTATTGGTGGAAGTCTAGTGATATATTAACTGGATGTTACAATATTTACTCCCAGATTGTTTCCCTGCTCAGTCTTTTCCATGAGGTATTGCTCTGAACTTGTGTTCTGTTGTAAGATTATTAAAGCCAGTCTAAAGTACCTTAACATGTTTTGCTTTGTCTGCAGCTGTTTTGGATTCTGCTTTGACTAGTTCTCCTATTGCCCACTATTGACCTTATATTTGTATTATTAATAAAAAGATGAGTCCTTTTCTCATTGTCTAGTGCAAAATTTTCAGTGAACACTCTAAAAATACTGGCACCAGAATTCCAGTAGTGCTCAACTACTTGCTTCCATTATATGTCACAGTGTTTTCTTTGTTGCCATGCACTGTTTCTTCCATTTCCTTTTTCAGATCATCTAGCTACTCTCTCCTACACCAGCCCCTTTAGCTGCAAGGTACAATACCTAGGTGGATGATACTGGCCAGGTTCCCTCTGCCCTTTACCTTTTTAACCTGTTCCAGAAAGCTATCGGCTCCTTCAGACTTACAGGAATCTTACTCATGTTTCTCTCTATATATATAATTTCTGTTATGTTCAGTGATAGAGAAGTAATGCTCACTTAGTTTCCTGAGTTGCTTCTCACTCTATTCTTGTGGAGAGTTCCATGTAGTGCCCTTTGCCAGTCTCCAAGAATTTCATTTCTGATCAATTTTTTTATCCTTTCCCCTTCTTCTTTCATGAACATATTGACAATAACGAATGCAGACTGCAAACATTTTGCATGCAGTTATCAAATCTTATGACTGAAAATTAACATGGGCATCAGAAGTAAATTTAATGGGCGTAGTAATCAGACAGGACCTTGAATTTTTCAGCAACATCAGCATTTTAGTAGAAGCACAAACTTTGTACTTGGACTTGGACTTGGGGAGAATTACAGCATATACATTCTGAAACTGGAATGCCAAGATTAGTCAAGGTATACTGTCTAAGCTGTAGTTAAAAGATGATTGCCTAAGACTCCTAGCAAATACTTAAATTTATTAGAAACATTTACAGGCCAAAATATGACTCTGAGGTTTGTTTGACTGACACCTGCAGCTGACAGGAAGCAGTCTGCAGATTTGCTTCAGGTATTACAAGCTACAAATTTACCTAAATCCAGCTTGTATGAGATGGTAGAATTGTATCACCAGCTGTGAGCAAAGCAGAAGTAACCAAGAAAAAGCAGCAACCTAACTGCCTTCTGTAACTCCATCACTGTGTCACAGTATAGCTTAATCATTTATTTCATTTTGTAAATCAGATTAGTCCCGTTAGCCAAAGGATACCTTGTCAGACAAATACCACACTAGGGATTAGGGACAGCTTTCTTTTAGCTGCCATCAAATTTCTTGTTGTCATCTTCTGGAAAGCTTTAAATTGTTGAAATCATCAGCATCTTACTGTAAAAGAAACATTAAGGAAAACTACATGGGGGTAGGTCAAAAGGATGGTTGTGTTACTGCACTCAGCAATACTTCTTTATTGCAAGACTATTAGAAAATATAGCTCATCATTTAATTGATCTTAGACTGCATTTCACAGATGCAGTGAACATGTTCTGTGAGCAGGTCCAGACTTTTTCAGGAAGGCCCAAGCTCTTCTTAAGATCCTATATTTTGATAGAGGCTTATAAGCACTGTTTGTAGAAAGGGGTTGTCAATCCAAATTCAAAATGATGAGCCACTGCAAATATGTATTTAATAGTAAATCAGTGATGAAAGAATAAAATACTAAGTTGTTTATGTATATATGTGTGTGAGTGCACGTTTGTGCCTGTCCCTTTTTCTGTGCCTGTGTTTGTGCAGACTGTGCATATAGATGTTTGAGTGCATATGTGTGTGTGTGTGTGTGTGTGTGTGTGTGTGAGGTACTTGAGTAATGATAATTTTATGAACGGCTGTTGAAGTACATCTGTTATACAAGATATTTAAGAACTCTATATCCTAAACATTTACAGGATTTTCCCTTTCATGTAATATGCAGGAGCCATACAGTTTGATTTTTTTTTTTTTTTTTTTTAGGGAAGATGCAGTGGATATAGTCACCCACAACTATTTTTTGGATGTTGTTAGTAATATTTTGCAAGTATAGTTGAACAATCCACTTACACTACATTGATGAGATCAAAACAGGCTGAATGTCTGCAGCTATTAGGGTTTGGCTTTACTGGCCTTAATGTATTTAGCTTCTGAATTATTATGTAATATTATCTCACCACTTTACTAATAGCCAACTTGTTCTGTCAAGCTCTCAGCATCGGTTCTGACTGTCAGAGAAAAAAACCTGGCTGCTATAGCCTGGAACTGACTAAATTCTGTTACAGATGGCAGTCAGGGTTAATGTACAGGCATAATTCTACATTCTAAATGATTGTTTTCAAGGACTTAGGAGCACTGACATCCTCACAAGTAAGAAAAGTAAGGACTCAGTATGAAGATAACAGAATTCTCTGTTTATAAACAAAAAAGCAAAAGACACTCAGCACCTCAAAAAACTCCCAACTGTTTATTGAAGTAAGGGCTTTCGTATGGAACAGTGTCTATACTTCTTCAGACTCAAAAAACAGTAAAAAGCACAGTCTCTTAAATAGTCAATCAAGCACCACCCTATACAGTCACATGATCAACATAAAATCATTAAGAATTTAAGAATTATATTCCTTCATATCCAACATTGACAATTAAGTACTTAAAAACTATAAATATAATGAATACACCCACTGGAAGTTAGCAGCTTAATCCACTGGAAATTAGCAGCTTAATGAGTTTAAATGTAGCTCCCACTGTATTTCATGTAGAAGTAATAGACTGTAGTTTCCCATTACACCACAAGGTGGAGCTCTTTTTCAGGAATATAAAAGATAATTTCGAAAGTGAAAGAAGAGACTGGAACACTTGCTGAAGGAGGGAAGACTGAAACACATAGCTGAAGGGAAAAGGGCCTTGCAGCATGACTGGAATTTCTTTTCTAGTGCTTTGGGACAGGGAAGTGAAGTAGCAGATTGTGTCTGTCTCTGACTGAAATCCTGGATGATGGTATTTTGTGGAATCAGGAGAGAAGTCTGAAACCAGTAGATCCACACCTGCTATGATTCAACAAGAAAAGGAGTTCCCTTGGGCTTAGCACTGAGAAGCCATAGTTGATTACCAGAGTTCTGGTAGGTGATTTTCTACTTTTCTCATCAGAAGAACCATAGTGCCTGGTCACTAGGATATTCTCGATGGAGTGGTGAGAGGCTCTGGCCATCATTTTATATTTTTATAAGATTGTGGTCCCCCCCCAAAAAAAATGCTTTGTGGATTACAAATAACTGAGATACATATGAGCTTCAACTTGGGCCCCATCATTCCAGCAAGACTGTAAATAGTCACTGGCCAGTGAACAGGGTATAATAGAGGGTTTCATAATTGGTCTGTTTAGAATTGATCAAGGAGGTAGAGGGTGTTAGTACTGCTGAATGACATTACATTCTCTCATATTTGTATTGTGGGACTATACATCTTTATTGTTCAATGATAATGCATTTTGCCATGTTAGTATTGCTGCCTTAAAGAATCTTTACTACTCAATGCCATTGCATTTTCTCATATCTGTATTGCTGTATTATGATGCTTTTATTGCTTAATGACATTGCATTTTTCCCCATGTTTGTATTGCTGCATTATAAAGCTTTACTGCTCATTGATATTGCCTTCTTTGTGCATGTTTGAATGTCAAGACTTTCTTCTGTTGAGTTCTGGGGAAGAGGGTGAATGTATGTTTTTATTGCATGCATATCTCACCTTGCTTTATTGCTAACTGGTGCACTGTTGAAATAATTTGTTTATGGTTGTGCCATTGCATTTTTAAACTAGATGTATCACCTAGAATAAAATCTGTCCCTCTTGCCACCTTGGTGTTTTGGGCCTATAGAGGTGTCACCAGAATTCGGTAGGAAGGAACCCATATCTCTTCAGCTACACCTGCGGATGTGCTACATTTTGGGGCTCATCCAGGATTGCCTGTGCTGCCTTGGACTCCACTCTATTCCCCTGTATGTGTGGAAAGCAAATCTAGCAGAAACATGAACCCAGAAGCTGCAGTTTCACTGCCCATAAATGCTATAGGGCCTGAAGGTTTGAATGCTTTGGGAAGTATTGTAGAAAAATGCTTAAAGCCTACATAGCCATTCACTGGGTTTGGCTACCTCAAATTGTGTGTCTTTTCTGGCAAATAACCCACACCTCAGGGAAAGGAAGACTTTGAATCCTGGATGGATCAGTGGGATATCCCAGAATCTCAGAAGAAGCAGCATATAGCTGAAAGTCTAAAGGGATTAACTGCGGAACCATATGCAACCTAAGGATGGGAAAGCAAGATTGCACAGCCAAGGACTATTTAGGAGTACTGTAGGATGTGTTTGGAAGGACCGAGAGGGCTGCTGACCTACTGCATCAGTTTGAACATACATACCAAGAAGTTGGTGAGAAAATCTGATTACATTAAGCGATTAGATAAAATGCTCCAGCAGATCATCATAAAGAAGGGGGTTGATCTGAAAGTAGCTGACCAAGTATGGATCGGACAAAATTTACAGGGTGCTCAAGCTATGGACCCCATTGTGTGGAAAACGAGGATGAGAAATAGGGAAGAGACTGTAACTTATTCTCAGTTGGTAAAAGAGGTGAGGGAAGATGAAGCCCTGTTGGAAGCCAAATCTCAGTGTTCAACAGCAACTAGAACAGTGAGTGAACACTAGCAGGAGCCTATAGCTGTGCTCACTACTCAAACAGGAGTTGTGGCCAGAGTGTCTGCAATGTAGAGGTGTCACAGTTGCAGATGCAGGTGTCTTCCCTGACCGATGCCATAGCTCAAGTCACTGAGACAGTTGCAGAATTGCAGAAAGCCGTGGTAACTTTAGCTGAAGGGAGGAATACATCAGCTAGAACCTCCACCAAATGACTCAGGGAAGAACCGAATCAGCCAATACTCAGAGTTCCTACTGGATTTTGTTTTTGCTGTGGAGATACAGGGCATATAAAACGACAGTGTCCTAATGCAGAGAACTTGAAAAAAGTGAACAAATTATTATTGGCTAGTGCAATGTAGGGAAACTTCAAAGGGCCTCAGTGAAGGAGCCAGCTGAGTGCCCAGTTACAAAGAGCTCCATAAAATGTAACATCAAGAGACAGCATCCTGGATCTCCTTTCCACACTAACCCTTGTAACAGGGGAGAGAAACTACTTACTATGCACAATTCTAGCTCATCTGAGGTGAACAACTGAATTGGAAAGCCAGCTCAGCCAAAATCTCAGCATCTGAGACCACAAAGGATTACCAAGCAAGCATCTTATCCATTAAAATGGTGAGGACAACAGGTGGTACCTCAACCACATGCTGACTGCCATACAGCTGAACAACACCGGAAACAAAAATTACCCAAGGACCTACTGGGACCATCCACTTTTGTGTCAGTAAAAATAGAAGGAGTGTATAGTAAAGCACTGTTGGATACTGGTGCACAAATCACCATTCTATACAGAGACTTCTACCAAAAATGCTTAAAGCATTTGCCACTTGAAAAGTTAGAAGATTTGGAGATATGGGGGCTAAGTGACATGAAGTTCCCTTATGATGGTTATGTCTCACTCAAGTTAGAATTTTCCACTTCAGTCATTTGGTCAACAAAAGTTTTTGAAACACTCGCTGTTGTATGCCCCAGTCTAAAAGGAAAGGATTCAGAATATATTTTAGTGGAGACAAATACTGACCTCATCAGAAGAATGCTAATGCCTCAGTTGACCCAGGAACACCCAACACTGCATCCTGTCCTGTGATCAGTTCTCTGTGCCCTTCAAAGGGAGAAGGATTGTAAGAAAGATGAAATTGGTCATGTGTGGACCCTGTCTGGGAAAGAGCATATAATTCATCCTTGTCAGGTCACCTGCTTGAGAGCCAAAGTGAGGATGCATGGACAAACAGTTTCCTCTCATCTCATGATGGAAATGGATCCAGAAAGTGACTTGCCAACAGGGCTGGAACTAGTCCCTGAAGTTTGGCCTGCAGACAGGTTAAAGCATCCTTATGACCTTGTCCTGTGTTCACAAGTGCGTTTGGGAAATGTTTATGCTGCCACTCCCTTACCTGTTTCTGTGTTGACAAAGAATGAGAGCAGAGCCAATGAGTTGAAGCGGGAAGATATTGAGATAGGAGGTGGTCTCTTGCCCCCTGAGTGGCTAACCAGAGTTAAAGAGCTACTAATGAAAAATAAAAATAGTTTTTCTACTAGTGAACTAGATGTGGGCTGTGCAAAAATTGCAGAACACAGAATAAGAGTAAAAGAGGACCGGTCCTTCAGGGAACATTCCAGAAGAGTAGCCCCAGGAGACCTGGGGGACTTAAGGAAAACATTTGGAAGAACTAAAAGCTGCAGGGATAATTTGAGAGTCAAGAAGTCTGTATGCCTCTCCCATTGGTGTTGTCAGGAAAAAGAATGGGTCAAGTCGCATATGTGTTGGCCATCGTACTCTGAATCAGTGAACCATTCCAGACCAGTACAGAGCTCCCCGGATTGAAGATGATCTAAATTGCCTGGTGGGCAGTAAGTGGTTCAGTGGGCTAGACTTAAGGAGTGGATACTATCAAATCCCTATGCACCCAGAAGATAAAGAGAAGACTGCTTTCATCACCCCTTTGGGATTTTTTTAATTTGCTCGCTTACCTCAAGGTTTATCAATAGCTGCGGTGGTGGTGCTGTGGTAGCATTGTCGCCTCACAGTTAGACGTTGCCCATTCGATTCTCAGATGGAGCATCTTCTGTGTGGCGAAATGCATGAATGAGTGTTCCTTCATTGAAGGTTGTGCATTAGGCCTGGCAAGCCAGCACATAAAAATCTACTGCCAATCATTAGCGGACCAGAGTTCCACTGTGGCGACCCCTAACTGGGAAAAGCCGAAAGACACAAACAAACAAACCTCAAGGTTTATCAAATGCACTGGCAACTTTCCAGAGAATCGTGGGAAGAACAGTTGAAGACATGCATCTCCTGGAAGTCTTAGTCTAACTGGATGACATCATTGTCTTTGGAAGAACCCTAGAGGAGCACAAAGAAAGACTGATGAAGGTATTGGACAAGATTGAAAAGGAAGGCCTGAAGTTGTCATTGGACAAATGCAAGCTCTTCCAACCTTCAGTGATCTATGTGGGACATGTAGCCTCTGCAAATGAAATATCCACAGATCACAGCAAAGTTGAAGTGGTGACATTTTGGCCTAGACCCAAATCTATCACAGAGCTGCAATCTTTGTTGGGGTTTTGCAGTTACTATAGAAGATTTGTGGAAGGATTTTCAAAGATAGCAAGACCCCTCAACCATTTGCTCTGAAATTATGAGAAAGCAGATAGAACAGATGAAGATATCCTTGTGAAACAGCCCAAGGGACCGAGAGGTTCTAAAGAACTCATTGAGAGTCTTTGGGCTCCTGAGTGCGAAGAGTCATTTGAACAGCTTAAGTATTGCCTCACACATGCCCCTGTGCTGGCATATGCTGACTCAACAAAGTCGTACACTTTACATGTGGATGCTAGCAGGGATGGCTTAGGATGAGTCCTTTACCAGGAGTGAGACCTGTGGCTTTTATCGGTCGGAGTTTATCCCCCACAGAAAGAAACTACCCTGCACACAAATTGGAATTCCTTGCCTTAAAGTGGGCGGTAGTGGACAAGCTGCATGACTATCTTTACGGGGCTGAATTTGAAGTGCAGACTGACAACAATCCTCTGACATACATCCAGACCACTGCAAAGCTAGATGCTACTGGTCACAGATGGATGGCAGCTCTATGCATCTATAATTTTAGTTTGAAATACCTCCAAGGACACAAAAATGGAGATGCTGATGGTCTGTCCAGAAGACCTCAGGGAGACTTACACCCTGACGATAAATGGGTGGAAATTCCAGCGCCAGGGGTGAGAGCTATGTGTCAGATTTCAACCTGTTATCAACACACTGAATGTTGGGCCCAGAAAATGGGTCTGTCTGCAGCAAGCATGCCCCAAGCTTACTGTAATCTGGTCACTTTGCAGGCTTCATCGCTACCAGCTTTGACTAACAGTGACGTCAGGAGAGATCAAAGATAAGATCCCCTTAGGTCAGCTGGTGGTAGCTGCTTTAGAGAAGAAACAAGTTAATATGCTTTGCACAGATATTCATCCTCTGGCAAGATTTTTGGACAAAGAATGGGACAGAGTCCAGATACAGAATGGACTAATGTACAGGAGATCTCCTAGTGCACTCGGCAGTGAAAAATGGCAATTGTTGCTTCCTCAGAAGTATAGAGAAGTAGTACTCTGGTCATTGCATGATGAACATGGTCATCTTGGTTATGACAAAACTATGGGTCTGGTATGAGACAGGTTCTACTGGTCATGCATGAAGCAAGATGTTGAGGATTATTGTCATACACGTCTTTGTTGCATTCAGAGAAAGACTCTGATGACCAGAGCTGCCTCATTGGGTCAAATGGAAAGTAGTGGACCCATGGAACTAGTCTGTATAGATTTTCTGTGTATTGAACCGGATGAAGGCAGGATCAGTAATGTGCTGGTAGTGACAGACCTTTATGCCAGGTACACTCAAGCATTTCCCACCCACAATCAGAAAGCTATTACAGTGGCAAAACTACTAGTTGAGAAGTTCTTTGTACACTATGGCCTGCCAAAAAGGATACACTCTGAACAAGGACATGATTTTGAGAGCAAGCTTGTCCATGAACTACTCACTCTGTTGGGAGTATAAAAAAGCCGCACCAATCCTTATCATCCTCAAGGGGATCCTCAGCCTGAGAGTTTCAACAAAGCTTTACTAGACATGTTGGGGACACTATCTGCTGGAAAGAAGAGTCAATAGAGTAGACATGTAGCCACAGTGGTGCATGCTTACATGCTTACAACAGTACTAAAAATGATGCTACAGGATTCTCGGCTTACTTCCTAATGTTTGGAAGAGAAGCTCATTGTCCTGTTGATGTCACCTTTGGAGTCACAGCTGATGATACACCAATGTGATCTCATGGCAGTTATGTGGAGAGACTCAAGAAGAACCTCAGACAGGCTTATGAGCTTGCTGAAAAAGTAGACATGTAGCCACAGTGGTGCATGCTTACAACAGTACTAAAAATGATGCTACAGGATTCTCGGCTTACTTCCTAATGTTTGGAAGAGAAGCTCATTGTCCTGTTGATGTCACCTTTGGAGTCACAGCTGATGATACACCAATGTGATCTCATGGCAGTTATGTGGAGAGACTCAAGAAGAACCTCAGACAGGCTTATGAGCTTGCTGAAAAATCAACAGGACAAAGACATCAGTGAAACAAGGCTCACTATGACAAAAAAGGAAAGATGCATGATTTGCAGCGAGGGGACAGAGTTCTTTTGAGAAATTTGGGGCTACAAGGAAACTAGCTGACCACTGGGGATCTGAGATTTACATAATTTGTTCTCAGCTACCTAATATCTCTGTCTACCATGTTTGCCCTGAGGGGAAAGAAGGACCCATTAAAACCTGACACCACAACAACTTAATGCCTTTGGCAAAATCAGTGAGAGTCATGAATCCGGAACCCAGAATAGCTCAGTGGAAGCCTAACTCAAGGTGATACAGAAGGCTAAGGTGGAGAGGAACTATCCTCTCCAATAGTCAAGAGCATATGCTTCTTCCTGCTGAAGGAGAGGAGGACAGTGATGATGACTGGGGTTTCAGTGGGCTTTTTTATGAGAATGTTCAAGACCCCATGGGCTGTAATCTTAATGTAAATGCACAGGAATTCATTCCCTGTCATTTTGAGCAGCCCAGACCTAACAATAGACTAAGTAATGTTTCTGTGCCTCTTTCAGAACCTGATACTGATTGAGGAGGCTCTGCTATGTAAACTTCAGAAAAAGTGCTGAGGACAGTCATACCGTTATGTAAAATGAAAGTGAAGTTATACAAGAGGAGATCTTAGAAGTAGACAATATGCCTACTGAAGAACTAGACATCGAATGTGATGTGAGTGACAAACCTTGCAAGCAAAATTCCTTAGATGTCTCTTCCGAACCAAAACTTCAGAGACTGATTCGGCCCCCACAGAGACTTACCTATAACAGTTTGGGACATAGTACACAGGAACCTGTGATCACAGCTCATCGGAGGCCTGCGCTCATAATCCCTATGCCTCCTACTCCAGTGGTGACACCCCACCCCAAGTTAAGTATAAGGCTGATTACCTTTGGTGGAATGTACCTTTTGAATGCAAAAATATTGTTCAGTTGATGGTGCATTAGTGTTTGCAAATATTTTCTGCTAGTCTACCTTTTACTTGGGGGGAACCCTAGATTTTCAAGTGGGGGGAGAGTGTAGTTCCCACTGTATTTCATGTAGAAATAATAGACCGTAGTTTCCCATTACACCACAAGGTGGAGCTCCCTTTCAGGAATATAAAAGACAATTTTGAAAATGAAAGAGGAGACTAGAACACTAGCTGAAAGAAGGAAGACTGAAACACATAGATGAAGGGAAAAGGGTCTTGCAGCATGACTAGATTTTCTTTTATAGTGCTTTGGGACAAAGAAGTAAAGTAGCAGATTGTGTCTGTCTCTGGCTGAAATCCTGGATGATGGTATTTTGTGGAATCAGGAGAGAAGTCTGAAACTAGTAGTTCCATGCCTGCTATGATTCAACAAGAAAAGGAGTTTCCTTGGGCCTAGTACTGAGAAGCCATAGATGATTACCAGAGTTCTGGTAGGTGATTTTCTCCTTTTCTCATCAGAGGATCTACGGCACCTGGTCACTAGGATTTTCTCGATAGAGTGGTGAGAGGCTCTAGCCGTATTTTATATTTTTATAAGATTGTGGTTTTCTCCTCCCTCCCAAATGCTTTGTGGATTACAAATAACTGGGATCCATATGAGCTCCAACTTGGGCCCCATCTTGCCGGAAGCAAGACTGTAAATAGTTACTGGCCAGTGAACAACGTATAATTGAATGTTTCATAGTTGGTCTGTTTAGAATTGATCAAGGAGGTAGAGGGTGTTAGTACTGCTGAATGACCTTGCATTCTTTCTTATTTGTATTGTGGCACTATAAATCTTTATTGTTCAACGATAATGCATTTTGCCATGTTAGTACTGCTGCCTTAAAGAATCTTTACTGCTCAATGACATTGCATTTTCTCATATTTGTATTGTTGCATTATAAATCCTCATTGTTTAATGACATTGCATTTTGCTTGTGTTAGTACTGCTGCCTTCAAGAATTTTACTGCTCAATGATATTGCATTTTCTCATATCTGTGTTGTTGTATTATGACTCTTTTATTGCTTAATGACATTGCATTTTTTCCCATGTTCGTATTGCTGCATTATAAAGCTTTACTGCTCATTGATATTGCCCTCTTTGTGCATGTTTGAATGTCAAGACTTTCTTCTGTTGAGTTCTGGGGAAGAGGGTGAATGTATGTTTTTATTGTATACATATCTCACCTTGCTTTATTGCTATCTAATGCACTGTTGAAATGATTAGTTTATGGATGTGCTACTGCGCTTTTAAACATTGATGTGTCACCTAGAATAAAATCTGTCCCTCTTGTCACCTTGGTGTGTTGGGCCTATAGGGGTGTCACCAGAGTCATTTAGGAAGGAACCCACATCTCTTCAGCTACACCTGTGGGTGCACTACATAAATACAAAAATGCATGTATAAAATCATTACCTTAATTAATTCTATCTCATTAAGCCATTAAGCTCCTTAGCTTCAAGATGGATGCTATTGAGCAAACATCATTGATGCCTGGATACCTAAAGGCATCACACTTAAGTTGTCAAAGGAGCTCACATCTTTCTAACCATAAAGAAATCAGAAATTGATCCTACTATCTGATCAATAACATGAAAAACAAAACAGTGGTCAAGGTAAGTGGCCACATGCTTTGCAAATGCATTCTCAACCTTCCCGTTCCTCATATCATATAGACATTCATACATCCAGTCCCTAAGCTTCCTATCAGTTTTTCCTATATAAAAAAATCTGGGCAGTGGTTACATTTAGCCAAATAAATGATACTTCTAGAGTTACAATTGAATCTCCCATTACAGGCCAATCTTGTACCCCTGATAATGAAAAAAAGGCCTGTATCGATGAATTTATAGTAAGGGCATGATTCACATTTGAACATACCCTTAATCTTAAGATTTATTGACCTTTCTATATTCTAAAATAGACTTCAAGTTCTGCCCTCTTCTAAAGATGACAATAGGCTTAGTGGGTAATCTGTTCCTCTCATTTTCATCCTATGTTATTAAGTCCCAAATCTTACATAGAATTTTTTTTTTACCAGATAAGCATCATTACTAAACGGGGTGATAAAAGTAGATGAAAAATCAGTAAGAAAACTGTTATGGGTACCCACTGCTCTAGTTATGGTTCCCTCAGGGTCCAAAATCCTCCCCTTAGAATAATTCAAAATGGCTGTAAAATAACCAGAATTCCTTTTTATGGTCACTTCCCTGGCTGAGTCATCCACTAATGTTTGTGGATATCCATGTTTCAAAAACAAATTCTTCAAAAATTCACATTTAGCCAGGAAATCCACATAGTTGGAAACCATTCTGGCAGCTCTGACAAACTGTCCTTTAACAACAGATTTTTTCTGATGTTTGGGGTGGGAACTGGAATAATGAAGGAAGGAATTGGAATATGTTGCCTTCCTTAAAATAGTAGCCACATATTGCTGTCTATTACTGTCCTTACTTAAACAAATGTCCAAGTAGGAAATCTTCTCATTCTGAAAATCACTTGTAAACTTTAAAAATTCAGTGGTACTATTCATATAATCAATCAACCCATGGAATAAATCCATGTCCCCCTTAAATATAATAAAAATATAATCTAGGTAGTGAGTATAAAAAATAAATATACTAAGAAAAGGGATTGTTGCTCAATATATATTTGTTTTCCCAAAAGCTCATGATGAGGTTAGAGAAGCTAGCCCTTTAGTTTGCACATAGTACAATTCACCAAAAAGGAAAAAAAAATATTTGTTAGAATAAGATCTAAAATTCTTGTACTAAGTACAGTTCATCACTATCAATACCCATTCTCATAAGGACTTGGCTAATCCAATCAATTCCGAGCTCATCCGGAATTACAGTATACAACTCCCTAACATCTACAGTGGCAAAATTGTGGTCTTCCATATAAGCCAATCTATTCACACTCTCTAAAAAAGAACACGAGTCCTTGCAAATCTTGGTCTCGTTAGTCAAAAATCGCTTTAGAATGGGATCAACAAATTTTGCCATAGGGTATGTAATTAAATTACGTCTGTTGACTATCCGGCAAAATGAGGAGTTCAGTAAATCTTAGTGGATCTTCAGGATTCCGAAGATGACAAGGACCTGTGGGGCTGGACTGAAAGAAAATTGAAGATATCTAATGAAATTTGTGTTTCAATAAATAAATAATTCAAAAATTATGTAATTTTCTTATAAGCACAAATTAAGTTTGGCAACAAACCAAGTTATCCCAGGACATCTTCATAGGGGGTTAGGTTGATATTAGGGGGAGTTAAGTGGGTTGGGGAGGTGAAAGGGTTAAGTGGAGGCAGGGATGGTTGGGAGGAAATGAGATAAGGATGGGGAGGGGCTTAAGAAGTTTAGTCTAGTGTAGCTTGGTTAAGCAATCACATTTGGCCGTGAACTTGCTACAGTGTAAGTTCAGGTCCAAGATTACCTTAGGTACTGCTGTGATGGCCAGGTAGGCATTGTGGCAGGGAAGAGGTAGGTAAGGTTAGTTAGTCAATGTTTAGGTAGGTGCTAGTACTGGTTTGTTGTTTACCACAGTGTCCTTGTCTGTGGATTGTTAGATTGCTAGGTGGTCCGTTTTGAAGGATTTAGAGTTAGAGACTATGGGGGTGGTTGCTGCAGTCTGAAGATCCTAATGTTAGGCTTTGGTTAATAACATGGTTGGTTGATGGCTGCAGTAGTAGAGCGGTTAGTGGTAGGCCGCTTTTCATTTCATCTGGCTCAGCTAGCCCCCCCCTTTCTTTATTTATTTAATTGTCCATTTCTTAATTTTTCCTCATGACATTTGTGATGCTGTGTGCAGTGGGGTGAATTAGGTGTGTGGTTCTTTGGTTTGGAAGGATGTTTGATTGACCGGCTGGTATTTCATACCCTCTGGTAGCTGGGCTGTGCTCAATGGACTCACAGACTCATTTATGCATTTCTTGTGTTTGTGGGCTTTTAGAAACTGGGGGGAGGGCTTCCAGAGTGAAGGCCATCATTGTGGAGCAAGTGGGCTTCCTTTCTGGTCTGCTGCATGGGTCTGGCTTCCTGGAGTGTTCTGGGTGGTGAGGCGAATGCATGAGCATGCCAGCAGTTATTGGTAGGATAAATATATAAAAAAAAATCTGTCTGGGTTTCTTTTATTGGTTTGGCATTGGGAGGGAGCTGCGGTGGTCATTTTGTGGGCTGGGAATACCAACAACAGAGCAGGGCTTTGTGGCTTTTTGGTGGCTTGGTGGCCACAGTGGCTTTGGGTTGCTTTTGTTGGTTTCAGGCTTTGTTAAGGCATCTCTTTTGAGGGCAGGCAGGGGTTTTTATTCACTGATGACAGTGTGGCCATTTTGGATGATGAAAAACACTGCTGGGAGTTTTTTGAGGTACCCAGTGTCCTTTGCTTTTTTTGTTTATTTCAGTTGTTTGTTTTTTCGGTATTTCAGAATTCTCTGCTTGGAAGTGAAATTGGAATCAGTTATATGTAAACCGGGATAAAAACATTTAACAAACATTGAAATGTGTGTACAATCTGACAGCGAAAATAGCAAGGTGATGAAAAAGAATCTGTGTTTAGTATTTGCAGATGCTATTGGTATGCGTGTATATTAAAGAAGCATCACAAAGTAACAAGATTTGTCTTACATAAAGGAATTTAAAAGAAATGCTAATCCACAAGGACAGGTTTTGAATTAACTCTTAAAATTAAAGATGGAGGGTCCGATGGGATTGATCTCAAAAATGTGATGAAAATTCAAACCTAGTGATACCTGTGACCAGTCCCTTTGGTACCTATTAGAAGTATGGACAAGTTCCTGAGGACCAGAAATGTAGAACATGGGAACCACAGAAGACTGCTGCCCAGTTTGTTTCATATCAGTGATTGTAAGAAAAACAGATTTAATGAATACTCATAAGTCAGTAAAGCTCAGAACCCAAGACTGTGCAAATTCATCTCAGAATCCTTATGTCAGACAGCTCTATTAGAACAAGCAAGTAGATATGGCCTAATTAGGCTTTAGCATTTTCCACAGTCCACCACAGACAAGCAGCTAACTAAATGCAAAGTCTCTACCATTGTTGTGCTTTGGGTTAAAACATAGATGAATGATGTTATAATCCTGATGCAAGCCATCTGTCATGTATAAAGTAGTATGTGTTCAGTTCCTCATGCCATCTGTCAAATATAAAGTAGTATGTGTTCAGTTCCTCATGCCATCTGTCTTGTATAAAGTAGTATGTGTTCAGTTCCTCATGCCATCTGTCATGCATAGTGCAACATGTGCTCAGTTCCTCATGCCAGCTGTCATGGATTATACAGTATGTGTTCAGTTCCTCGTGCCAACTGTCATGGATAGTACAGGATATGCTCAGTTCCTCATCCTGTCTATCGTGGATAGTACAGTATGTGTTCAGATCCTCATGCCATTTGTCATCCATAGTGTGGTATTTGCTCAGTTCCTAAAGCCATCTGTCATGTATAAAGCAGTATGCATTCAGTTCCCTGTGCTATCATAGATTGTGTAGTATGTGTTCACTTCCACATGCCATTTGTCATGTATAATAGAACATGTGTTCAGTTCTTTATGCTATATATCATGTATAATGCAGTATGTGTTCAGCTCCTCATTCCATTTGTCATCTATAATATAGCATGTGTTCAGCTCTTCATGCCATTTATCATGTATAATAATATAATGTATGATGGTTTTCAGTGTTCTAATCCTGAGATATCCAGATATTTTCCCCCTCAAGTGGCATAATGGTTAAGGTGTGTACTTTAAGTGCAGGGTTTAATTCTCACATAGGGTAATTGGCTAGGCTTAAAATGGCCCAAAATGGCAGTTAGTCTAGCACTAATCTATGAACCTATGTATAATACAGCATGTGTTCAGCTCCTGATGACATCTATCATGTGTAGCGTGGTATGTGTTCAGTTCCTCATGACATCTATCATGTATAGTGCAATATGTGCTCATTTCCTCATGCCATCTCTCATGTATAGTGATGTATGTGTTCAGTTCCTCATGCCATCTAAAATGGATATTGCAATATGTGTTCAGTTCCTCATGCCATCTGTCATGTATAATGCAGTATGTGTTCAGTTCCTCATGACATCTATCATGTATAGTGCAGTTTATATTCAGCTCCTCACGATATTTATCATGTATAGTGCAGTCTGTTTATTTCCTCATGCCATCTGTCATGTATAATACAGCATATTTTGAGCTCCTCATGGCATCAGTTATGCATAATGCAGTACGTGTTCACTTCCTCATGACATCTGTCATATACAGTACAGTATTTTTTCAGTTTCTCATGTCATCTATCATGTATAGCGTGGTATGCGTTAATTTCCTCATGCAATCTGTCATGTATACTACAGCATGTGTTCAGTTTCTGATGACATCTATCATGTGTAGTACGGTATATGTTCAGGTCCTCATTCCATCTGTCATGTATAGTACAGTATATGTTCAGTTCCTCATAATAACTGTCATGTATAGTGCAGTGTGTGTTCAGTTTCTTGTGCTATCTAAAATAGATAGTGCAGTATCTGTTCAGTTCCTCATGCCATCTTTCATGTTTAATACAGCATGTGTTCAGTTCCTCATGACATCTATTACATATAGTGTAGTTTGTATTCAGCTCATAATGATATCTATCATGTATAGTGCAGTCTATTTCCTCATGCCATCTGGCATGTATAATACAGCATGTGTTGTGCTCCTCATGACATCTGTCATGCATAATGCAGTATGTGTTCAGATCCTCATGCCACCTATCATGTATAGTACAGTATGTGTTCACTTCCTCATGACATCTGTCGTGTACAGTACAGTATGTGTTCATTTCCTCATGCCATCTATCATGTATAGTGCAGTCTATTATTTCCTCATGCTATCTGTCATGTGTAATACAGCATATGTTCAGTTCATTACATCTGTCATGTATAGTGCAGTAGTGTGTTGAGTTTCTCATGCCATCTATCATCAATAGTCCAGTATGTGTTCAGTTCCTCATTCGCTATCCCATTAGTCTACACCATCTTTTCCATCCCATCAGTCTGCACTACTACTGCACCATTGTCTCCATTCCATCAGTCTAGTATAGTGGATCACTAACCCAAACCCTAACCCTAAGGTCCGCACCCTAACCTTACCTACCCCTACCCACCCCTACCTCCTCACTACACCCTCACCCCCGGTCACCACCGCCACCCTACCCCCACCCTGCAACTTACCCTACCCACCCCTAACCCCTCACCCACACATCACACACCACACCCCCACCTGCACCCTACCTAAACTCACTTAACCCCACCTAACCCACAGTCCTAACATCCCCTCCTCCGATCGCCTCACCGCAGTCCGTCGGGTTCTCACCTTTTTCGGTCATCTGTGTTTTCGGTATTCTCATCCGACTTTGAGATTTTAAAGGTGACCCCTAGTATAGTACAGTATGTTCAGTTCCTCATAATAGCTGTCATGTATAGTGCAGTATATGTTCAGTTCCTCATAACATCTGTCATGTATAGTGCAGTGTGTGTTCAGTTCCTCATGCCATCTATCATGTATACTGCAGTAAGTTATTTCCTCATGCCATCTGTCATGTCTAACACAGCATATGTTCAGTTCCTCATGACATCTATCATGCATAGTGCAGTATGTGTTCAGTTCCTCATGCCATCTGTCATATATAGTGCAGTATGTGTTCAGTTCCTTGTGCTATTGAAAATGGATTGTGCAGTATGTGTTCAGGTTCTCATGCCATCTTTCATGTATAATACAGCATGTGTTCAGTTCCTCATGACATTTATTACATATAGTGCAATTTGTATTCAGCTCATAATGATATCTATCGTGTATAGTGCAGTCTATTTCCTCATGCCATTTATCATGTATAATACAGCATGTGTTGTGCTCCTCGTGGCATCTGTCATGCATAATGCAGTATGTGTTCAGATCCTCATGCCACCTATCATGTATAGTACAGTATGTGTTCACTTCCTCGTGACATCTGTTATATACTGTGCAGTATGTGTTCAGTTCCTAATGACATTTATCATATATAGTACAGTATGTGTTCAGTTCCTTATGACTTCTGTCATGTACAGTGCAGTATGTGTTCAGTTCCTCATGCTATCTATCATGCATAGTGCAGTCTGTTATTATTTCCTCATGCCATCTGTTATGTGTAATACAGCATATGTTTAGTTCCTCATTCCATCCGTCATGTATAGTGCAGTACTGTGTTGAGTTCCTCATGCCATCTATCATCAATAGTTCAGTATGTGTTCAGTTCCTCATTCCATCTGTCATGTATAGTACAGTATATGTTCAGTTCCTCATAATAGCTGCCATGTATAGTTTAGTATATGTTCAGTTCCTCATAACATCTGTCATGTATACTGCAGTATGTTTTTATTTCCTCATGCCATCTGTCATGTCTAACACAGCATATGTTCAATTCATCATGCCATCTGTCATGTATAATGCAGTACTGTGTTCAGCTCCTCATGCCATCTATCATGGATAGTGCAGTATGTGTTCAGTTCCTCATGCCATCTGTCATGTATAGTGCAGTACTGTGTTCAGTTCCTCATGCCATCTATCATCGATAGTCCAGTATGTGTTCATTTCTTCATGCCATCTGTCATGTATAGTACACTATATGTTCAGTTCCTCATAGTAGCTGTCATGTATAGTGCAGTATGTGCTCAGTTCCTCATGCCATCTGCCACGTATACTGCAGTATGTTTTTATTTCCTCATGACAGCTGTCATGTCTAATACAGCATATGTTCAGTTCCTCATGCCATGTGTCATGTATAATGCAGTACTGTGTTCAGTTCCTCATGCCATCTATCACGGATAGTGCAGTATATGTTCAGTTCCTTGTGCCATGTCATGTGTAGTACAGTATGTGTTCAGTTCCTCATAACATTTCTCAAGTATAGTGCAGTATGTGTTCAGTTTCTCATGGCATCTATCATGTATAGTACAGTATGCATTCAGTTCTTCATGTCATTTGTCATGTATAGTGCAGTATGTGTTCAGTTCCTCATGTAATGTAACATGGATAGTGCAGTATGTCTTCAGTTCCTTATGCCATCTGTCATGTATAATACATGTGTTCAGGTCCTCATGACAGCTGTCATGCATATTGTAGTATGTGTTCACTGCCTCATGTCAGCTAACATGGATAGTGCAGTATGTGCTCAGTTCCCCATGCCATCTATCATGTATAAGTGCAGTATGTGTTCAGCTTCTTATGCCATTTGTCGTGTATTATTACACATGGTTTATTCAGCTCCTCATGCCATTTGTCATATAACCTGTGGCCATACTACCCTGATTGCGCCCAGTGTCATCTGGTCTTGGAACCTTAGCAGGGTCAGGCCTGGTTAGTACTTGGATGTGTGACTGCTTGTGAATAGCAGGTGCTGCAGGCTTAATCAGGTCAGTGTCACAAAGGACTAACACAGGTAGCTTGTGTGATGGTGTTCAGGGTTCTAATCCTGAGATATCTAGATATTTTCCCCCTCAAGTGGTGTAATGGTTAAAGTGTCTACAGACACACGGTGCAGGGCTTGATTCTCACATGGGGTAATTGGCTAAGTTTAAACTATCCCACAAGGATAGTTATCCTAGCACTAATCTATGAACCTATGAACTAATGTATAATACAGCATGAGTTCAGTTCTTGATGTCATCTATCATGTGTAGTGCGGAATGTGTTCAGTTCCTCATGACATCTATCATATATAGCGCAGTATGTGTTCAGTTCCTCATGCCATCTGTCATGTGTAGTGCTGTATGTGTTCATTTCCTCATGCCATGTAAAATGGATAGTGCAATATGTGTTCAGTTCTTCATGCCATCTGTCATGTATAATATGATGTGTTCAGTTCCTTATGACATCTATCATGTATAGTGCAATTTTTATTCAGCTTGTCACAATATCTATCATGTATAGTGCAGTCTATTTCCTCATGCCATCTGTCATGTATAATACAGCATATGTTTAGCTCCTCATGACATCTGTCATGCACAGTGCAGTATGTGTTCAAATCCTAATGCCATCTATCATGCATAGTACAGTATGTGTTCACTTCCTCATGACATCTGTCATATACAGTGTAGTATGTGTTCAGTTCCTCATGTTGTCTATCATGTATAGTGGGGTATGTGTTAATTTCCCCATGCAATCTGTCATGTACAATACAGCATGTGTTCAGTTCCTCATGACATTTATCATGTATAGTGCAGTATGTGTTCAGTTCCTCATGTCATCTATCATATATAGTGCAGTCTGTTTTTATTTCCTCATGCCATCTGTCATGCGTAATACAGCATATGTTCAGTTCCTCATGCCATCTGTCTTATATAATATGGCATGTGCTCAGTTCCACATTACATTTATCATGTATAGTGCAGT
Source organism: Protopterus annectens (assembly GCF_019279795.1). NCBI lineage: Eukaryota > Metazoa > Chordata > Ceratodontiformes > Protopteridae > Protopterus > Protopterus annectens. The sequence goes on from NC_056746.1 coordinate 464,850,795, forward strand.
TTATGTTCAGCTCCTCATATCTATCATGTATAGTGTAGTCTATTTCCTCATGCCATAGTGTAGTCTATTTCCTCATGCCATCTGTCATGCATAATACAGTATATGTTGAGCTCTTCATGACATCTGTCATTAGGATTTGAACCCACAGCCATGTACACCATCCTCAGATTAACCAACCGCTAAGCTACCTGAGATCTACCTTGCATGCCTGTCATGCACAATGCAGTATGTGTTCAGATCCTCATGCCATCTATCATGTATAGTACACTATGTGTTCATTTCCTCATGCAATTTGTCATGTGTAATACAGCATGTGTTCAGTTTCTTATGACATCTGTCATGTAAATTGCAGTATATGTTCAGCTCATGACATCTATCATGTATAGTGCAGTCTGTTTTTATTTCCTCATGCCATCGGTCATGTGTAATACAGCATATGTTTAGTTCCTCATGCCATCTGTCATGTATAATGCAGTACTATGTTCATTTCCTCATGCCATCTATCACGGATAGTCCAGTATGTGTTCAGTTCCTCATGCCATCTGCCATGTATACTACAGTATATGTTTAGTTCCTCACAACATCTGTCATGTATAGTGAAGTATGTGTTCAGTTCCTCATAACATCTGCCATGTATACTGCAGTATGTGGTAAGTTCCTCATGCCATCTATCATGTATACTGCAGTATGTGCTCAGTTCTTCATGACATCTATCATGAAAAGTACAGTATGTGTTCATTTCCTCATGCTGTCTGTCATGTATAGTACAGTACTGTGTTCAGTTCTTCATAACATCTGTCATGTATAGTACAGTACTGTGTTCAGTTCCTCATAACATCTGTCATGTATATTGCAGTATGTGTTAAGTTCCTCATGCCATCTATCATGGATAGTGCAGTATGTGTTTAGTTCCTTGTGCCATCTGTCATGTGTAGAATAGTATGTGTTCAGTTCCTCATAACATTTGTCATGTATTTAGCAGTATGTCAAAATAAAATAGCCCAATTGGACAACAAAACTATTAACTCAAAAATAAAAATAAAAAATCCGGACCATGTACTATAGTTACTAATCTTTATTAAAATACGCCAACCAAATGACTTTTGAGTCATTTGGTTGGTGTATTTTAATAAAGATTAGTAACTATAGTACGTGGTCCAGATTTTTGTTTTTATTTTTGTTTTTGAGTATATTGCAGTATGTGTTCAGTTCCTCATGACATCTATTTCCCGTGACCCATTATAACATTATGTAAACACTGCCTAATGGAGCCAATCTCAGTGCTTGTTAATATGAGCAGAGAGTCTCAAACTTCACTGTTCTATATTTTATTTATTTAAGTTTTATTTTATGTTTTATTCCAATGCGTTACAGAAAACCAGATATAAGACAGCCAAGTAGACTCTGTGAGCAGTGTTATCACTACACACTGTCTGTGGCAGTGATTCATTCACTTTTTAGCACTCTTACGTCCTAAATTATTATAGTGATTGGGGTCACAGCAGCAAGTCCATTTAAATGGTAAGCATTATAGAGCTGTTGCAAATTGTCCTTACCCAAAAGGTTAATGGGACCAGGTGCTCCCAATCATTCGGAAAGGTCCTTCTCTTCTTGAAAATTTTCTAAGTGCTGTCAGGGCACTAAGTATATCTATGAGCAGTGGTAATAGTAAACACTGCCCACAGAGTCTGCACATTCATTTTCATGTGGTTTCTGTTGAGTTATTATTAGGATGATTATGAGTGACATTTGTAAGTGATGTTAAAATTGGCTGCACAGCAGGAGTCGATCTCAATGCTTAGCCAACAGTTAAGGGTAGCAGAGGATCTTTAGAGGCAGCTTTCTTTTTCATGATATTTTGTAAATAGTGACAATTTAACAGGACATCATATTTATCTTTGAGTCATGGTAATACTCCACAATACCCAGAGAAGTTTAATTTACTGTTTTATATTAGTGATTGCAGTTGGGGCTGGAAGTCCTGTTTTGTGAAATAAGCATTAGGTTGCTTAGTGCAGCAACTCTCAGTGTTTACTAAAAGTGTCATTATTTCTTCAATTATTGTTAGGATCTTCAGGGATAATGTCTCTGTCTCTTGTAGAATTTCTTTAATGCTAACAGGATATTAGATATCATAGCTTTCAGCTTCTTGCCTCGTGACTCAAAGATACATGAATGAGTGAATGGATGGATAAATGAATGAAGGCAAAGGACCAACGTCAAAACCAGGTTTAAAATACTAATGCTATATGCTTAAAAAGTTGTTTATAATACAGAGTAGCACACCATTTTAGAGATACAAATATTCATCTGGAAACAATCCTCTTTATGGTTGTAGAAGGCAATAGCTGAAAAAAATGAGTCATAAGAGTGTGTGTATTTGTGTGTGTGTGTGTGTGTGTGTGTGTGTGTGTGTGTGTGTGTGTGTGTGTGTGTGTGTGTGTATGTGGAAAGTGGTATACAAGTAAGATGGAACTGAGGTAACAATATGGTCATGAACAGAAATTTTACATTTCTGTTGCCATATTAATGAAGTGATGCTTTCTAAGTTGCAATTTTTTAAATATATTTTTTGTCATAATAGCCCATTATTTTATGCTGTGATTTCTAAAAACTCGGGAAGAATACATATCAGCCTTCATCAATGGTAAATGTTTTTTCCAAAATAAATTTAAATGCTTGAGCTATGGTCTACATAACTAAGAAGAACTCATGAAAGGAAATTCTTTCAAGCTTCGGTATGTTAATGTGAAAATGAGAGACATTTGACTTCCTTTTTATCACATGAATTTCTTTTCTTTCCCTCAGCCTTTTCCACCTGCAGCAGCTACCGATACTTTTATTTATTTTCCCTGTAATTTCCTTTCAATTCATATAGAACAAAAACATTGAATAGTGGCAATATTTATTTTATAAGTTTACCTCTAAATTTCTTTGTGATTTACCCATGTGCAGCTCTTACACAACAAAGACCCAGCAACTATGTGCTTATTCAGTGCATTCCTACCAGGATTTGTTTACAACCTGTCACAAGATTGATCATGTATGGACATGATGTATTAAACACAAAAAGTAAAATGCTTATGTAGGTATACAACGCATACATAAGCACATACACACTCACACATGCACCCCCCTCTCAGTTACAGACAGCACATAAGTACAATTAAAATTACAAAATTCATTTTTCTGAAGGTTACTGATTTGCTGTGGTACTGTTGTCGCCTCACAGTAAGACATTGTCCTGTTCGATTCTCAGCTAGAGCGTCTTCTGTGTGGAGACATGCGTGAATGGGCAAACCTTTGCTGAAGGTTGTGTGTCAGCGCCGGCAACTCGGCACTTAAAAATCTACTGCCAATCATTAGCGGACCTGAGTTCCACTGTGGCAACCCCTAACCGGGAAAAGCCGAAAGACACAACAACAACAAGTAGGAGAATCTTATGTGTGGAAGGAGAACGTTCATTAGTCTGCTTGCAGGCAGTTGATGACAGCACGTTTTTTAATTTGTATTTACTGTAGCAAACTGGTTCATGTGAGCTCTTGGAAAATAAATCCTCATGTGTGATCATCTGAAAGATCATCTTGCAGAAGAGAAAGATTCAATTGTCCAAGAAAATTGTCATTATTTATGCAGTCAGTAGGCAAATGTTTTCTGTAGAAGTCAAAGAGGAATTGATTGGAGTAAGATCTATTGATTATGAAGTCATAAATCACTGAAAGAAGTTAATTTGCAGAAGTCAAGCCCTTGCATCTGTTATGGATTCAGTAGTGGATTCAGACACACTAAATAGATATTACCAGTTTGATGGAAATATATAGATATAATGTGTAATCAAACAAGCAATCACATTACTAATATGGCAGAAAGTGAAAAGAGGAAAACAAAGTCATATTGTTCTGCATGCACTCTTAGACGTATGTGATCACTTTAAGGCACACTGCACTATGCCAAGTAAAAGCCAGCAAAGGCACAAAAATGAACTATAAACTCCATACAAGTACCCTAGACAGGAAAATATAGCAGTCAATTGTTCTTTGATGCAAAAATCCAAGTTTAATTCACACAAGCAGCTTCCAAGGTTTAAAATCAAAGCACATAAACGCAAATAAATGCCCTTCACCAACTCAGCATTTTCATCTAGTTAAAACAGACTTCATCAGATGCAGATTCATACCAAACTACACATATTTATATCAATTAATATTTAAATTATCCAATCAGCAACCATAAATAAATAAATGTGATTAGAAAAGCTTAAAACTCATGCCTTGTCATTTGTAAAATAAAATGTTAAAAACACACTTAAAAGACTTGAACATTTTCATTCCAAATGTTAATAAAGCTGCATATCAATAAAAAATGAATAAATACAACTAAATATTCAACATCACAAAATACAATTTTAAAAGACATATAAAATTTAAAAGCTTACATTTAAAATGTTATGTGAATTTAGTATTTCTTTGTCAAAGTCTCCCTCTAGTGACCTTTAGTGGGAATGCACATAAATAGGAAATTTGCTATTGACAATTTAGCTGATCTCATTTTAAGTAGTGGGGCAATGGAAACATTATCATTTAAACCAGGGGGCGTCCCAGCATCTAAAGTGATTTTCCACCACAATTCCTTGTATTCAATTTTTTCTTCCCGTAATCCGCCCCTTGCTTCCTTTTTTATTTGCTCCACCACAAATTAAGAAATTTGCTCTATCACATACCTTGGCGTGCTTCTATAGATCATTTGTTTCTTTTTTGTTTTGTATATCATATTTATGCTCGTAGATCCTTCTCCTTAACTTACGCTCAGTTTTTCCAGTATGGAAAGATCTACATTCCACACAGGTAGCCAGGTACACTATTCCAGATGATTCACAATTAAAGTAGTCTTTGCCCTCAATCAGTCTGTCCCTACTTTCTATAAATACCAGATCAGTATTTGCTATATTTCGACACTGAGAGCATCAACCACATTTATAGGTCTCTCTTCTTCTTCCTCTTCCCATCCTTCCTTTTCCAGTCATTTTCTAAAATAGTCTTTAAGTTAAGCAAATTTTTATATATACAATTTTGAAGGGTTCCCTAGACACACCTTCCAGGTCAGTAAAATTAACAAACCTTTCCCATTCAGTTTTGACAACCTTTCTAGCTGAACTGCAGAAGGCATTAAATTCCAATACTAATGCTTTTTCAAAGTTTTGCTCAGAGGTAGCCGTGCTTGTATCAACTTCATTAGTGTTCTCACCTAGTATGGGCTTAAATGTTCCTTTTCTGCCATCATAGATAGAGGGAGGGGGAGATACTGAACAGAGAGAGTATACCCCATTCCCATTTTTCCAGTCAAATATGTGTTGATGAAGGAAATGAAAAAAAATATACATGTGAAGGGTTTAGTATAATTAATTTTAGTAGTGTTAAACTTGTTAAAGAACATTTTGGTCTCATATCTAAAGGCTTAAAATGTATACCTCAAAAGAAAAGTGACCTCACAAAAATTATAATGGATTTAAGAATATTTACTAGGAAAGTCAACCTTGGTTTGATGTTTCCACCAAAAAGTAATGAAGTTGATATTAAATTAAGGCGTAAAAGCACTTACAACTCACCCCTACATCCTAAACTAAAGAACTTTGAAAAACTAGTTGAGAAGGAAGTACGGAGAGAATCCTCCATGTTAGATATAAGTCTAATTTAACTAAGAAGAAGGAGGTCTTAGCTGAGTTGCAAGAGACTCTTGAAGTCCGAGTGATGAAACCTGACAAAGGTGCTGGTATTGTGCTGATGGATACTATCATTTATGAAGGAAAAATGAATGACATTTTAAGAGATACCAATAAATACTCCAGTGTACCTGTAAATGAAATTATTTCCTATAGAAATATTGATGCAGTTTTGGAAGACATGTTAATGGAAGACTTAATTGATTCCAAAACTTTTGCATTTTTAAAAGTTGACAAGCCTAGAATACCATCTATATTTGGTATACCGAAATCTCACAAGGATGAAAGGGACCCTCCCCTTAAGACCAATAGTCTCAGCTGAGGGATCCAAAACAATTCCCTTAGCAAAATATGTGGACAGCAAACTGAAAAAAAATATGGTTGAAAAGAAAGGCAATATTGAAAGATTCCTGGGATCTTCTGAGGGAATTTAAGCATGAATTATATAGGGAAGATTTAACCTATGTCACAGTGGATATAATTGACTTATTCTCCAGCATACCATACACTGAACGTATGAGTATGCTTGAAGAGATAATATTTGAAGACACTGAATTAAATCAAAAGGAGAAATTGGTATGTACTGGATTGATGGAATTAGTATTGAAGCACAACTTCATCTTTTTTAAAGAGGAATTTTACCAGCAGATTCAGGACATTGCGATGGGAGCAGCATGCGCTCCCACCTATGCCAACCTTGTTCTAGCCAGATGGGAAGAGAAATATGTTTTGGGATCCCAATATTTAGTTGTATTTATTCATTTTTTATGGATATGCAGCTTTATTAACATTTGGAATGAAAATGTTCAGTCTTTTAAGTGTGTTTTTAACATTTTATTTTACAAATGACAAGGCATAAGCTTTAAGCTTTTTTAATCACATTTATTTATTTAGGGTTGCTGACTGGATAATTTAAATATTAATTGATATAAATATGTGTAGTTTGGTAAGAGTCTGCATCTGATGAAGTCTGTTTTAACTAGATGAAAAAGCTGAGTTGGTGAAGGGTGTTTATGTGCCTTTATGTGCTTTGATTTTAAATCTTGGAAGCTGCTTATGTGAATTAAACTTGGATTTTTGCATCAAAGAACAATTGACTGCTATATTTTCCTGTCAAGGGTACTTGTTTGGAGTTTACACTGCACTGTGCATTACATTACTCCCCTTAAGTCAAATGCTGTATTTATGTGGACAGTATATGCAGCAATCTACACAACACTTTTATATGGTAGACTAGGGACATCACATGACATCTATGTAATCACAGATTTATTTTACAAATGACAAGGCATGAGCTTTAAGCTTTTTTAATCACATTTATTTATTTAGGGTTGCTGATTGGATAATTTAAATACTAATCTATGCACATGTAGATAAAACAATGCGACAAATGATATGCAGTATGAATCTGCAATGACAAGATAGCGGCTATGGAACACCTTAACTCTCAGCATGTAATAAAGTAATAATGTTTTCCCAGGGAAAGAAATCGCTGATGTGGCCATTTGCTGTTATGACAGTTCGCATTTTAATGGTCGATGAAAAGGCGTTCGATGGAATAGCCTTTTCGAGGATATAATATAGATCCAGATTAGTAATCATGGACAAAGTGGATTATGGAGGTAGAATGCTGAATTTGCTATATGAAGGTAACATTTCCACCAGTGTCTCTAAGAATGAGGTAAAGATTTTGTACCAGAAGAATGATATGGCCCAATATGATTTTGTAATGCAGGGAGCAATTGATAACAGTACTTATGAGTTTCTCATAAATTAACTCCCCAGGATCCCTAATATGTTTGGAATACCCAAAATCCATAAAGATGTGATAAACCCCCTTAAGGTTAATTGTTTCTGCCACCGGCTCAAAGACTTATCGTTTAGCGGTATATAATGACTGTAAGTTAAAACCATTTTATGACTTAAAGACACAAATATTAAATGATTCTTGGGATTTTCTTAATAGATTAAATGGATTGCCTTATTTAGACAATGGTTTGTTTGTTATGGGACAAACGTTTTTACTGTGATTCAACATGGAAATCGTTTAGAATTGTTTAATGAGGTGATACTAGAGTGTAAGTTTCTAACTAGGATTGATTGTGGTATTTTATTGTAAATGATGGAATTAGTATTAAAATATAATTATGTGTATTTTGAAGGAGATATATTTCACCAAAAGGCAGGTGTAGCCATGGGTGCATCGTGTGCAACTATTTTTTTCAAATTTTATGTTATTAATTCTCCTTATAACAGACACTGTAATTTATATACTAAGTTTCTGGATGATATATGTATCATTTGGATAAGTACTAAAGAGCTTTTGATATAATTTATTAACTACCTTTCTTCCACAACTGAATTTCTTAAATTCACCTATTGTATTACAGAGGATCATTTTAATTATTTAGATTTATTCATTTATAAGAATGTTGAATTAAAATAATATGTATCAAAAATTTACCAAAAGCCAACATATTTTAATTATTTCCTTCATTTTAATAGTGAACATCCTTTAGTACAGAAGAAAAGTATAGTGAATGGCCATTTGGTAAGAACAGCCCATATGTGTTCTTTAAGGACAGATTTTTTGGATGAGTATGAACACTTAAGGATGATGTTCATCCAGAGAGGTTACCCTGATAAATTTCTTATGGATATTATTAAGGAAGTAACTGCGGGAAGGGGTAGAAGGCATACCACCATACTCAAAAGCGACTTAGGTGAAACATAATATATTGAAGTAAGTCAGAGTCCATCTAATGACGAAGGTTTTTGTAACTCTGTCTGTTTGGAATATAATAAGGAATTCTACTTTATTAAATATATTATTTTAAAATACTGGAAGTTATTCAACCAACTACCTGGGACTTTAGATATTTAAAAAAAATTCCTAAGTTTGTATACAGGAAGGGTGTTTGTTTAAAAGATATATATGAACATAGTGCATGTAGTTTTCTGCTCAACAATCGAAAAAATGGTACATTTAAATGTGGTTGCTGTAAACATGCATTTATATCAGTAATGCTGAATTTATTTATTTCCAAAGCAGTGGTAAAGAGTTGAAGTCCCAGTCATATTTTAATTGCAATTCTGTAGGTTTAATGTACATCTGCACTTGTAGGTATGATGCCTTATATACAGGAAAAATGAGATGGCACTAAAAAAGCATGCATATGAACATGTTTATGATATAACACATAATGCAAAGACTAATGCTTTGGCAAAGCATGCAAAAATTTGTGATAATGTTCATTTAAAGTTTTTTGTTTTAGAAAAAGTGCAAACTTATCCAAGAGGAGTGAACTGGGAGAACCTCTTGGAGTATAGAGAGCTGTTTTGGCAATTGACTTTACAAACCAACAGATGTCCAGGCTTAAATGAAGCCATTTTTATTCTTCCAGTTTTAAGATTGAGAGAAGCAAAATTATAGTATGTGCATTCTTACACATTATCTTAATATATTATTCAAGTGTTTTTAGGATTGGTTTTATTTACACACTTACATGTTTATATTTAACAAATTTTGTGTTTTAATGCTACTTGGTTCTGCTTTTGTGCAACTTTTTTGTTTTTATTGATGTTGATTGTTCAAACAAATTTAGAGTGAACTCAGATAAAGTGCTGTATCCCAAAATTTCACCAAAAATATTTAATAGAATAGTGCATCCATGTGGATTACTATACTTACTTTTATCAAGATCCATTTGAATGGCTTAGGTGGTTAGCATATGTCCTAAATACTTAATACTGGCTGTACAAAGTTGAAATTTGCCTTTGTTCACTTTCAAATTATTAAATCATAACCAGTCAGTCAGTCATTTAAAGGTTGTTCTATTGATTTGTCCCATACTAGAATATGATATATTAAGTTTTTGGCACTTTTCAGTCATAAACAGTGACTTGTGTTCCAGCATACTGGAACCCTCTGTTGCTGAAAAAAATGAAAATAGTCTAATAAAAATAAATATCTGCCCAATGGAGTATTATTAATACACAGCCTTGAATTGTCTTGATCCAGGTTATCTGTAATGTATCCTGACTGGCATCTGTTCCTGAGAAAAATCTTTCTGTCTTGGCAACACTTAGACCACTTCTTCAACTGTTTTAGAGGGTAGTGTTCTTTCAGAATAGCTCTATTCAAGTCCTCTGGATGAATGCATATGTGCATCTTATCAGGCTGAGCACAATTATCATAAAACCCATGGGGTAGGTCCTATGTATTTGTCAATGATGCCCAATTCCTCTGTTCTTTTTAATTATTTTGCTGTACTGTGCCTTACTCCTACTAGTACTTTTTATGCTGCATGGTAACTGGTATCACATATGAGTTTATTTTGATGCTGTAATTAATCAGTGTGCATTCCAATAAATAAGTCAGAATACTGTCTAAAATATTAAATGACATTTTGAACTCAAGTTTTTGTTTGTATTCTATGCAGTAACCTGTGAATTGCTACCTGTGTGAACATATGAATTATGTGCTTCATGAACATGCAAATCAAGTTAACTGCAAATCTGTGAATTAGTGACTGTATGAATCATAGTTTTTTCCCCTTTTTCCTCTCCTCTTCCTTCATTATTACCAGCTCAGCCATCATGCCATGTCTTTGCCAGGACAACCAGCTACTCCATGCTCCCCTAGACTTATTCTGGTCATTGCTGGGGCCAGTCACAGATCACAAGCAACGGAGCTCAGCACATCTGAGTTTCTGTCCAAAGAGGAGGTCTTACTTTGGCCTATGCTGTTACTCGCCCCTCCCCCATATGACAGTGTACAGTCCGGAGATGCATGCAGTGTAGTATCTCTGCTGTATTTCCTCACTTCACCAGCAGCTCAGCCAAGCTCCACTATCCCCCTCTGAAGAAGCATCCTTTGGTGACAGCCCTAGCCTCTACCAGGTATCAAAATCTGGAGATGTCCACGTACCACATCCCCCAGATGGGCACACCCACCCCTCCCTGCAACTCTATCAGTTGCCCTAAAAACTACTCAAACTAGGGTCATCAACGTTATAGTCAGGATTTTACCCCTCTATACCACTGGAGTGGCTGACTGTGTATCATAGTTAGTTTGAATTTCAAACTCTTTAATTCTGCAGCTGTGAAAATTGTCATGATCGAATGCAGTGCAATCTCTGGTGTTCGGCATTTCCACATTCAGAACATCAGTTTACTTTATTAAACCTAACTATTCTTATTGCTTTAGTGACAGGCCCTGAAGCAGTAAACTGTACTCTTTCTGTATTTATAAACACAATCCAAATATATCTCATTGCTATAGTGACAGGCCCTGAAGCAGTAAACCGTACTCTTTCAGTATTTATAAACACAATCCAAATATATTTCATTGCTTTAGTGACAGGCCCTGAAGCAGTAAACCGTACTCATTCTGTATTTATAAACACAATCCAAATATATCTGATTGCTGTAGTGACAGGCTGTGAAGCAGTAAACCGTACTCATTCTGAATTTATAAACACAATCCAAATATATCTGATTGCTGTAGTGACAGGCCCTGAAGCAGTAAACCATACTCATTCTGTATTTATAAACACAATCCAAATATATCTGATTGGTTTCGTGACAGGCCCTGAGGCAGTAAACTGTACTACTTCTGTATTTATAAACACAATCCAAATATATCTTATTTCTGTAGTGACAGGCCCTGAAGCAATAAACTGTACTCATTCTGTATTTATAAACACAATCCAAATATATCTGATTGCTGTAGTGACAGGCCCTGAAGCAGTAAACTGTACTCATTCTGTATTTATAAACACAATCCAAATATATCTCATTGCTTTAGTGACAGGCCCTGAAGCAGTAAACCGTACTCTTTCTGTATTTATAAACACAATCCAAATATATCTCATTGCTTTAGTGACAGGCCTTGAAGCAGTAAACTGTACTATTTCTGTTTTTATAAACACAATCCAAATATATCTGATTGCTTTAGTGACAGGTCCTGAAGCAGTAAACTCTACTCATTCTGTATTTATAAACACAATCCAAATATATCTGATTGCTGTAGTGACAGGCCCTGATGCAGTAAACCATACTCATTCTGTATTTATAAACACAATCCAAATATATCTGATTGCTTTAGTGACAGGCCATGAAGCAATAAACTGTACTCTTTCTGTATTTATAATCACATATATCTCATTGCTTTAGTGACAGGCCCTGAAGCAGTAAACCGTACTCTTTCTGTATTTATAAACACAATCCAAATATACCTCATTGCTGTAGTGACAGGCCCTGAAGCAGTAAATCGTACTCTTTCTGTATTTATAAACACAATCCAAATATATCTCATTGCTTTATTGACAGGCCTTGAAGCAGTAAACTATACTATTTCTGTGTTTATAAACACAATCCAAATATATCTGATTGCTTTAGTGACAGGTCCTGAAGCAGTAAACTCTACTCATTCTGTATTTATAAACACAATCCAAATATACCTGATTGCTGTAGTGACAGGCCCTGATGCAGTAAACCATACTCATTCTGTATTTATAAATACAATCCAAATATATCTGATTGCTGTAGTGACAGGCCCTGAAGCAGTAAACTGTACTCTTTCTGTATTTATAAACACAATCCAATTATATCTCATTGCTTTAGTGACAGGCCCTGAAACAGTAAACCGTACTCTTTCTGTATTTATAAACACAATCCAAATATATCTCATTGCTTTAGTGACAGGCCCTAAAGCAGTAAACTTTACTCTTTCTGTGTTTATAAACACAATCTAAATATATCTGATTGCTTTAGTGACAGGCCCTGAAGCAGTAAACCGTACTCATTCTGTATTTATAAACACAATCGAAATATATCTGATTGCTGTAGTGACAGACCATGAAGCAGTAAACCGTACTCATTCTGTATTTATAAACACAAACCAAATATATCTGATTGCTTTAGTGACAGGCCCTGAAGCAGTAAACTGTACTCTTTCTGTATTTATAAACACAATTAAAATATATCTCTTTGCTTTAGTGACAGGCCCTGAAGCAGTAAACCGTACTCTTTCTGTATTTATAAACACAATTAAAATATATCTCATTGCTTTAGTGACAGGCCTTGAAGCAGTAAACTGTACTATTTCTGTTTTTATAAACACAATCCAAATATATCTGATTGCTTTAGTGACAGGTCCTGAAGTAGTAAACTCTACTCATTCTGTATTTATAAACTCAATCCAAATATATTTCATTGCTTTAGTGACAGGCCCTGAAGCAGTAAACAGTACACTTTCTGTATTTATAAACACAATCCAAATATATCTGATTGCTGTAGTGACAGGCCCTGAAGCAGTGAACTGTACTCATTCTGTATTTATAAACACAATCCAAATATATCTGATTGCTGTAGTGACAGGCCCTGAAGCAGTAAACCGTACTCATTCTGTATTTATAAACACAATCCAAATATATCTGATTGCTGTAGTGACAGGCCCTGAAGCAGTAAACTGTACTCTTTCTGTATTTATAAACACAGTCCACTTATATCTCATTGCTTTAGTGACAGGCCCTGAAGCAGTAAACCGTACTCTTTCTGTATTTATAAACACAATCCAAATATATCTGATTGCTTTAGTGACAGGTCCTGAAGCAGTAAACTCTACTCATTCTGTATTTATAAACTCAATCCAAATATATCTCATTGCTTTAGTGACAGGCCATGAAGCAGTAAACAGTACACTTTCTGTATTTATAAACACAATCCAAATGGGAGGGTGGCCTAATGGTTACGGTGTTTGCTTTACAAACACAAGGTGTTAAGGGCAGTTAGCTTAGTACTAATCTATGAAACTATAAAACTATGAAATATATCTGATTGCTGTAGTGACAGGCCCTGATGCAGTAAACTGTATTCATTCTGTACCTGGAGCGTTTCTCCCCGGGCCTCCGCTGAAAACAGGCTCTGTGGAACCTAGTCGGACATTCCCGGTCAACAAATGTTAAATAAAAAATAAAATAAATAAATAAAAAAATTTACAAACACAATCCAAATATATCTGATTGCTTTAGTGACAGGCCCTGAAGCAGTAAACTGTACTCATTCTGTATTTATAAACACAATCCAAATATATATGATTGCTGTAGTGACAGGCCCTGAAGCAGTAAACTGTACTCATTCTATATTTATAAACAAAATCCAAATATATCTCATTGCTGTAGTGACAGGCCCTGAAGCAGTAAACTGTACTCATTCTGTATTTATAAACACAATCCAAATATATCTCATTGCTTTAGTGACAGGCCCTGAAGCAGTAAACTGTACTCTTTCTCTATTTATAAACACAATCCAAATATATCTGATTGCTGTAGTGACAGGCCCTGAAGCAGTAAATCATACTCTTTCTGTATTTATAAACACAATCCAAATATATCTGATTGCTGTAGTGACAGGCCCTGAAGCAGTAAACCGTACTCTTTCTGTATTTATAAACACAATCCAAATATATCTCATTGCTTTAGTGACAGGCCCTAAAGCAGTAAACTTTACTCTTTCTGTGTTTATAAACACAATCTAAATATATCTGATTGCTTTAGTGACAGGCCCTGAAGCAGTAAACCGTACTCATTCTGTATTTATAAACACAATCCAAATATATCTGATTGCTGTAGTGACAGGCCCTGAAGCAGTAAACCGTACTCATTCTGTATTTATAAACACAAACCAAATATATCTGATTGCTTTAGTGACAGGCCCTGAAGCAGTAAACTGTACTCTTTCTGTATTTATAAACACAATCCAAATATATCTCATTGCTTTAGTGACAGGCCCTGAAGCAGTAAACCGTACTCTTTCTGTATTTATAAACACAATCCAAATATATCTCATTGCTTTAGTGACAGGCCTTGAAGCAGTAAACTGTACTATTTCTGTTTTTATAAACACAATCCAAATATATCGGATTGCTTTAGTGACAGGTCCTGAAGCAGTAAACTCTACTCATTCTGTATTTATAAACACAATCCAAATATATCTGATTGCTGTAGTGACAGGCCCTGATGCAGTAAACCATACTCATTCTGTATTTATAAACACAATCCAAATATATCTGATTGCTGTAGTGACAGGCCCTGAAGCAGTAAACTGTACTCTTTCTGTATTTATAAACACAATCCAATTATATCTCATTGCTTTAGTGACAGGCCCTGAAGCAGTAAACCGTACTCTTTCTGTATTTATAAACACAATCCAAATATATCTCATTGCTTTAGTGACAGGCCCTAAAGCAGTAAACTTTACTCTTTCTGTGTTTATAAACACAATCCTAATATATCTGATTGCTTTAGTGACAGGCCCTGAAGCAGTAAACCGTACTCATTCTGTATTTATAAACACAATCAAAATATATCTGATTGCTGTAGTGACAGGCCCTGAAGCAGTGAACCGTACTCATTCTGTATTTATAAACACAAACCAAATATATCTGATTGCTTTAGTGACAGGCCCTGAAGCAGTAAACTGTACTCTTTCTGTATTTATAAACACAATTAAAATATATCTCTTTGCTTTAGTGACAGGCCCTGAAGCAGTAAACCGTACTCTTTCTGTATTTATAAACACAATCCAAATATATCTCATTGCTTTAGTGACAGGCCTTGAAGCAGTAAACTGTACTATTTCTGTTTTTATAAACACAATCCAAATATATCTGATTGCTTTAGTGACAGGTCCTGAAGCAGTAAACTCTACTCATTCTGTATTTATAAACACAATCCAAATATATTTCATTGCTTTAGTGACAGGCCCTGAAGCAGTAAACAGTACTCTTTCTGTATTTATAAACACAATCCAAATATATCTGATTGCTGTAGTGACAGGCCCTGAAGCAGTAAACTGTACTCATTCTGTATTTATAAACACAATCCAAATATATCTGATTGCTGTAGTGACAGGCCCTGAAGCAGTAAACCGTACTCATTCTGTATTTATAAATACAATCCAAATATATCTGATTGCTGTAGTGACAGGCCCTGAAGCAGTAAACTGTACTCTTTCTGTATTTATAAACACAGTCCACTTATATCTCATTGCTTTAGTGACAGGCCTTGAAGCAGTAAACTGTACTATTTCTGTTTTTATAAACACAATCCAAATATATCTGATTGCTTTAGTGACAGGTCCTGAAGCAGTAAACTCTACTCATTCTGTATTTATAAACTCAATCCAAATATATCTCATTGCTTTAGTGACAGGCCATGAAGCAGTAAACAGTACTCTTTCTGTATTTATAAACACAATCCAAATATATCTGATTGCTGTAGTGACAGGCCCTGATGCAGTAAACTGTATTCATTCTGTACCTGGAGCGTTTCTCCCCGGGCCTCCGCTGAAAACAGGCTCTGTGGAACCTAGTCGGACATTCCCGGTCAACAAATGTTAAATAAAAAATAAAATAAATAAATAAAAAAATTTACAAACACAATCCAAATATATCTGATTGCTTTAGTGACAGGCCCTGAAGCAGTAAACTGTACTCATTCTGTATTTATAAACACAATCCAAATATATATGATTGCTGTAGTGACAGGCCCTGAAGCAGTAAACTGTACTCATTCTATATTTATAAACAAAATCCAAATATATCTCATTGGTTTAGTGACAGGCCCTGAAGCAGTAAACTGTACTCATTCTGTATTTATAAACACAATCCAAATATATCTCATTGCTTTAGTGACAGGCCCTGAAGCAGTAAACTGTACTCTTTCTCTATTTATAAACACAATCCAAATATATCTGATTGCTGTAGTGACAGGCCCTGAAGCAGTAAATCATACTCTTTCTGTATTTATAAACACAATCCAAATATATCTGATTGCTGTAGTGACAGGCCCTGAAGCAGTAAACCGTACTCATTCTGTATTTATAAACACAATCCAAATATATCTCATTGCTTTAGTGACAGGCCCTGAAGCAGTAAACTGTACTCTTTCTGTATTTATAAACACAATCCAAATATATCTGATTGCTGTAGTGACAGGCCCTGAAGCAGTAAACTGTACTCTTTCTGTATTTATAAACACAATCCAAATATATCTCATTGCTTTAGTGACAGGCCCTGAAGCAGTAAACTGTACTCTTTCTGTATTTATAAACACAATCCAAATATATCTCATTGCTTTAGTGACAGGCCCTGAAGCAGTAAACTGTACTCTTTCTGTATTTATAAACACAATCCAAATATATCTCATTGCTTTAGTGACAGGCCCTGAAGCAGTAAACCATACTCTTTCTGTATTTATAAACACAATCCAAATATATCTGATTGCTGTAGTGACAGGCCCTGAAGCAGTAAACCGTACTCATTCTGTATTTATAAACACAATCCAAATATATCTGATTGCTGTAGTGACAGGCCCTGAAGCAGTAAACCATACTCATTCTGTATTTATAAACACAATCCAAATATATCTCATTGCTTTAGTGACAGGCCCTGAAGCAGTAAACCGTACTCTTTCTGTATTTATAAACACAATCCAAATATATCTCATTGCTTTAGTGACAGGCCCTGAAGCAGTAAACTGTACTGTTTCTGTATTTATAAACACAATCCAAATATATCTCATTGCTTTAGTGACAGGCCCTGAAGCAGTAAACGGTACTCTTTCTGTATTTATAAACACAATCCAAATATATCTGATTGCTGTAGTGACAGGCCCTGAAGCAGTAAACTGTACTCATTCTGTATTTATAAACACAATCCAAATATATCTGATTGCTGTAGTGACAGGCCCTGAAGCAGTAAACTGTACTCATTCTGTATTTATAAACACAATCCAAATATATCTGATTGCTGTAGTGACAGGCCCTGAAGCAGTAAACTGTACTCATTCTGTATTTATAAACACAATCCAAATATATCTGATTGCTGTAGTGACAGGCCCTGAAGCAGTAAACTGTACTCTTTCTGTATTTATAAACACAATCCATTTATATCTCATTGCTTTAGTGACAGGCCTTGAAGCAGTAAACTGTACTATTTCTGTTTTTATAAACACAATCCAAATATATCTGATTGCTTTAGTGACAGGTCCTGAAGCAGTAAACTCTACTCATTCTGTATTTATAAACACAATCCAAATATATCTCATTGCTTTAGTGACATGCCATGAAGCAGTAAACAGTACTCTTTCTGTATTTATAAACACAATCCAAATATATCTGATTGCTTTAGTGACAGGCCCTGAAGCAGTAAACTGTACTCATTCTGTATTTATAAACACAATCCAAATATATCTGATTGCTGTAGTGACAGGCCCTGAAGCAGTAAACTGTACTCATTCTGTATTTATAAACACAATCCAAATATATCTCTCTGCTTGTTAGTGACAGGCCCTGAAGAAGTAAACTGTACTCATTCTATATTTACAAACACAATCCAAATATATCTGATTGCTTTAGTGACAGGCCCTGAAGCAGTAAACTGTACTCATTCTGTATTTATAAACACAATCCAAATATATCTGATTGCTGTAGTGACAGGCCCTGAAGCAGTAAACGGTACTCTTTCTGTATTTATAAACACAATCCAAATATATCTGATTGCTGTAGTGACAGGCCCTGAAGCAGTAAACTGTACTCATTCTGTATTTATAAACACAATCCAAATATATCTCATTGCTTTAGTGACAGGCCCTGAAGCAGTAAACCGTACTCTTTCTGTATTTATAAACACAATCCAAATATATCTCATTGCTTTAGTGACAGGCCCTGAAGCAGTAAACCATACTCATTCAGTATTTATAAACACAATCCAGATATATCTGATAGCTTCAGTGGCAGGCCCTGAAGCAGTAAACTGTACTCATTCTGTATTTATAAACACAATCCAAATATATCTGATTGCTGTAGTGACAGGCCCTGAAGCAGTAAACCGTACTCATTCAGTATTTATAAACACAATCCAAATATATCTGATTGCTGTAGTGACAGGCCCTGAAGAAGTAAACTGTACTCATTCTATATTTACAAACACAATCCAAATATATCTGATTGCTTTAGTGACAGGCCATGAAGCAATAAACTGTACTCTTTCTGTATTTATAAACACAATCCAAATATATCTCATTGCTTTAGTGACAGGCCCTGAAGCAGTAAACCGTACTCTTTCTGTATTTATAAACACAATTAAAATATATCTCATTGCTTTAGTGACAGGCCTTGAAGCAGTAAACTGTACTATTTCTGTTTTTATAAACACAATCCAAATATATCTGATTGCTTTAGTGACAGGTCCTGAAGTAGTAAACTCTACTCATTCTGTATTTATAAACTCAATCCAAATATATTTCATTGCTTTAGTGACAGGCCCTGAAGCAGTAAACAGTACACTTTCTGTATTTATAAACACAATCCAAATATATCTGATTGCTGTAGTGACAGGCCCTGAAGCAGTAAACTGTACTCATTCTGTATTTATAAACACAATCCAAATATATCTGATTGCTGTAGTGACAGGCCCTGAAGCAGTAAACTGTACTCATTCTGTATTTATAAATACAATCCAAATATATCTGATTGCTGTAGTGACAGGCCCTGAAGCAGTAAACTGTACTCTTTCTGTATTTATAAACACAGTCCACTTATATCTCATTGCTTTAGTGACAGGCCTTGAAGCAGTAAACTGTACTATTTCTGTTTTTATAAACACAATCCAAATATATCTGATTGCTTTAGTGACAGGTCCTGAAGCAGTAAACTCTACTCATTCTGTATTTATAAACTCAATCCAAATATATCTCATTGCTTTAGTGACAGGCCATGAAGCAGTAAACAGTACACTTTCTGTATTTATAAACACAATCCAAATATATCTGATTGCTGTAGTGACAGGCCCTGATGCAGTAAACTGTATTCATTCTGTACCTGGAGCGTTTCTCCCCGGGCCTCCGCTGAAAACAGGCTCTGTGGAACCTAGTCGGACATTCCCGGTCAACAAATGTTAAATAAAAATAAAATAAATAAATAAAAAAATTTACAAACACAATCCAAATATATCTGATTGCTTTAGTGACAGGCCCTGAAGCAGTAAACTGTACTCATTCTGTATTTATAAACACAATCCAAATATATATGATTGCTGTAGTGACAGGCCCTGAAGCAGTAAACTGTACTCATTCTATATTTATAAACAAAATCCAAATATATCTCATTGGTTTAGTGACAGGCCCTGAAGCAGTAAACTGTACTCATTCTGTATTTATAAACACAATCCAAATATATCTCATTGCTTTAGTGACAGGCCCTGAAGCAGTAAACTGCACTCTTTCTCTATTTATAAACACAATCCAAATATATCTGATTGCTGTAGTGACAGGCCCTGAAGCAGTAAATCATACTCTTTCTGTATTTATAAACACAATCCAAATATATCTGATTGCTGTAGTGACAGGCCCTGAAGCAGTAAACTGTACTCATTCTGTATTTATAAACACAATCCAAATATATCTCATTGCTTTAGTGACAGGCCCTGAAGCAGTAAACCGTACTCTTTCTGTATTTATAAACACAATCCAAATATATATGATTGCTGTAGGGACAGGCCCTGAAGAAGTAAACTGCACTCTTTCTGTATTTATAAACACAATCCATTTATATCTCATTGCTTTAGTGACAGGCCCTGAAGCAGTAAATCGTACTCTTTCTGTATTTATAAACACAATCCAAATATATCTCATTGCTTTAGTGACAGGCCCTAAAGCAGTAAACTGTACTCTTTCTGTTTTTATAAACACAATCCAAATATATCTCATTGCTTTAGTGACAGGCCCTGAAGCAGTAAACCATACTCTTTCTATATTTAGGAACACAATTCAAATATATCTGATTGCTGCAGTGACAGGCCCTGAAGCAGTAAACCGTACTCATTCTGTATTTATAAACACAATCCAAATATATCTGATTGCTGTAGTGACAGGCCCTGAAGCAGTAAACCATACTCATTCTATATTTATAAACACAATCCATTTATATCTCATTGCTTTAGTGACTGGCCCTGAAGAAGTAAGCCGTACTCTTTCTGTATTTATAAACACAATACAAATATATCTCATTGCTTTAGTGACAGGCCCTGAAGTAGTAAACTGTACTATTTCTGTTTTTATAAACACAATCCAAATCTATCTCATTGCTTTAATGACAGGCCCTGAAGTAGGAAACCGTACTCTTTCTGTATTTATAAACACAATCCAAATATATCTGATTGCTGTAGTGACAGGCCCTGAAGCAGTAAACTGTACTCATTCTGTATTTATAAACACAATCCAAATATATCTGATTGCTGTAGTGACAGGCCCTGAAGCAGTAAACTGTACTCATTCTGTATTTATAAACACAATCCAAATATATCTAATTGCTGTAGTGACAGGCCCTGAGGCAGTAAATCGTACTCTTTCTGTATTTATAAACACAATCCAAATATATCTTATTGCTGTAGTGACAGGCCCTGAAGCAATAAATCGTACTCTTTCTGTATTTATAAACCCAATCCAAATATATCTGATTGCTGTAGTGACAGGCCCTGAAGCATTAAGCTGTACTCTTCCTGTATTTATAAACACAACACTGCTTATTTTTTTACCCATTGGTTTCAATTTATGACCAGAATAATTTAGTAATGAAACTTTTCACACAAATATGAGTTTCTCATCCCCAAGGTTTCTGAATAGACCTTCACTTAATATTGCATTCTGCTGGTATCTCAAGCAGAAATGAAATAGCTCATTTTACACAGCTATTGATTTCACTTTTTTTTTACATTGACAACGCTGATGCATTTGTATACCCGACAAAGAACTAATGCCCATAGTTTCAATGCACATATCAACATCATTCAGAACTAAACCATTCTCTGGATTAGATGATTAAATAATGCAGTTTCAATGCACGTGTTAGCTGTATTCAAAAATGAGTCATTAAAATGGGTTGGATGATCTTCATCAATCACTCAAAGAATGGCTAAGCTAGAGACTACACACAGTTTCATCAGCATCAACTACTTCAAAACATTTTTTGTCCTTTCTTCATCAGTAGTACTACAGAAAAACAATTAATCTCCCCAAACTTACGGCATTCCTACTGAAGGCTGGGCATGGCGTTTTTTTTTATTGTACCATAAACTAATCCTTGAATAAATTTGTGGGTTTTGGGATGTATGCATTTTATTTTCAGGGGTTGAGTCCTTTGATGTCTATGTAATAGCATCATGTGCTGCTGTCTCACTCATTCTTTTACCTTCCAGCATTTTCTATCTGTCATTCTCTCATACTGTATTTTCTGTGATTCACCTTTCCCTTAATTTATTAAAACCTATTACCTCTTCAACTTTTGCCATGTCTTTTGCCCTATCCTTCCTTTTTCCATGCCTCCCCAATCATATCTCTTTCTTTTTTCCTTTTCTTAATTTCTAATCTGCTCTTTATTTTTTTCTATCTACATCTTTACTCCTTATCTTTCCCCTATATGCCAGCCAATCCCCTGCTGTCAAGCCAAACACTGCCCTTTATGCAGATATCAACTCTTTTGCAGTGCTGCAGTATATTTAGCCTGCCTGTGCATCTGCCTAGGCCATGGATGTGCTAATGTATGTTTTTTAATTATCTCTACGACCAGCTTTTCTGCTGTTACTATAACTGGTATGCAAAGTTGTGATATCTGCATTGCTTACTGTAATTATTTCCTTGTTTCACTTGAAAGAACGTTACTGTTTGTCATTTTTGCATTTAAGTTACCTGTAGCACATTGCATTTAAGTTACCTGGCACTTGCACATTAAAGCAATTATATAAGTCAGCACTAAAAAATTAAAAGCACTACACCCTCACAAACTCCCCTTGAGTACCTTGTTCTCCATTCGCCCTTTTTTTTTCAATTATAAAGGAATTCCCAATACTATTCTAGCATGTCCAAAGGTCACTTGTCAATCTCTTCTCCGGTCCAGCTGCTGAATCTGGGAATCTTGAGGCAATGTTACAATGGCCTCATGTACACAGACAACCCTCTCCTCCTCCCAACAAATTCCAACACATGTGAGAGATGCAACCATATAGCCATACTGGAGGCTAAGCTCTCTCAACTCAGTACTGTTGAAACCAGTCAGGAGGAGAAGGAAACCACATTCACTACAATTCCAGTCTCACATAGACCTACCACGACAGCAAACCAAACACAAAAACACACAAAAACATACTCGGAGGCTCTAAATAAAAATCTGCCTAAGCAGCAGAGACCTCCAAAGCAGACACCCAAGCAACCGCTACCCCAAAACAAAACACATACAACACATAGTCACAAAGCCAGTGTGCTGAACAGTCACAGCCCTTAAGGCTAAACAACACACCTGATACACCTGTAATAGGTGACTCTATTGTCAGGCACACTGACGTCCCGCTCACCAGGCTGAACAAGGAAAAGGTCACGGTGAGCTGCCTGTCGGGCGCTAGGATCCGCCACATAACACAAGCACTCAGGTCACTCCAAGGCAAGTACAAATATGACTCAGTCATTGTCCATGCTGGTGTGAATGACCTGAGATGTACCTCCCTGGACTACATGAAAAGAGACATAGAGGAGCTCTCTGAGCATGTAGCCCAGGCCGGTATGACGCTGACTTTGAGTAGCATCTTACCCTCACCAAGAATGATGCCACAATATGAAGACAAGATGATCAATTTCAACAATTGGCTTAAGTATTGGTGTCATTCAAAGGGGATCCAATGCCTGTCAGCCTGGGATGACATGCTCGACAAGCCATGATGCTTTGCTAGGGATGGCTTGCATCTGTCACCCCTGGGCTTTCGGATATTGGCAAAGGCTCTTGCTACCCCCATAGTGCCTTTTTTAGGCAAGGCTCAAAAGACAAACCCACCTCTATAGGTATCACAAGGGATAAGAAACTAAGAGTAATGCTACTCAACGCCAGAAGTCTAAACCTCAAAATGCAAGCACTCAAAACTCTCCTTAGCATGGAGAACATCGATATCTGTGCAGTAACAGAAACCTGGTTCAAGGCTCCCAAGAGCACCCAGCACTACCAGGTTATACCTCATACCATGCTTTTCAGCCCCAAAACTTGGACCAAACCACAAAAGGAGGGGGAGTATCAATATTCGTCAAAGATAACCACACCTCCAGATTGGTGGCACAGCATGAAGCATCAGAGACTATCCATGTGCAACTAACAGTGGGTAAAACTGCCTTCCAGTTTACAGCCTGCTACAGACCACCCTCCCAAACCCAGGAACCCCACTCGGCCTTCCTGAGAACACTGGAAAATATGAAGGTCTCTCCAAACACCATTATATTGGGCGACTTCAACTACCCAAACATAGACTGGGAGCATTACTCTAGCTCCAACACCCTAGCCCAAAGGTTCCTAGAATTTATAAACTCAAATGCTATGGAACAACTTGTTACCACTCCCACAAGAGGGGAAAACATACTGGACCTGATCATCACCAACATGGGGACTCTATGCTCCAGACCAGAAGTATCCCTAATTGGTAAGATCAGACCATAAACTAATCTCACTGGATATTCACATCCCGACTCCACCCCCTGCCCTGAAAACCACAGTGAAAAACTTCTCTAATGCAAATTTCACACTCCTCAAAACCGAGGTGGAATCCTTCAAAGCCCCGGGGCCTGTGGAAAATATGGCCCAGACAGCAGAATCCTTTATAAACGCATTCTATGAACACCTTCAGGAATGCATGGCTCATGCAATCCCAAATAAAACCAAGTCCCAATCCTCCAAAGGCAGAAGTCCTGTCTGGTGGACCCCAGCCATAAACAAACTATACAGTAGAAGGAGGAAGCTGCTACATGATAGAGTAAAATCCCAAAAAGGGAAGGCATCTCTGATCAGTATTAGCAAAAAACTACGGGCACTCATAAAATCGTCTAAGGCCAGCTTCGAGAGAAAGATTGCACAGGACACTAAAGATAATCACAAGGCTTCCTTTAGTTATGTTAGGAACCTTGGTGGGAATTCCCAGATATGCTCAGAATTAGTCCAAAATTACAAAAAATACACCGAACCCACAGACATTGCCAACATCCTAGCTGACAGGTTCAGTGCAAACTCCCCCCCCACCAAAAGGGCAAATATCTATCCCAGCAGAGTGCTGCCCCCCCTGACATCTCAGATGCTCAGGTAAGAGCTGCCCTCTCCAAAGCAAAAAAACTCAGCATCAATAGGACCAGATGGTGTCCCGGGCTGCGTCCTACATAAACTCCAAGAAGAGATAAACCCAAACATAAAACTACTGTTCAATCTCAGCCTTACTACAGGATATGTACCCAAAGAGTGGCGTACAGCAACAGTGGTCCCTCTCCACAAAGGTGGTGCCTCAACGGATCTTGGAAACTATCGCTCCCCTTAAGCCTGACTAGCTTGGTCTGCAAAGCTATGGAAAGGATCATCATGGACCTCATAAATAAAGATATTGGGGACCTACAGACACTGGATCCTACCTAGTTTGGCTTTGTTAAGGGCAGATCCTGCCTCTTAAACCTGGTTGATTTCTTTGAAACAGTCACTAAGGCCATTAACGAGGGGAAGGTGGTCCATACAGCCTACCTGGACCTCGCAAAAGCCTTCGATACAATACCCCACTCGGGCATTATAGATAAGCTCACCAGCTTAAATATAAACCCCTTTGTCACTAGATGGGTTGCAAACTGGCTCAAGGACAGAACCCACATGGTTAGAATTGCTGGAGCCATGTCAGACTCCAAACCAGTTACAAGTGGCATCCCACATGGCTCAGTCCTGGGAACTCTCTTGTTCGGTATATATTTCTTGGTGGTACAGGCCAATACGGAAGGACTGTGGCTGACCAAGTTTGCAGATGACTGCAAACTGGGCGCCATAATCGATACTCCAGTTGACACAAGCATCTTTCAAAAGGGCCTCATAGAAACAGACAACTGGTGCCAGAGCCATGGCCTCAAGCTAAACGCCAAAAAGTGTATAGTCATCCCCTTTGGCAAAAACAAAGTGCCCACAAATTACCACATAGGTGGTAATCCATTAAGTACAGAAGAAGTAATTAGGGACCTGGGGACCCAAGTTGATAGCAATCTCTCATTTGACAACCACATGGCCAAAGTGGTTAGAAAAACATTTTATATAGCCCACCTAATCATGAAGGGATTTCTATCTAGATCAGGGGAGGTCATCGTGCCTCTTTACTCATCCCTCATCAGGCCCATAATTGAGTACAATGCCCCTTTTGGGATGTACCTTACCAGACACCTGCAGCAACTGGAAAGACCCCAAAAGTACCTCACCAAGAGGGGCTCAAACAGATGCCATATGCTGCCTGGTTAAAGAAACTCCAGCTCTACTCAGTGGCATACCGCCTGCTCAGAGGTGATCTGTGCCTGATGTATAAAGCCATGTCCAACCTGGAATTAATGGACATGCTGCACCTCAGAAAATCCAAATCCCATCGAGCTATGCACTCGAGAGACTTGAACCTCAGCACTAAAATAAATAGGACATGCTGGAGGGACAGATTCATAACCCAGAGGCTCCCTTCACTCTGGAATAAAATCCCAGTCCAGGTTAGGCAGATTCCCTCATTGACTCTCTTCAAGAGGAATCTTGATGAGTGGATGGGAGATCGTAGGTTTACCCCGGGTATCACTTCTGGTTCACTGTTAGACAGAGGCACAGTATACTAACCTCGAAAAAGGGCATAGCAAAATTATTTTAAAATGGGTGGCGAAAGCCAAACACACTCTGGCTAGGCTTATAAATGCCCTAGGGCAGATAGCCTAGTATGAACCTATGAACCTATGAAGTTGTGTTTGTCCATTGCAGTGTTGTGCAGCATTGCACACACAGAAAAGATTTTGCTGCATACATTTGAACTGTATTGCACTGCTCCTCCTGAGGTGTGTAGGTGTTGGAAGCATCCATTCAGCAATCCAGATACACATTCCACTGCATTTTACATTTTCACATAGGCTGTGTTATAAGCCATCTCCTGCATTGCCCATGTTGGGAGTGGGGGGTGAGGGGTAGCAAGGTCATCAGCCTAAGGCTTTAGCACATATTCTGCGTTATCTGCAGCACACAACACATTACGTGCAGTCTGTCTTAGTATCTTCTGGTTATAAACTATACAAGAACTAATGTTATATGCGAGAATCATTTGAACTGCCTTGGTACATAGACACATTATATATAATGAACAAAGAAAGGTCTCAGGAAATTCAGCTGCATACTAGATACAATAGTTTATTGAAATCAAGATAGTTAATCACTTCCGTTCCAATACAACAGAAACATTGTCAGAACTGTTAGACCATGCCATATTGCAAAAAATTTTTGATGCAAAATCATATATTTAAAATGAGCCAATATAAAAGCATGATAAAAAAATGAAATAAATAAACTATATTATACTCAAAACAATAGATACTAGCCTATTTGTTCTAAATCTCATAAGAATGTAATTTTAAAACATTATAAATGGAAAGCATTTTATTTAAGCCCAGGGTGTTATTAGCATTTAAGAAAAGTTGCAACCAAAGTTCTCTTCTGTCCAGTATGACACCCCAAGGGCCACTTCCAGGTCAAGCTGGGACTGATAATTTGATTGCCGACCAGGGCAGTTGTGTTGAGATTCTCAATGGGCACCTAGAAATATAACTTGGGTGAGGCAAGGGGGGGGGGCTCTTATAGACATAAAGTGTTAGGGTCTTTCTTTTTCTGTACAACCCCAGCAAAAAATGACACAACCCCCTTCCTTCCACCCTAGCCATTCAGGTCCCTTTTTTGTGCCCTGCCTCTAACCCTCCTTTAATATATTTTATTAACTAAAAATCTTCTCTTAAACTGTAGCAAACTGTTTGCCACAAATGTAGCAAGCAGTTTCTACAGCTTATACCTGCCTGCATGGAGCACTTCAGCCCTCTTGTTTTAGTTTAAAAGAAAAAAAATATTTTTAAACTGTAGCAAACTGCTTGGCACAAATGTGGCAAATAGCTGATACAGTTTATAGCCTGACTGCAAGAAGTGCTACAGCACTCATGTTTTATTCTTTTTAAACTGTAGCAAACTACTTGCTACAGTTTAGACCACACACAGAGTGCTACAGCACTCAGATTTGACCACAAATGTTGGTATTTCATTAAAGAGCAATCCAAATTGGCTGATTGTGCTCCCCCCAACACTTTGCAACTGGGCTGTTGCCCCTTTCACCCTGCACTCCCTACGTTACTGGGTGTGCCAGTGTGTGTATGGATGAATGGCTGAGGGTGTGAATGAATTCCGCTGAATGTGTGTGAGTGTGTGTGTTTGGGTTGGTGGTTGGGTAGGTGGTGACTGTCATACTTCAACATTAGGTGGGAGTAACCACCAGACACTAGGAATACTACACTTGTGCCATAATAGCATTTAAAACAGCATGTGGGTGTGTTATGTGGAATTCTAGACACAAGGGATTAGTAAAAGAAACAAAAAAGGAAAATATTACCAGGACCCACCTGCATTAGCCTGTCTCCCTAACTAATATATTATTGCTACATTTTTTTATGTGTATTGAAGATTTCGGGTATTATGCACTGCCTGCAACATGTTGTGTCATATGTAGGGGGGGCTATTTTATATTTTTGAAAGTTTCAAACATCGAACACCATATGGTTGACACCATATGAGCGATGTTTGAAATTTCAAAAATATAATAAAATAATAAAAATAAAAAACTATACTTACCTAAATGCTGTAGGCAGGGGAGCAACCCCCCCAATTTTCAATCACGCGATAGAAACCCATATGTGGGAGATTATTGGAATGTTAGGCATATCTCACCATTTCATGAATGGCCAGCACTTCAAAATGCATTTACTGAATGGTATGCAGTGTGAAACCTGAATGTCTGGCATCAAGGAATGACTGTAATCATACATCAAGGGAAAAAGAAGACATTGTAGATATTCTGAAAAAGCAGACAGGCATGGAGAATGGGTCTATATTATGTGATCGAATAATTTACTCTTCGAACACATAATCATCGACGCATACACAGAGAATGCTATAAACAGCAAAATGGCCATGTTCGCAAATGTTTTCCTTGGGAATTGCCATTTCAATCTCATAGTTGGTATATTTAGTTAGGGGGGTGTAGGGGACACAGCCCCCACTTGATTAGGGTTTTAAAGTTTTTTTTTTTATGGCCACGTGAATTTTTTGCTGAGGAAATAATTAGCAGACGTGACTTTTCACGGTTTCCAGCATTCGCTCTGTGTGTGTGTGTGTGTGTGTGTGTGTGTGTGTGTGTGTGTGTGTGTATGTTCTACTGTGTGCCATACCAGTCAACTGTCCAGATTTTCACAGAATGTCCAAATTTATGACTCATATTTTTGGTCTATTCTGCATAAAACTTATGGTTTTCTGGCAAATCAGTGGGATGATCTAAGGACTGAATTCAATGAATAATGACATACATTTGAGTTTCATTCTTAAAATCCTTAAAAAAATCTATGTCAAAACAAACCCTGCTACCCTAGCGAGTTTCTAAAATGTATGTCAAAACAAACCCTGCTACCCAAGCAAGTTTCTAAGTTTATGAGTAATATTTAAAATTTGTCCCTATTTTTGGGTATCTTCCCCCCATTTTGTCAGGCTTTGCTCATATTTCTTGCACTAAGAAGGAGAGGTATGCTGTGTGCTTGTGTGTTTGGGAGAGTGATTGAGGAGGTTCCTGTGCTTATACAATGTGGCTGGTAAATTTTTCTAAAGTGGATGTGCTGATATACACTTTGCAGTAGTTAACTTCAATTCAGATATGTTCAGATTAACCAATAATGAGGTCTTTCTTCATGTGGATAACCGGTCTCTGAATCGCACAATATCACAGTGTGTAGGCACGCACATATGGCCCATGCTGAGGCTGTTAATGAATCCCAGAAAATAAGTAATAAGGATTATTTAAGAGGAATATAGGCATAAAGACATGCATAGCAAGCAATAATTAAGTAGAAAAAGGGCAATGCATGATGTTATACACATCGCAAGTAGAACTATAAGCTAAGAAGTTAGACATGCGGTATGAAGAAAGAGAAATATAAAGTCTGTGGGAATGGAAATAATACAGAGAACAGGTTAAAAGTGGAAGAGGAATAAGAAAGACTATCTAATGATGGGATAGTAAAAATGGATATAATATAGAGGTAAGATGCAGGAGAAGCAGTTGTAAATGGAGAAAGGGTAGATTAAGCGATAAAGAGTAGAGAATACAGTAAAAGAAGATGAGTAGAAGAAACAGGGAGATATCAAGTTGAGTGTAGAAGGGGAAGAAAATATGATTACAGGTTGGAAAAGCATGAGGAGGGGGAGCAAGATGAGTTTAACCTGGTGCGGAACACATGCACAGCCAGGACTTCATTAAATATTATTTAGGATGTTTCTTGACAAGACTGGATTTGAGTAGTTTCAGGGGTAAATAAATAGAAATCCAGTTTTTGACAACATAAAGAAGTATAGATAGTTGCCTGAAGTTTTTTTTTTATTTATTTACTAGTTTTTACCAACAATCTATCACTAAACCGAAGAGATCTAGTAGGTGAGTATTTCTGGAGCATATTACATAGGCTAGGGCATTTTTCCTGATTTGTAGATTAGGCTGTGTGGGGTGACTGGCTGTTTTAAGGTTAGAGTTTGAGTTAGCTCTGACCAACAATGTTGTTTAAATGCCACATAGTGATGACATTTATAGGATAGGTTACTTGCAAAACTTGCTGCTTTATTATAGTATTGTTACAGTAAGACGAGTTGGGTGGATTGTAAGTTAATGAGTATTAGGGCAGCATGAAGAAGAGTTGTTAAGAAATAAAATGAAAGTATAGTTCTGTGAGGAATTGTTAAATACTACAGATATGTCTAATTTGAGGGGGTTTTTGTAATAACATTTACTGTAATAGATGATATGGTATCAGATGATATGTTCGGTTTACTATTGCTTGTGCGAACGACATTCTATCGGCTGCAATGTGCCGAAAAACAGAATGTCGAACGCACACGCACTTTTGCACCAGATAGTCAACTCCACTTATGCGAATGTACAACTGCATTCGCATAAGTGGAAATCGACTATCTGCTCGGAGATCGCGGTACAGTGGGGAGTGGAAATTCATCCTCATCCCCACTGTAGTGCGATCTCGGAGTTAGAATATATAAGTAGGGGGGTGTGGGGGGTGCATCAGCTCCTATACAGCTATCACATGGTGGTTTCGACAACAATGTTGAGTCAAATGCATCGAGCATTTGGTTCGACATTGTGTAAGTTGTATTTTTTTACTTTTGGTATTACCATTCGTTTATTTGAATGGAAAATGTTTTTCCGTTTGAATAAACAATAGTAAACCGATATGTTCTTATCTATAACAGCCGCAAGCAGCTTCATGTGGATGACAGTTTCACATTGGGTACTGCCAGAGGATATTATGCTATGTGATGTTCTGCACTATGGTATTGTTTAGGGGGAATAACATAAGCCTGGATTTTTTTTTTGGTTAAGGTATAATTGGGAGTCAATGAGCCAAGATTCAACAGAAGATAATGATTTCTGTGTCAGTTGTTCAAGTGAATGCAAGATTTCTGGTGAGCAGATGAATATAGAATCATCTGCAAATTGCATGATGGAGGCATGATTACTTGTTGTATATAAGTCATGCGTAAATATGTTGAAAAGGAAGGGGCCAAGGGTGGAACCTTGGGGAACACCTGCAGACAATGGGAGACATTGAGATTTCTTGTTGCTACTTTCTTGGCTATCAAATATTGAGATAGCCATTGAACCAGGAGAGTGTTGATGCATGCAGGCCTAAGGAGGATAGTTATTGTAGTATAATTTGATGAAAAATTGTGTCAGTAGCTTCTGAGAGATCCAGGAATATTTCTGAAACTAAATTGCCATTGTGTATCTGCAGCTATCTTAAGATATTCAGTTGGCAGTTCATCTGGAGTAATGGGCACTTGGTTTTACTTTCAGAATTTACCTTTTTCATAATGACAGTGGGAACTGCATCAAAGGAACTTATACTTGCCAGCAAAATCTGAAGGGAGTGATGTAGTAGTTGCAGGTGCCATAGTCAGAAGGGGAGCTATGGCTTATATGAAATGGTGGTTTAAAATTTTTGCAGTTTTAGTCAATTGATTATTTGTAGAAGGGGTTGGTTGAGTGATGTGGCCATGTTTTAGAAGATGATTGACAGAAGTCCAGCAGAGTCTTGAAGTTTTCTGATTTATTTGCTGTGAGCTGCTATATTTCTAAGGTGTTTGCATTTCTGAAAGCTGTGGTCAGTTCTATTATATGCTCATGTTTTCTATGTCCTATCTCTTTGAATCATATTTTTTTAATATAACCCAGTGGTTCCCAAACTTTTTTAATTCTTGGCTCTCTTGTTGAATCCAGGTTTTCCTAAGGCACCCCCCATCAAATTGTGAAATAATAATTTTTCTTTTTAATTAAAAGGGTTAGTTAGGTAAAAATAAATAACACACATATTTAAGATCACAAAAAATGTAACTGTAATTGAACAAATTAATAACACAGGTATTTAAGATCACAAAACATACATTTCAATTCAACTGTCCAGAATTTTGTAAAATGTCCAGATTTTTATATTTGGTCTACTTTGGATCAAATTTATAGTATTCTGGGGTGGGTTTGTCATTATAGCTTACAAAACCACTCCGTGCTGTGTGATCAAAAATGCTCAGAGGTAGTTGCATTGATAAAAAAAACACAATATTACCTCACAAAGCCTCCTTTTTTTTACCAGACTTAAAGCATTTTTTGTTAAAATACCACATTTCTACTCCCACCAGAGACATCTGACTTAAAAAACATTTTTTTTCTTTTTATTTATTTTAGTTAAACTATGTTGACTGGCTAAAACAATGAGTAAAAAGGTCACACAGAAAAAACAATTACTGCAAAATATCCCACCTAACAAACTAAAACAATAAGTAAAAAGGTCACACAGAAAAAATAATCGGTTAAAAAAACAAACAGAAAAAACTGTGTTGACTGGGTTAGTTCCATTAAGCCAATGGCCTTTTTTTCAGGGAAGACCAAATGTTGTATTCAGACTGATTATGGGAAATTTGGCCAGGGCCCAAGGGAACTTCTCCTATTCTTTTCAATAAGTGCTATGGAATCTCTTACATTACCCCAAGCTACCATCACGCCAGGCAAATGGATCCTCAGTTTAACATCTATTTTTCTGGCCTGCCTTGAGACAAGAGATTTATACAATTTCATACAGCCTCAAAATTACAAAAAAAAAACAAAAAAAACAGGTAAACACAATTTTGTTTTCAATGGACAGTGAGGTCAAGGCCACATACAGCTCCTTTGCATTTATAGATGGCCATAAGAATCAGTAATTAAACTCAATACTAGGCAACTATTTACAAATGAAACTGCTAAGCAGATGAAAACATTTTCCAGAGAGGATGAACTAGCAAGGGTAGACAGAATCATGTTAATATTTTACATAAAATACCTGGACTCCTTATTGACTTTTTAACTATTTCAAATGAAGACTACAGTTGCATATACACACACACACATATATATATATATATATATATATATATATATATATATATATATATATATGTATGTATGTGCAAAAAAAGCCCGTCTCTCAAAAGACAGTTTATAGCTGCAATGCATTCAACAACACTTGCACCACACCACACTCATCACATAGTCCCTCAAAACCTACACCACCAAAACACACACATAGAAACACAAAACACACACCTACATTCGTGGAGGCTCTCAATAAAAACCTGCCCAAGCATCAGGGACATCCAAAGAATAAACGCAAGCAAACTCCACTCCCCAACACAACCCAAATGACACATAGCCCACAAACTCGGTGTGCCACTCAACCACAGCCCATAAGGCATAACAACGTACCCAACACTCGAGTCATGGGTGACTCTATAGTCAGGCACACTGATGTTCCACTCATTAGATTAAACAAGGAGAAAGTTACTGTCAGCTGCCTGTCAGTTGCCAGGATCTGCCACATAATGCATGCACTCAGGTGACTCCACAATAAGTACAAATATGACACTGTCATTGTCCATGTTGGTGTGAATGACCTGAGATGTACCTCCCTGGACTACATGAAAAGAGACATGGAGGAGCTCTCCGATCTTGTATCCCAGGCAGGTATGACCCTAACCTTGAGTAGCATCCTGCCATCACCCAGAATGATACCACAGTACAAGGACAAAATGATTGACTTCAACAATTGGCTAAGCTTCTGGTGTCATTCTAAGGGGATCCAGTATTTGTCTGCCTAGGACACATGATTGACAGACCACGATGCTTTGCCAGAGATGGCCTGCACCTGTTGCCCTTAGGATTCTGGATACTGGCTAAGGCTCTTGCCACCCCTATAGTGCCTATTTTAGGCAAAGTTCAAATGACTAAGTCACCAACGTTAACAGGTACAAGCAAGCAAAATCTGAGGGTAATGCTACTCAATGCTAGAAGTCTAAACCTCAAAATGCACTCACTCGAGGCACTCCTTAAAATGGAGAACATTGACATCTGTGCAGTGACAGAGACCTGGTTCAAAGCTCCAGAGAGCACCCCTGCATTACTAGGCTACAATTCATACCATACCTTTCGGCCACCTAACCCAGAGCGAAGCACTAAAGGTGGAGGCTTGCCCATATTCATTAAGGATATCCACACCTCCAGGCTAGTTGCACAGCATAATGCATCCGAGATTATCCAAGTGCAACTAACTCTAGGCAAGACTGCAATCCAAATTGTAGCTTGCTACAGACCCCCCACCATGCCCCAGGATTCCCACTCCTCATTTCTTGATACACTGGAAAGTATTAGGGTACAACCCAATGCCATAATAATGGGCGATTTCAACTACCCCACCATTAACTGGGAAAACTACTCATGTACCAACTCTTCTGCTCAACGTTTTCTAGAATTCATAAATTCCAATGCCTTGGATCAACTTATCCACACCCCCACCAGGGGCAGCAATATCCTAGACCTGGTCAATACCAACATGGGAAACCGGTGTTCCACACCAGAGGTCAATTCCTCATTGGTCAGATCCGACCACAAGCTAATCAGCCTAGACATCCACATCCCACCCCACCCCCAATTAGGGAAACCATCGTAAAAAACTTCTCCAAAGCCAACTTCACACTTCTTAAGACAGAAGTGGCAAACGTCACGACACCCATGCAGATGGACAATAGAGGTATGACTGCTGAGTCCTACACAAATGCACTTTATAAGCACGTACACAAGTACATGGATCATGCTATCCCTAATAGAACCAAGATGTTATCCTCCAAAAAAAGGAAGTCAATCTGGTGGTCCTCTGCCATAAACAAACTCTACAACAGAAGAAAGAAACGGTTGCAAAAAAGAGTAAAATCCCATGAATGGAGGAACTCCCTGGTCAACCTCAGTAAGAAGCTGAGATCCCTCATAAAATCCTCCAAAGCTAGTTATGAAAACAAAATTGCCACTGACTCTAAAGACAACCACAAAACATTCTATAGCTATGTCAAGAATCTCAATGGGAACATTCAGATCTTTTCTGAGTTACAGCACAATGGTGCTAAATATACAGAACCAACTGATATTGCTAACATCCTAGCAGATAGGTTCAGTGCTAACTTTACCCCCCTCTCACACCCTAGAGGGCCCATCTCTATACTGGAAGAATGCAAAGTTCCTATAATCATGACTGCAGAGGTAAAAAACACACTCTCCAAAGCCAAGAACACAGCATCCATGGGACCTGACAATATTCCAGGCTACGTTCTACAGGAACTACAGAATGAACTGTCACCCTTCCTAAGTACTATGTTCAATCAAAGCCTCACCTCAGGCTTTGTACCCACTCAATGGTGCACTGTGACGGTTATCCCACTCCACGAAGGTGGAGCCATGACGGACCCCAGGAACTACCGTCCTATTAGCCTGACGAGCCTGGTTTGCAAGGCCATGGAACGTATCATCATGGAACTCATAAACATAGACATTGGTAATCTCCAAACTCTGGACCCTACCCAGTTTGGATTTGTAAAAGGCAGATCATGTCTCCTAAACCTGACTGACTTCTTTGAAACAGTCACCAAAGCCATAGATGAGGGTAAAATGGTTCACACAGCTTATCTAGATCTCACCAAGGCTTTCAACACCATCCCCCACTCTGGAATTATAGATAAGCTCACTAAACTAGGTATAAATCCCTATGTCACAAGATGAGTTGCCAACTGGCTCATGGACAGAACCCACACTGTGAAAGTAGCGGATTCCAAATCTGACTTCAGACCAGTGACAAGTGGAGTACCACAGGGTTCAGTCCTGGGTCCTCTCCTGTTTGGTATCTACTTCTCTGAAGTGCAGGCTAACACAGAAGGTCTTTGGCTAACAAAGTTTGCAGATGACTGCAAACTAGGAGCCATAATCGAAACTCCTAACAATGTGGACAAACTACAAAAGGGCCTCACTGAGACAGATACCTGGTGTCAAAGCCATGGCCTGAAGCAAAATGCCAAAAAGTGTATTGTCATCCCCTTTAGTAAAAACTCTGTACCCATGAACTACCACATCACTGGTGGTCTACTTAATGCCAAAAATGTGATAAGAGACCTTGGGACACAGGTGGACAGTAGTCTCTCCTTTGATAATCACATCGCCACAGTGGTCAGGAAATCCTTCTACATGGCTCATCTCATCACAAAAGGATTCTCATCCAGAAAAAAATAGGTCATTGTTCTCCTTTACTCATCACTCATTATACCCATTATAGAGTACAATGCCCCTTTTGGTATGTACCTCACAAGACATCTACACCAACTGGAATGACCACAGAAATACCGCACAAAGAGGATTACTGGCCTCAAACAGATGCCCTACATAGACCGTCTCAAAAAACTACAGCTTTACTCTATCACATATCGCCTACTCAGGGGCAATCTCTGCCTAACATACAAAGCTATGTCAAACCCAGAGCTGTTGGACATGCTCCACTTAAAGAAATCCCAATCCCTCTGAGCTACATGCTCTAGGGACCTAAACCTTGTCACCACAATAAACAGAACATGCCAGAGGGATAGAGTCCTGTCCCAGAGATTTCCCATACTCTGTAACAGACTACGTATCTATGTCAAACAAAGCTCCTCATTAGCACTCTTCAAGAAAAATCTTGATGATTGAATGGGAAATGGGAAATTCACCCCGGGGATCACCTCTGTGGCTTTGCTCGACAGGGGCACTGGAAAATAATTTTCTTGGGTGGCGAAAGCCAGAGTACCTTTTTGGCTAGGCTTATATAGGCCCTAGGGCCAATAGCCTAGTACCTACCTATGAACCTATCTCTATACAAACAGTTGGTAAATGTGTTATTTTCTAATACTTGCAATTTGTTCCACAAATCTTATGAAAATGCTCCCTCACTCATAGTAAACATTTATCTTTTTTGTAGTACATGGCATTTTGTGTAATAATTTAATGCAAATACATGATACCCCAATAGTCCCGTGGTACCGCATCTGTGGTGCACTTCTGAAAGAGGATTACTGTTGTGCAATATTTCAAAAACGGTATTCCCGCATTTTGATTTTTCTTGTTCAACAAATAATTTAAATTATTATTATAAACACAGAGATTATAAACATAATTTTCCTTGTTATTTTAAATATACAGAAAGAATAATAAGCTGTTGGTACAGTTGCACTGTTGTGAACCGCAAAAACATCTCCCAATATGGGAAACAAAAACATTTGGCAGGTTCCATGAGAACTTTTAGAGCTTACCTTTATTTGCAACACATGTAAATGTTATGTACAGTTGTAATACTAATAAGACCATCACGATGGGACACGTACTATGTTACGGTAATTGCTTAACTGCTGTCCAAAACCTGTGATCCAGAGTCTTCTAGCACTGTCCCCAAGGGCAGAGGTGAGGGCTTAAAATCTGAAATCCACGTGAAGATGAAAAAGTGTGCTTAGTAAACTGTCATGATAGACAAGCGGAAAAAGGAGACTACCGGAGAACAACGCCCAGTTAGTTGTACCCCTCGAAGCACATCAGCTGAAGTTCAATACTTGGGAAAATGTAAGCCTTTCTCAAAAAATGTATGCTGAGAAGGTGTAACCAAACTACCAAAGGAAAGAGCTCAGCCTTATTGGTTGTGGCTTGTGAAGACAAAACACTAGCAGTGAAGAGACATAGATCCTAAATGAAAGGTACAGATTACACTATATGTTCTTATAATATACTGTAAGTAAGGCAGTATCGCCTTTGTATTTTGAGTGAGCACAGGCAAATTCTTTCTCCTAATGGTAGAACACAGATCTATTCTGACGACAGCAGCTGTACACTGTTGTTATAATAATATTATGATAAACAAAGAATTAAGAGGAACTAAGGAAAGAGTACTATGGTGAAAAATATAATGATCCAGTGTTTGGCTATTATGTAATAGTCAACCAGCAACCAACAACTAACATCTGTAGCCTATAATCTTTATCGCGGCCGCAAACTAATAAGCTTAGTAACTAAGCTTATTAGTTTGGGTTAATTTTGCGGCTAAGCCCCTTGAGGAAGCTGCGGCTTCCCAGAGTGCAGCGGAGCACACTTTGGGAACCCCTGTTACAACCAATTTGTTGGGTCAAATTTAACTTTTTTGTTCTCACTGGGACATAGTTATTTAAGATTAAGAAAAGTTGTATGGAAGAATTGAACTGTAAATAAAAAAATTAAAAAAAAAAAAAAAAAAATTAACTGCTTTGTTTAGATTGAATGCTTTTAGTATAGATCACTTGATAGTAGTTAGATGATTATTACGTCACTGTCACTGTTATGCTTCAATGAATATGAATGTTCCCTAAGAGAGAGTTTAGATTTTAATGATGGGTAGTAACTTAAATTTAAAGTTTGCAAAAGAAGGCAGCTGAAGAGATATGAAACCCAGACATTAATTGAAAGCCAGTGCATTATATTAATGAGATTGCAATGATGAGTTTTGGAATCTGCTAGGGATGCAAATCTAAAAATCTTCTCTTCAGTAATTTGAAGTCTTTGTGCGTTTAGGAATGACTGCAGAGTCAAAAAGGGTAGGCTGTATTTGAGTTTGGAAAGTAGTAGGTCCTTAGCTACAGCCTTCCTAGCTGTTGAAGAAACAAGGTGTGTAATTTGGTAGCATGGTCTGAGCTGTGTTAGGACTCTGCTTTTAATGATATCCATATGAGCTGTAAATGTAATTGAGGGGTCTAGTGTGAGACCTAATTATTTATATCCAGAGACTGTTGTTTGACTCTTTGAGGTGCAGACATAGATAAATGCAGACATATAAAGAATGTCTGCACTCAATTTAAGAGTAAAATACATTCATCTTATTTTCCAGAAGAAAGAAGTTTGTTGATGATGTAAGACCCAGTGCAGTAATTGCTTGTTTGTATATGCTAATGAAGCAAATAATCATGGCTGGGTGATTTAGGAACTTATAAAATGAGCACCTAAACACCATGCTCCCTTTGGCCGTGAATTCCAAGACGTGGTGGAAAAGCCACAAAGGCACCTTGAAAATGCTAGGGGTTGTTGCTGCTATCATAAATCTGTATGTGTAACAAACTGTAATACAAGTTGCTGCTGCTGCCAGTCCTCAGCCTAGAACAAGTAAAGTGTTCAGACCACATCTGATCTACCATGGACTTCATGAGACAGAAATAATGAACCACTAAAGCAGGGACAGGGATACCACAGAGCAAATAGTGAACATCTTCCATGAACTCCAAAGGAGACAGCTACCCCTATGCAAAAGTTCTATGCTATAGCACCTTTTCCTGAGGTTCAGGGGGCCATAGACTGCACACACATTGAAATAAAAGCCCCACCTGATAAGCAGGGAAGGAGGTACATACACAGTAAAGACTAACACTCTATCAACTATAAGGTGGTCTGTAATATACAAGATATTATCTAGAATGTGTTTGTAGGTAACCCTTGCAGTTTCCTCATCTCTCGCATATAGTATTCCT